>NW_028145672.1:87500-387500 GCF_977016875.1 Pavona decussata | reverse complement strand
CAGAAAACTGCTGTTTTCGTCTCGTTATCAGATCAGCGATGGAGAAACTTCTTTTTCCTGTGATTGGGGTGGTCATTCTTGTTCTGAGTGTCAGTCAACAAGTGAAAGGGAATGCTGGTAAGAAACTGTGCTGGTAACCACAGTAGATCCTATTTTAGGGTTTTCCGTGACCACATCGCGACAGTTATTTTGATCGATAAAAAGTTACGTAATAATACTTCGACTTGAATTCAATACAGGGAGGACGAAACAGCTTTATATCTTAAACCCCACATAGTTATTTTGAATTTGTACCATTCCAGAATTACATACACAATGTCCGACTAAGTCAGTCTTTTCGTTCGGCCAAACTCCGTACAAGCTTATAACTGGAAACAAAACATTCGATGAGAATGATGTGATATTTAGTAAATGACAAAGGCATACGCAGAAAAAAATCCGAGTGCTCCTATCAGGAGTCGAACCTAAGACCTTCAAATTGCAGTTGCTGTTAATTGCAAAAGTTACAAAATAGAGCAGCACGGATTATCACTCGGACCGATTATTCTATCAGATCATCAGATGTACTAAATTCTTTGAAGTGGACAAACTTAGATGAAAGAAGAAAAAGGCACTTATTAGTTACGATGTATAAAGTATTCTGTTGCTACCAAATTATTCTCTTAATGGTTTTTATATTTCCCTCTAGACTTTAGAGTTTCTTTGTTGTCAATAAGTTCTAGTTTCGGTGGTCAAACCAACGGATATGTTTGCCCACGTACAGGCAACGAAACAATACTTTCAATCAGCTAGTAAGCTTTTCCTCGAACGTGTTCACTCGCAGGAAAACGCTCAGTTCTAGTCAACGTGCCATCGTGTACAGAACGTACAAGACTATAACTCAAGTATAACGCTGTAAAATCCCTAACGCAGACACAGAAGTAAGTCTCTTTACTTTGTGCATGTTACTGTTCTTATTGCCTTTTTTTGTATCGGATTTATCAAGTTTTCACGTTTGTTTCTTATGTTTGTAATAGCTTTAATACTTAGTCTTATTATAGTTTTCGTTGTATTTCACTTCTTAGTTTTTGAAACTGCTTTAGACATCGCTTTGTTATCGCTTCGCTACACATCGCTTCACTCCCAAGCATTGTTAACGTCTCCACCGCTTCTCCGGCCTCAATAAACTTTGTTTGGTTATCTTACCGTCGTGAACCTTGTTGTGGCAAACCGTTTTCATAAGCGCGTATAGAAGTTCTGTTTCTTAACGTGGGATTAACGACCGTCCTGTGAGTAACGATCTGCGCTCACATATTCAATAATTGTCCGACGCACCTTCGGGAGCGGTTTCATAGAACCTCTGAAATTTATGCCAAACTTTTTAGGGGTTCTATCTATGATCTCCAATTACCACTACCTAAAACTAATTTTCTTAAGCGTTCATTTTTTTTTATCGGGGTTCAATGGCTGGGTACCAACTGTCAAATAAAAACCTCAGAGGTGGCAGCTGCCCCCGCTAGGAAAACTCATTTTTTTATTTTCTAACATTGTGTTTGAGTTTGCTGAGCTTATTCTTGTAGCTATATTGGAAAATCGACTAATTAACTGAAAAAATCTTCCCTCAATGTGAATTCCAAATTACTATTTTGGAAAATCTTTCGGGGCAAAAGCTAGTACGAGTTTCCCTACGAAACTGAATAATTTTGTAATTTGGGCTGTCCAGAATTTGGCGTGTAAATAGACTGAGAAGCCTGCGAGACTCCCTGGCGCGTGTTTTAGCCTTTTTAAGTCTAGCTTACACGAATGCGTTTCAATTTTATCAGCTAAATTGGCTTTTAAAGGCCTGCGCTACTCCCGAGTATTTCTGGCGGGTTTGGAGTATTTTGATAAAGCTTTGAATTTAACCATAATAGGTCAATTGTGCTTGATGAGTTTTGATTTTCCTATTTTCAATTGAATTCTCTTCATTTTGAATATAACCTCTTATTCTGTGTGAACGACGGTGTTTTTGATGCCACATAAGGTATTTCAGCTGGGTTTGGTTTCGTTCGTATAAGTGCGTGATAGATTCAACTGCCTTTGTTGAGATTTATGCAATTTGCGCAATGAGCTTCATCAAGAGACTATGAGGTAAGAGAGCGAATCCCTGTGCCCCATGATAATTATTTTCAATCTTTTGTTAGTTCTCGCCATGCTATTTTGAGTTTAAAATTAAATGACGTCACTTTAACTGACCAATAAGATGACGACATTTTAATAGCAACGCAAACAAAAATAGATTGAAAAAAATTTTCATAGGAAGAGGTGCATTTATCGGGGATTCGCTCTCTTACCTCATAGTCTCTTGGCTTCATTCTGTAGTTGTTGTAATGCCGGGCCCGGCTATTAGTTTTTGTCACAAGGTGTTGTGTTTCTTTGCACGGCTATTTGTTTTTTTTTTGGTTCTCTAGTAATCGTTGTAGCGTGCTATAGAGCTATGAAACGTGTCACAGTATTAAAAGGCTTGAATTGTACTTAAATGACGGCTGTGTTTTTGCAAATACTTTGCTCCATTGTTACAGGTCATTTGAATTGTGGGAGCTCAGTGATTTCCTCCTTTTGTTTAAAACAGTTCATCGACTCTGTGTGCTCTAAATATACCCCCGATGATATGGTCATCTGAAATATGGCAAAAATCACTCTATCTAAATTCATAGCAAACATTGTATTCTTTACGCGGGCAACTTCAGATGAAAGAATGTTCAGGTCGAGATAAAATATACGTTTGGAAGCAAGCACAAGGGATGAAAAAACTATTGTGAAAACATAAACTTGAGAAAACGTTTCCTTGTCTTGAACAAGGCTCTTTTGGGGCAAATAAGAAGAAATTCGAATTTTCGCTTCTGTCGCCGGATTCTTGAAAGATACTGACAACGGCTCTTAAGACTCTTTTTGTGACCATTTATGTGTAAACTGCTCTTCTGCCTCAACATGTTTGCATTTTTTTCTATCCCACAGATTGCCACAAACCTCTGGGACTTGCTGATGGCCGCATCAATGACACTCAAATTAGAGCTGGTCCTGTTTATCAGAACAACAATTTATTGTACGGACCTTCCCGAGCGAGACTTAACCAGAGTGGTGGCTACCGAGCGAAGCCCAGATCGTCGTTTACATTTCTCAAAGTGAATTTTCAGCAAGCTGTGATCATTACTGGAATAGCTACTCAAGGCTATCTTGGTGGAAATATACAAGAGTGGACCAAAACATATCTGTTAGCGTATAGAAATGGATCAAACAGGGGCTATTACTTTAAGGAGAGATACCAAGGTGGAATTCGGAGAAAGGTAAAGGAGCAGAATTCTGGTCTGTGAATAATTAAGTCACCTTAGTCATTTGTCTCAGCCATAAGGGATGTGCGAGCTCCATTCGCGTTACTCAACCACTGCACAAAAGTCATGTTAATAATGCCCACTGTTGCTTACCGTTTACGGTAGCTGATTGTTTAAAAGAGTTATAATGAGGTTGAAGAAATTTGTTCTAACTTAAATGGAATTCGAGTTTCGATTTCACACAAGTGCACTGGTACGTTAGTTGCAATAAATATATATAGGTGCTTAGCAATATCCTTTTCACCCTGCCAAGAATCAATGACCGCGAATGTCCGATTTGCGAGGATCAGGTCACTACTCTACATGTTGTTTCTGAAGAATGCTTATTTTAAAAGTCCGACAATCGTGATTATTTTTTGTTAACATGAATCAAAGATCGACCTTTTATCTTCCCCTAAACTATATACTTTTCGTGTTGTTATACAACAATCTCTTGTGTGAGTCATTCATGAAGCCATAGTACTTATAATCTATGGGTGAGGCCAACTCTTTCGTTTGAAAGTGCATCACCGCATTTCAGTGCGTTTTCAGTGAACTTGCATCAAACCTTAAAAGATCGAAAATGTTATCGTTTTCATCGAAATGGCTTACATTCGAAAACGCTCTACAGAATGACATCTAAAAATTGGAACCCAATCTTATTAGTGTGGACATCAAAAACGGAACTTTTCAATACGCCCACTCTGGGGTACTGGAATTTTATTACCGCTGGATTTCTGCGGTAGCAGCCAATCAGAATCAGTCTCCAGAGTCTCTTCTGGCGCCTACCCGCTGACCAAAAAGCCTGAGGACTCTAGGTACGAGATGAAGTGGGCGCCTTCATTTCTCGCATGCCCAGATGACCGTTGTAAAAATCAGCAGTCGTTCGTTGTAGTGTGGACGGGGGAGTGTCTGTAAACTTGCTTTGGTGGCGCACTTCCACTATAACAGTTACATTAATTTACGTTTAGTGACATGGGTATGCGAAACGTTTTAAGAAGGCGGGCATTTCCAAAATGCACTGGTTTTGAACGAAACCTGAGTATTTTAATAAAATAAAATGCGTAGCCGTAAATTCATAAGTTCATCATGAAATTTGCTTTTCAGCAATTCCAAGGCAACTTTGATAACAATACTGTCGTACACCACTATGTTCCTCGGCCTACCATGGTCGACGCCGTTTACGTGATTCCTAAAGAACGGAACAACAACTTTGCCATTCGCCTGGAACTGTACGGCTGCATTTTTAGGGGTGAGTATGCAATTAATTTAGGAGCGTATCATTGAAAACATGAATTAGTTTTCCTTAAAGCACGTGCCGGATTTAATATTAGCGAGGACGGGTATTGCTCAGTGAAAAACAGTCTTAAAAAAGGCTATTTAATTCTCCAAGAATCTAGAACTGTAGAGCTAATTGGGGACTCTATAAATCAGTGAAATAAGCATAAAAACTGAACATAGCATTTGTTAAAAATCTCAGCTGGTGGGAGGCAAACCAGTTGGTTATATATAAAGCATGGCCTTGAAAACAGTGCAAACGTGTAACAAATCCAAGTAGTCAGAGTGGGACTTGAACCTGGAACTCCAGATTACAAGTCCACGGCCGTACATAGCAGGAGGTGGAGGGGGAAGGGGGGGGGGGGGGGGGGCAGGGGAGGCAGCTGCCCCCGGCAGGAAAAGTCAATTTTTTTAACGTAGTGATTACGTTTGCACAAGAAAATCGACTAATTGACTGAAAACATCTTCGTTCAATGTGAATTCCAAAAAATATATATTTTGGAAAATCTTGCGAGGCAAAAGGCAGTACGAGTTTTCTTATGAAAATAATGATTTTGTAATTTGGGCTGCCTGTGACTTAGACTGACAAGCCTATGCGACTTCCTAGCGTGTGTTTTTATTTTGTTTTTTAACAGCTTTATTGACCATCACACATGTTAAATACAATAAATTAAACAACCAGAAAGAAATGAAAAATACGTGAAAAGTGATAAGGTCAAAAGGACAGGTGCGAACGGGACGCGAGGACCTATGCGAGGCACCTCCCATGATACAAATAATAATTAAAACACAAACAACCAAAAGACGCTAAAAAACTAGGGATGGCAGGAGCAGGATCGTACAATTGACCAGGTACAGGGATAGAATATGTCGAAGTGATTTTGCAAAAGGTGAAACATGTGCTCAGTAACAAAGTTGCGGAAGGAAGCAGTAGTTGAAAAACTGGTAGGGGGTGATAATTTATGTTCTAGCCTTTTAAAATCTAGCTTACACGAGTATGTTTTTTTTCAGAACTTAAGTGGTTTTTAAAGGCCTGCGTTACTCTCAAGTATTTGTAGCGGGTTTGGGTATTTGATAGAGTCTTGGATTTAACCATCTTATATTCAGCATCATGGGTCATGGTGATGAGTTTTGATTTTCCTATTTTGAATTCTCTTCATTTTAAATATGTCCTCTTAATCTCTACGTTCAACGACGGTGTTTTTTATGCCACATAGAGCATTTCAGATAAGTCTGGTTTGGCTAATTTAAGTGCATGATAGTTTTAACTGCCTTTCTTGTTGAGATTTGGCAATGTTAGGACAGGAATTAATCATTGCTTGTATCGTGCAATGAGCTTCATTCTGTATCGTTGTTGGTCACAAGGTGTTGTGTTTCTTGGCACGGCTATTTGTTTTCTTGGTTCTCTAGTAATCGTTGTAGCGCTTTATAAAGCTATGCAACGTATCACAGTAATAAAAAGGTTTGAATCACGACTGTGGTTTTGCAAATGCTTCGCTCCACTGTTATAGTGCGTTTGAATTGTGGGAGTTTAGTGATGTCCTCCTTTTGTTTACAGCAGTGCATCGACTGTGTTTTAAATTTACCATTAAATGAGAGGCAATGTTTGGTTCCAGCTAAACAAGGTGTCTATGCCATAATAGATCATGGCAATTTAAGACAAAAAGCATCAGTGCGTTTTGTCTTAGAGGCAACTTTCCGTGTAGGAGTGAAAACAAAAACATCCAACTAGAAACCCTGTCTGCATACAGGAGGACCTTGTGATGTGAGGGGTGTGCAGATTTTGCCCCCGCAGACAAAATATCCTGCCTACGGCCCTGATGTTAGACAACGGGCAGACATCACGAATAATTTGTTCTTGTGTGTAATAACTGCCTTCTTTTCTGGTTTGTAGCAACGAGTATTCCACCTACGGTAGTACAGACGTCTGCGGCCAGAGGTACTATACCACGAAGAGTTTTAGGTTTGGCAAAATTATTTTACAATTCTTTCATACGTTTCCCTTGTCAATAATTTTTCATTAACTTAGATGATGCTTCGATCTATTTTTACTTCTCCCAGAACCAACTTAAATAAACAAAGAATAATAAATAAATAAAATATGATAGGAAAATAAAAAATACGAACAAAGACATAGTCTTACATCGAGTAAAGTATTATGCATGTGTGTCTGACTTTCTGTCTGTCTGTCTCTCTGTCTGTTTGTCCGTCTGTCTGTCTGTCCGTTTATCCGTCTGTTTATCTGTCTGTGTATTTGTCTGTCTGTCTGTCCGTTTGTCTGTCTGTCTGTCTGTTTGTCTGACTGTCTGTTTGTCTGTCTGTGTGTTAGTCTGACTGTCTGTCTGTCTATTTGTCTGTCTGTGTGTTTGTCTGACTGTCTGTTTGTCTGTCTGTCTGTGTATTTGTCTGACTGTCTGTCTCTGTGTTTGTCTGTCTGTTTGCTTGTCTGTGTGTTTGTCTGACTGTCTGTCTGTTTGTCTGTCTGTCTGTCTTTCGTTCCGTTTTCTGTCTGTCTCTTTGTAGGTTTGTCTGTCTGTCTTGTCTCTGTCTGTCTGTCTGTCTGTCTTTCATTCCGTTTGTCTGTCTGTCTGTTTGTCAGTATGTCTTGTCTGTCTGTCTGTCAGTTTTTCTGTCTGTCTGTTTGTCTGTTTGTCCGTCTGTCTTTCTGTCCGTTTATCCGTCTGTTTGTCTGTCTGTGTGTTTGTCTGTCTGTTTGTCTGTCTGTTTATCTGTCTGTCTGTCTTTCGTTCCGTTTTTCTGTCTGTCTCTTTGTAGGTTTGTCTGTCTGTCTTGTCTCTGTCTGTCTGTCTGTCTTTCATTCCGTTTGTCTGTCTGTCTGTTTGTCAGTATGTCTTGTCTGTCTGTCTGTCTGTCTGTCTGTTTGTCAGTATGTCTTGTCTGTCTGTCTGTCTGTCCGTTTTTCTGTCTGTTTGTTTGTCTGTCTGTTTGTTTGTCTGTCTGTTTATCTGTCTGTCTGTCTTTCTTGTTTGTCTGTTTGTCTTTTTGTTTGTCTGTCTGTTTGTGTACCTGTATGTCTGTCTGTTTGTCTTTCTATCTTTCTGTGTCTGTCTTGTCTTTCTGTGTGTCTGTCTGTTTGTTTGTATGCATATGTTTGTATGATAACGCAGCATCGGCAACCTGGATAAACAAAGCTTTTTGGCATAAGTATTACAAGAATTTTTTCGTTCTTTTAATCTGTTTTTGTGTGTAATAATTGCTTTCTCTTCTGGTTTGTAGCAACAAGTATTCGCCCTACGGTAGAACAGACGTCTGCGGTCAGAGGTTTTATACCACGAGCTGTTTCAGGTTTGGCCGAAAATTATGCTAAATTCTTTCATACGTTTCCTCTTTTCAATTATTTTTCATTAAGATGATGCTTGTACTTTTACTGTTCCTAGAACCAAGGTAAACAAACAAACAAACAAACAAACAAACAAACAAACAAAATAAATAAATAAAATAAGACAGGAAAACAAAAAATACGTAACAACACATAGTCCTACATGCGGTGGTTCTCATTTGAGTGTCGTGAAACAAAAACATTAAGTATTATTTTCATGATGGCATCACTTGACTACAACTAAAAGAATTCATTTTGTTTTTAGTTTTTGATCTCAAATTTTGTAATTCCAGTGGCAAGTTTTCCCAACTTTAAGTATAAACTGCTAGAGTTTTTAATAAAATAATCACAATGAATTGGCAAAGCCGCACACTTGTTGCACAAACTATATAAGCATATATTTTTTTAGGTACGAGGTGGCCTCAACTATAAGCCTGGTGGTTTCTAGAGGTCACCTCGCCATTCATTAACCACACAATTAATTGTAAATATATTAGAAAGAAAGGCAAATAAACTTCAAACTTCAAACTTCAAGTAAATAACAATAGCTCTATTAAGCACGAGAAAACAAAAAACTGACGAATTCTAGTCAAATGACGCCATAATGCCCTATTATTCTGGCCAATCACGACAGACTTGAACAGCACAATGAACCAATCAGTGAATACGTGTAATCGGCGTCGACGTACGCGTCAAGCGCGGGAAAACGAGCATAACGCGATCGGTTGTTGGTTAACTTTTGATTGGTTGAAAAAGTGGCGCGTGTTTTGCTAACCAATCACAGAGCATGGCAAAGCAAAGACAAAGCAAAGGCGAAATTTTGTTTGACACTAACTCGAAAAAATCCCTCTAGCAAAACGTAACCTGGCGTATCGTGGCATATCATAGCCTGAGCATAGCACAGTTTGGCATAAGCAGTTAAAGAAATTATTGCGTTCGACGTAGGAAGAACGCACTCCTCCTAAAACAGATTGGAGTCAAGGTTGTATGGGACAACGTTGATTGAATGAATGGATCTTGGGACGCGTATCTGGCATTCCTCGCAGATTTTGCAGGGGCGAATGACATCCTCACCGACTTGGCAAAGGAGAGAGAGCCTGGTGACTTCAGAACGCACTCCCTAATCTCTCATTATTACTGGTTATAATTATAAATATATGAAACATATATTTAAACTAAACGGATGAAAGATTGAATGGAAGAAAGACTCATGCAGTATTTACGCTTATTTACTTACGCATTTGCGAAAACACAGCCTGAAAAAAAATCAGACTTGAACGGGATTCGGGGACCTTTCTTATATTTAATAGAAATTATAATGTAAAACATCTGTTTCACCCCAGATGACCTTGTTTGCCCAGAAGAGAGGTTACAAGGAGTGACATGGTCGGAAACTTCCAGAGGAAAGACAAACCTGAGGCCATGCCCAGATGAATCACGCGGTGAGTCAAAGACAAACACGCGCTCAGGGTTGATGAAAATTAAACCGATTGTTCAACTTGTATGTTTTTAAATGTTTGTATTCATAACAGTTTATACAAATATAAAGCAACGAGAAAGGTTCATCTAAAACAAAATTCGGTGCTAGATCTATAGGAGCTCCCCGGGGACGTGGGGGCAGGGGGCCCTCACTTTTTTCTCGAGAAAAACAAGGTCAGAAGAGCAAAACTATCTTAATTTTGGACTGAAACATTCCCGCGCGATGATTGGCTCGTAGCTATTGTCTATAAGAGTACAGTCAACAAAAATGACGTCAGATTCAACGCGCGCGTTTTCTCAACGGAACATAAAGCCAATTCTGCTCGTACTTTACTTTTTCCATGTTATTGCAAAAAACAATTCCACGGCAGTTTGCTATGGTCTATACTCTTACAAACCATAAAATTACGCCATAAGGTGTTCAAAAATTGGCAGTGAAACCACTCATCTACGGCTCGTGATTCCACTTAACATTTTGTGACGTCGTTTTATGGTTTACAAGAGTATGTAGACCATAGAAAACTGCCGTAGATTTGTTTTCTCCCTCCACACTCCCGGGCCCACCTTATACAAAGTTGTAGATCCACCACCGGTAATAATGCCAAGCCCAAATGAGCCAAACTGAACGCGATGATGACATAGTTGAAAACAATAAGCTAGATTCAGTCCCGACAGACAATTAAAATCGACCATAACTTTACAACAATGTAAAATAAATTAAAAACGTGAAATCAGTGAAATGCTCACCACCGAATCTTTGTAACAACAGTAGCAAACCAGATATTTACACGTCAATTATGAAGTGTTAATTTTACCACGTACCAGAAGTCATAATATATTATACATTTAGGTCAGTGTAGCTAAGGTAATGTTGAAATGCCTTGAATCAGTCCTCCCTCTCGAATTAGCGGCCCCTCCCCCCTGCCTACCCTCCACTCCGACACTAGAAGAAGCGTCTCCTATGAATCCCAGAAATCTTTGTCGTACTTCCACGCCATAACTTTTGAAGTACCTGGAAATTCTGATGGAGATTAAAGATGACCTCTTACTCTATAAAAGCTTAAGTTATCAGCTTAAAAACTACTATAATTTATGGAACTCGAACCTGTAAGGGAAAGTTTTTCACAAGTTTTATCTGTTCACAACAGAACCTTAAGTTATAACTAGGCTGGCTTGCAAATAGCGAAGAGCTAATAGCGGCAAGCCAGACTGTACACAAAATAATAATAATTATCATTTTTTTAACATTACATACAACAATAACCATGATAATGTGTGATGAGGAAAATAAGACAATAACAAAGTGTAACAAGAAAGACTAAGTGTAACTAAACCTCGGTCGGAATTCTAATCTTTCATTTTATTAATTATGGTATCTATCTCGAGAAAATCATAAATTTGAAATGATAGGAGAATTTATGGTAGCTCTTTTGTGTTGACTTGGAGTCGTCTCCTTATTTTGTTTCTAGGAACAGCGACTCGAAAGTGTTCAGAAGAAGGACAATGGAATAAGGCAAACTACAGTGACTGCATCTCTGTTGAGTTTAAAAAGTTGTATGATGAAGTACGTTTTGTTCAAATTCAATTATCGAACTGTTTAGGGCGTATGGAAAGTTACGCATCATTAAGTTCTCATATGATTTAACGCCTATCTGAGTTTCACAGATTTAGAACGGAGAGCTCGTATTTCGTCAGCTCCTTTGTAGCTCGACGTTGTGCATTTGCAGTGATATCCATTGCAGAGGCCATGAGTTTCAATCCTATTTAAACATGGATTGTTTTACAGTTAATTTTCAACAGCTTAACTGTCAGCTAAATTGCAATAATCCCTTTTTATCTTCTATTCATATATAAATATTATCAGTTGAGCAATGTGTACTAGAAATGACAACGATTACTTCAACTTTTCTTATTAGCCTCCAATGCACAAACGTTTTACAATTAAATGAGCGAGCTAAGGAGGACAGAACACCTGTTTCTACCCTTTCTTCGTATATACGTATAGATAGTTTTAGTTACCGACTATGAAAGCTCATTCTCAAACCTCTAGGAACAACACAAATATTTTTGCAACTGCTCTTGGTGAAAAAAAAATCTCAGTATCATGTGAATCGTATAATCTGTAGTCTTTCTCCTCAGCAATCATTTCTCGTGTTTTATTTTAGATGGAAGCAATTATGGAAGGTCGCCAGTCACCACTCAATGCCCAACAACTTCTTTCACAACTCGCAAATGTTTCTCAGCCAGTAAAGAATAATTCTCTGAGGCCGTTGCAGATTTACGCACAAGATTTAACAACAGCGGTGGATATACTTGTTAAATTGGCTGAATATAATAACAATACCGCTAATGTGAGCTCAAAGGAAGATTTTGAGAATTTCGCAATAGTGGCCAGTAATTTGTTGGACTCAACGAACAAGAGAACCTGGAAAGAAGTGGACAAAGTAAGTTTTTAGTGCTAGGTAACAGAATTTATTAGCGGTTATTCGAGTGGTTTTCAATTGAGTGTCGAAATTAATTGCGCGTTTGCTTTGGTTTTGCATAAATCAAAGCTCTGTGATTGGTTAAAAAAAACTCGCGCCTCTTTCACAACAAATGGGAATCCAAACCAAAACCAATCGTGGTTTAGCCGCACGCGTTTTCCCGCGTTTGGCGCCGGTTACATGTATTTGCTTTGTATTCTAATTGGAGAAAGAAAAGACTATTTTTGACGATGATATATCAATATCCCAACAGTGAAAGGTCATTTCAGATAAAAGCTATAGCCACGAGATACCAAAACCTTTCCTTTAAGGCCATTTTGTGCACGGAAGTAGATCGTCTCAAAGCTTTCAGGGAGGACGGGGTGTCTGCTTTGTATAGGGTTTCAACGTTTGAACTCTTTTTGTATATCTCCTGTATCTACAGACTGGTCAAGGTACAAGTCAAATCTTAGTGAAAGCAGTGGATGACTATGGACTCGCCGTAGCTGTCACACTTAACGGATCATCAAAACCAAGAACCGCTGAAACAAGAAACCTGGCGATGAGGATTGACCGCGTTGGCCAAAACAGCCCGGTATGAACAAATCCCCTTCGCTAGTTACTTAACTACCAAAATGCTTTGGGTTTGAAGCAAAAAACGTTTGGACGATTTCTTGGTAAATTTTGGGTGCTTTCTTCTCTCGATACTTCGAAAAGCAACACTCTGCAGACGATACCGGTTGTTTAAAATGTCAAATTTATTGAACAGAGATCTGCTTGGAATTTTCAAATTTAAACGCAAGAAACTACAGGGCATGTCCAACACAGAGCCAGGAGAAAAGTACACGAGTCGAAGTAGTCATTCGGTTTGAAGAAGACGATAATATAACGTTTTAATGGTTCTCATCCCATCTAGTGTTTTCATACGCCAGCATTCTTGGCGTAAAATACTTATAACCGAGCTAATGTTCAAATTTACCTAAAGTGATTAATTATTGAAAATACTTGGACAATAACATGCACAGGCTGTATTTTTGTTCAAACGTAAAATTTTTCGGACATATGTTTTTCAAAGGTTTGCTCGTCCGACAGCTTTTGTGATTAAATTATAACGAAGTAAGCCTCCAGTACGTTGTATTTTTTCATTACAACTATATGCGACGGATCAAACGAAAAACTCCCCATTTATTTCTGCCTGCAATATCACCTTTTTTCATCCATTTAAGGTGAGAGTCGGAGGCCTAAACTTAACATACAAGAAAAGCTCCATCACCTTGCCCCCTCAAGCTTTCAGGTCATCTCAAGATTTCGGCGTCGTAACCTTGGTTTATCTGACGTTAAATGATGTTTTATCGCTTGCTAAAGACACTGGAGACAAAGATGACCAGGCTGTATCGGCCAATACAACCATAGTGTCTTCCACAGTCTCCCCTAAACCGCCAGACGTTTTCAACAGACCCGTCGAAATCGTGCTTCAGAACAAAAAGGTACCTCTGTCAGCTTTTAAAGATTTGTCAATGAAGTAGGACATTTCCGAGTTGCTGTGAACCTCATTAGGCTTGGCTAGTTACTACCATTTTTAGCTCTACGTTCCTCCTATTGATTCTACAGTATAGTATTATTTTTATAGTACAGCACTTATTTGGTAGTCACTGTGTGTTTTGTGCCATATGTGTTTCATTTGTGTGTGTATACGTACCGACCTAAACTACTATTTTTACTTTTGCAAAACTGGCTGCCTGCTTCCTTTAAGGACAGTGCCTACTAATACAGAAGTATACGACTATGCAGGAAAAACAGGTCGTAACAAGGGCTATTGAAAAATGGAAAGTGGGGGTAGCCACGCATTTTTTGGAGATAATAAGGCAACAATTATTCTAAAAAAAATAGCAAAAATATCTCTGTATTAGTAGCCACCACCCATACGAAACCTGAGTATCTCGAGATGCGCAAAACGTATGCGCAGTAACAAAAGTAGGCACCGTCCTTAGCTCTATGGCTATTCCAGGCAGTCAGCCCTCATTTCTCTTTTTTTAATAATAAATTAAGTGGCCGGAATAACTGTAATGTGACCGAATGAGGAAAAATAAGGCTTGTTGCTGCTGTTGGTAAGGCAAAGCCTTTTATTTGAAAATTAGTTTTATTTGGGAATGAATGACTAATTTTCATAACAAAAACCTTGCACTTAACCTCCCTTTCATAACGAGGTTCAATTAACATCCCAGAAATTGCCTATTCGGTAAGGTTTAGTTTTCATATTTTATTGAAAAACTGATTTGCGCCTATTTTTTTCTCGGTGTTTGGAGACCGGTTGAAACAAGTGCACTCAGCACTCTTGTGCAGGTTTGCTGTATTACTTAGCTAACTGTACTAGTATTATATCATGATGAAATATTTAACTTTGTATCAAGATGAGCATTCAATCCGTTGCTAACAAACAAGTGAAGTGCGTTTTCTGGCGACCAGGTGAATCTGCGATATGGAATTCCAGCGGTTGCAAGTTTGTCCCAGGAAAATCAAACGTCAACATGACAACATGCGAGTGTGATCACCTGACCATCTTTGGTGCCCTCATAGATCCATATGACTCGCCTGTAAGTAAGAGAAACGCCATTTCTGTAGCAGCTGTCAAGTTGCCTACGCGTTGTCTTTGTTTTTTTGTTTTTTAACGGGGAGGGGAGGGGGGGGGGGGGGGGAGAGAAAAAGGAATCCACCGTACAGAAAAAGATGGCGACTGGTCCATTTACCCATAATTCTTAGCGCAAGACAACCCTAAAAACGCGCAGAAAAACGCGATGAAAAGTTCCCAAAAACTTCATACACATTGTTGTTAGTACAGGGATAAATTTCGCTAATACTATGACTTTGTATGCGTCTATTTCCTGTGTTAAGGCCGATTTAGACGGTACAACTTTGGCTTACCACTGTCGCATGCGATTTCTAGAGCGCGAGCTGCTCGCGTCATGCAGAAACTCATACACAACTCTCGTCATTCAACATTGCCTATACCTAGGATAGTCGTACGATTTCAAAAAATGTTTTAAAATCCTACGACTTTTTTTGTGACGTACACGACAGTCGTAAGCGGGTTGTAGGTTTGATTTAAACGAAACAATTCGTGTCGTAGGCCTGTCGTAAGCTTGTCGCGTGCGTCAAAGTCGTTCCGTGTAAATCGCCCTTTAGATTTGCGAGATATTGCGGTTAAATGTAAAACCGCCATCTTTTTCCGTACGATTGAATGCGTTCATTTCGGAATTTATCTTCTGTGTATTATGTCAGTCCTGAATCGGAATGAGAATAGCTCAAATTGTTCCAAACGAATGCCGCTTGAATTCCATTTTCATTGTAATTGGCTTAAAATAACACTTAAAACGTAACGAACCTTGGTCGAATTTTTAATTTGAAAGAGAAAGAAAGAGCTGCCCAACCAAAGAGGAAAGTATTAGATTGTTAGCTTTATTGTTTTCGCAAAGTTTTGCGGAGGGGCGAAGGTTATGTTTGAACGACGCCCTAATTAAAGCAATCAATTAGAAAGAAAGTTGGGGCATAAATCTTCAAATTCGATTACCATTATCGAACGAAAGAACCAGATATTGTAAAACAAACAAGCATTAAGAGCTCGATGGGGTAGAACTCTTTTGGGTTGGACATAAGCAACTGGGCTCTTTTTAGAAGGGTTTAAACTGTTTTGGCGAAATTCCTTGGAAACAAGGGGGAAAATGAAATTTTTTGAGTTAAACTCTCAGTTACCATTGGAACTGTTTTGAGTTCTGTTTTAGCCTAATAATAGTTTTCTTTTTTGGGGGGTCTAACAACTGTTGCTATAGTGGCGCTGTACTTTGGAACAACTTCCCTCAAATTGTCCATTTGAGTAGAAGTGAGAATAGAGTTGTTTTGAGACTAACCTCAATTCTTTTCATGTGTAAATGCAAACTAGTTAACATAAAAATAACACGATTCCTAAATGAAAAGCAGTGAGGTTTGCATGAAAACTTGACAAAGGTAATTGCAGCCTCGCTTTCACTCAAAGGCCAGGTCACTAAAGACACAACCTTAACATGGGATATTCGATGCAAGCAGAAACACAAAATGATTTCTGTCATCAACTATGCTCTTGTATTATTATTATTATTATTATTATTTTTTATTATTATTATTATTATTATTTTTATTATTATTATTAAATAAATAATAAATCACTTTATTTAAGTGTCAATGTATTTAGCGCGGAGCAATAATTGGGGACACTTTCCAAATTGAATTGGAATTTAGAAGTGTTGGTTTTTGAGGAAAGGGGAAAACCGGAGAACCAATAACAAAGTACAAATAAAAAAAAATTAAATAAAAAAACAAAGTACAGTCAACCCACACATGACACCGAGTCTTATTATTATTATTATTATTATTATTATTATTATTATTATTATCATTATTATTATTATTATTAATTGATTGATTGGTCGATTTTTAGGTATTATCATCATTATCAAGCAAAGGACTGGAAATCATCTCAATAATTGGCTGCTCTGTTTCACTGATTTCCGTTGTAATCACTATGGCTGTGACTCTGTTCTTCTGGAGAATTTTAAAAACACCAAGAACTAAAGTACTGCTTAACTTGTGTGCTACAATCGCAATTACTTGTGCACTTGTCATATTTGAAGGGTTAGCGAGAAACAAGGTGAGCCTACTCATTTGTACAGAAAAGCTTACAGAGCATGCTTAGTATCGATGCTCAAAAGGCCATAGGTATGGACTGACGATGTGCGGTTAGGAACGAGAAGACAACTAAAAAACTGGAGAAAATAATTGGACTGGTACAATCAGATGTTAAATCCCGACGATAAATGCAGATTTAAAATGAGTTTTTTGCCTTATAAACGAAGAAGGAATGGTTTGGCCATGTAGTGATTAGTGTTATAACTAATGAAGGAGAAAGCTTTCTTCACTTTTCTGGTGAAGAAAGCAATGCAAAATAACTCTTCTGTGTTTTTTCCTGTGACTCTCAGGTGGGGTGTCTTGTGGTAGCAGCTACACTGAATTACTTCCTATTGGCCTTGTTCTCTTGGATGCTGTGCGAGGGCCTACTATTGTTCATTAACGTCATGAAACCGCATCAGGCCAAATCCATTTTAAGTAGCAAGATCCAGTACTTTTACATTTTTGGATGGGGTAGGTGGCTTTTTACCGATGTTGCTAACGCTCTCATAGCAAACTTTTGGATGCAGGGGACCACACGACTCAAAATAAACTGTTCTTAATACGTTCCGTTGTCGGATCTCTTGTAGTAGAAATGTTATACACGCGACGTCATGTACACTTAAGTTAACTATTTCCCGTGTATGTTTACGTTCTAATTTCAACATTACTTTTTTAATTCCTCCCCCTCCCATCATGATAAGCCCTCCTCCATTTTAACTTGTTTCCTTTACACAAGCACTTTTACAAAACAACGTACAACTTGGAATTAAAGTTAGGGAGGTATTGATCATGCGAGCGTTGTCAAATCGAGTCTTTTTATAGTTGTTTTTCTTCTTGAACGAAATTCTCAATTTATTTTGTTGTTTCAAAGGCGTTAGTAAATGAAAAAGGATTTAGATTGTGCTATATATCAGCCTTAATCTATCTCTCATCATCTCATTCCGAAGAGTATGTTTCATACCGATTATAAATCCTCTTCCCCCCCCCCCCCCCTCCGCACCTCTTAGCTTTTATTTATAGGCCCACCGAAACCCTCATACGAACTTGTATAAGCCCAGAACATATAAGCAGGCTTTAACGTTTTACAATGAGATCTATACTTAAAATTTAAGATCTTTTTAAATTTAGTTTTATTCTCGTCTCTATTTTCTAGGATTCCCAGCCACCGTAGTTGCAATCTCATTAGTAGCTACTCAAACAAGCGGTTACGGTAACGAAGACGTTTGCTGGCTTGATGCTAAAAGCGGACTCATTTGGGCTTTTATTGGGCCAGCACTTCTCGTAATTTTGGTGAGTTCAATTTACTTGCGCTGCCTTAGTCGACTTCATTCAACCCTTGATCTAACTCTTTTATTCAGTCATTTGTTGGTTTGATCGATCGTTTGTTCGTTGATTTCTTCAAAGCTTTGTTCCATCCGGGGTCAGCTCATTCGTTTCGTTCATCACAACTCTACCCCCATTCCTTCCTTCCTTCGTTCTTTGATTGGGTAATTTATCACCTTTGAGTTCTTAGTACAGAGGAAAATGACAAGTACTTTATGTTTAAGTCTTTTATTTATACATTGTGCATTCCACACTATTCAGCCTTAGTAGACTGCAATGTAATTGTTTTTAATAAACAATCTTAATTTATAACTATCTTTAGTCATTTCTGGCGGTCTACCGAGCCTGTACAATTATTATTAATAAGCATTTATTTAGTGTTATTAGTAGATAGTATTTGCATTACTTTAAAAGTGCATTCGTATGTTTTAGGTTGTAACACAAACCCACAGATTATTGCTTGAAAACCTATCGTGTCGAAATAAAGTTATAGTATGGTATGGCATGGTATGGTAATAAGGAGTGAAATCATGAGGCCGGGCCCTGGGGTAGACTAACACCCCAGCTCCGGGACAGGCAATTTGGTAAAATGCCCCACCATTGCCCGGGTGAAGGAATCGGGTCTAGACTGCAAGCAGTCCCTTGCTGGTTAGTCGAGAGGTCGCGAGAAATAGCTGAGCGCAAAAAAACTGGAGCGAACGAGCGAAGGGAGACTTGGGGAGAGGCGGGAAAAAGGGGAAAGGAAAAGAAAGGGACCCTTTCCTTCACGCCTCTCCCCCAGTCTCTTCTCGTTTATTTCTCCTCGCTCCAGTCTCGCTGCGCTGTGAGCACACCCTCCCCTCTCGACTAACCAGAAAGGGACTGCTTGCAGTCTAGATCAGGTCTGCTGGAATTGACTGACCCATGAACTGTTCTCCACGCAGATAAATATCGTGGTATTCATTCTGATGATTTGTGTAACTGTGAGAGTAAAAGGAGCCGGAAAGAGCGACAATGACCGGCTTGTAAAAGTGAGAGCTGGACTCAAGGCATCCGTGGTCGTTTTGCCCTTACTTGGAGTCACGTGGCTGTTTGGACTTTTGAGTTTCAACTCAGATACCATCGCTTTCAAGTACATATTTACCATCTTTAATTCGCTACAAGGATTGATGATCTTCATATTCCACTGCTTGAAAGACAGGGAGGCAAGTAAATCAAATGCATGATGATGATGATGATGATGATGATGATGATGATGATTATTATTATTATTATTATTATTAAAACGTCTTCTATGTCGTCTTTAGAAACTTCACGAAAACGCGAAGTTGAAGCCATTTTCAAAGATTGACCAGCTCCAGGTGTCGTCTATCGACTAATAGATGGCACCTTTGTAGCCAATCAGATTGCGTGTTTACGTAATAGTCGGTAACTAGGGTACGCTTAAATCATCTCATATCCAACAAGCGCGAGTGGAATAATTGTTCTATTAAAAGCAATTAAGAAATATCGCTAGATCTTACTGATTTCGCTTATACCATGCCGGAGAAATAGCGACAATTTTAATTGTCGTATAATGGCTCATATGCCATGGCTGCTAAGCCAATCAAATGCCTAGAATTGCACTATACAATGATCCAGTTTTTAATAAGCGACTGTTTGAATCAGTTGCCAAGAATCGATGTGCAAAACTTCAATTCTCAAGTTCAGTTTTACAAAACTGTTTGCGCGAAGTCTTTTTCTAGCCCTTCTTGCATTTCAACAGGTCAAGAACGCAGTACAACTATGGCTACAGAAACGAAAAGAAGCACGTGACTTCCGAAACGAAGGTACATGAATTTCACCATCTGTATTAGCTACTGTAAAACACAAGTAACAGTTCGCCTACTAATGTCGTATTTTTCCTCACTGTAGTGATAGACCATCGCAGTTATTTCCACGTACGCAACTTAACCAGCTGCGATAAGGAAGCCCAATTTTTTCATCGGCAGTTCAAATATATGAATTTCATGTATTTACCTTCATCTCTTTACTTCTACAAGTTCCCAGTGGGATTGATAGCTTACTTGGTTGAGCACTGCACCGGCATCGCAGAGATTCAAATCCCGTTCAAGCCTGAACTTTTTTTAGGTTTTCTTTTCGCAGCTCTACTCCGACATCAAATTGACGGTAAATTGTCTGAAATAGTGTCTAAATTCTAAATTTTAGTTTAACTAGACGCATAACTGCGTGTACTCGGGCTTCTCCGTATGGAAATGAACTTGTTATGTCACGTTAGTGTCCCCATTTGCCTAACAACACAAACAATAAAACTGTTAATCAAACGGTTTTCTTTCGATGTTGTTGTGCCTTTTTTTAAGCATGCAATCTAGAGGATTTGGGTGTATTTGGACGAAGATATCATAGACAATGTCCCTATGCTTTTTGCTTCTTCTTTGCGCTGTTTGCATATCCTCACATGAGAATAATTACAATAAACATACTTCGCATAGCGAGATCTCATGTCTTTTCCCACCTTTGTTGTCACAATTGAATCGTTGTATAGAATTCCGGTTAACTAATTAAATCGCTTTGTCTAAGATACCACAATTATCAAATGTCGAAATAACAGCGGTCTCTCCATAGCCATCTACATACAACATCAAGCGCTTGCCTACTACCTGCTACTACATAAGCGATTACAATAATTGTAGAGATCATGATAAAAACGAAGTAAGATGGACTCAAGAAAATGAATAGACACTCGTCATGTTTAGTGTGGGTCTAAAATGGATTTAGCGTAAATTCAAGCCTGCAATCCCTGAGGTTCCACTGAAGACAGATGGCTTCGCTTCACTGAAGCTTTGTAAACAGATCATGTGCTCCGCTGACCTCTTTTAACCTTGCGCACGCGCAGAAGACGTCAGAGGGCGATTTGCGACTGGAGAATAAACTCGTGCCCATTTTAAACCTCGGGCTTTCCTTTGAAAGCCTGAGTAAGAAGTAGAAGTGATATCCGTGTGTGCTCAAAGATAGATAAGATTATTGCCTATTTTCGATTTTATATTTCCCGGGAGCCGCCATTTTAGATTTTATGAGGTCAGACGGTTGCCGCTATTGTCATTAAGCAGAAGTTTGTTTGTGCAATAAATAATATTACGTCATGAAATCCAAAATGACGGCGCCCGGTAAATTTAAAATGAAAAAGAGGCGATAATCAAATTCTGTTTTGTCCGACACAGAAATATTACGTTCGCTCGCACGTGTTTTCCCGCGCTTGGCGCCTGTTACCTGTATTTGCTTTGAATTCTGATTGGTTCGATGCGCTGTTTACACCTGTTATGATTGGCCAGGGTAATTTTTTTGGTTTGGTTTTACGACACTCGATTAAGAACGGTTTGCTGTAAGGACCGACTAAGGGTATACAAAATAGAAAAAACCGATTTCCCCAAACTTTGCCAGAATAAAGGGCTTAGTGAACTACTTCTAAAAATATAAGTTTCGTTTTGTTTAGAGCTTTATTTATTTTGGGGGAATTTTTTTTAAATTTTACTCATGGAGGCGGGCTAAAATCACGCCGAAGTAGGCACTTTTGTAGAAGCTCCCTTTTATACAAGGAGCCTTTTCTAGAAAAGATTAACCCAACAGAAGGAACAATTTATTTTCTTAGATGACTAGTGGCGTTAAAGTTAAATAAAACGTAAACATGAATTTTTGACCAATTTTTTAAGTTGCGCCTTTTTACCGGTGATTATAACAACCTAATTTTGGCTAAATTCAAGGACAAAAAAAGCATTTTGGTACATCGCTTTGCCCCACGAAACTACACTCCGGGAAAACATAATCATTTCAACTAAACATTGATCGAATAAAAAATTGGGGTAAATTAAACAGCCAGTTCTCAGAGCGTTTTCAAAACATGTCAGTTCAGCAATTAAGAGCGACCTTTGACCTTTTATATCGAGGGGAAATATAAACGAGAGCTCATAAACCTTGACTTTCCTTCGCCGAAAGACGCTTATTTTTACTCTGCTGGCACATTTTGAGTAAAGGAAAACTACACATTTGAATTTGAAGTTATGTACTAGCTATGAAAGATAATTTGAAAAGCAAAATTAGCAATTCAATTCGACTTTGCGTAGGCGATTCCGATTTGTTTACTACGAAATTGCGATTTTAAAGTCTGTTTACAACACAAATACGGCATCCACTACAAGGTAAACCTCATTCTACTGAATGATTAATAAATCCTTCTTACCTTAGAGATATTTTCTTGACTAAAAAAAGACATAGCCTGCATTCATTGCAAAATTATTAAGCCGCCCGATCGCTAAACGATTAACCAAATAAACCCACAGGAATCCCACTGTATGAAATTGTACAATACCGGGACCGCACAGCTCTTTTTATTTATTTAACAGTGATTCGTTTTGCACTGTACTGTCCATTAATAATGAACTACCTTTATATAACAAACGTTGCGACTTGTCAGATCTCCGTGACATTTAGGAAACTGCGATAAAAATGGGAATGATATAGGCTAATTCCACATTGTGGCTGTACCCATTTTTTCTTTCTTGTGATCTTACCACTAGCTGACTTGCTGTCAATCCAACGAAGTCTTAAGTGAAAAAAGATACAGAAATAGAAATAAATTCCCTGCATCACAAACAAGTAATAGTTATAATGAAACAATAAACTTCAAGCAAAACTATAGATAGGGATACGGCGACTGTCTCGGGTGAGTAGTAATATGAGGTGCTACAACTACCAAACCCCTTTACAAGATCTCTTAACACGGAAAGGGACTCTGCTTTGCGCCTTGGGTGGAATCCGTCTGTAGACGCCCCAAAAAAGCCGTTAGCATGTATAGATGATATTCCCTTCTCCCCTGACACTGACGTCCCATGCCATGCCCATCCAATGGGAGCGGCACAGATCCTCTTATTTGAACGCCATCTTATACCAAATGTGTCCCGATGTCTCGGTCAAATAGTGAGCTCAAGGTGACTTTCGCTTTTCTCAAAAATGCCTTTGAAGGTAAAACAATCAATTACTACAGGTACTTTACCTTGCTTTTTACCTTGGAAGTTTTAGCATATAGAAAATAGAATGCATTAATGTTTTATTTACCACCGCCCACATTTGTTGTCCCCCCCCCCCCCCCCCCGCTCCGCCCCCGATCTGAATGAATTAATAAATTCAATTTCTCTTGTCACATACATTCGGTTCCTTGAAGGCCCGCAAATCTAATAAGTCACGTTCTCTTCTTGTGAAACAAACAAGGCTATCATGCTCGTCCGTACACCTTTTGTGGTTTTAGGCAAAAAATCCTTCTTCACGGACTTAAGTATTGATGATCAGGGAAACTTTTCGCTTTGTATATTTATAAAGCAACAAGAAAGCTTTTTGCCTTTACTTTTGCCGTAGCTTAGTTGTTTCGTGGCTTTTAAACAAGTTTTAATTAAATTAAATTATTTAAAGCGTTTCGTAAACGTATCGAAAACATCGCAATGTTTATTAACGTTTGCGGGCTTTTACCTCTGTTAAGCTCGCTACAGAACGGTTTTGGTTTAAAAATTACTCCTTAGAAGATGTTTAAGCTTTAAAGATAAACGAAAACTTACTGATCCGGGACGATTCTTGATATAAAAAACGCAAATCATACACAAATTTAACCACGTTAGCTGAGTTAGAGGTTAATTGTAACTTTCAACGTTAAAAAAGAAGGAAAAGAAAAGAAAAAAAACTCTCTTTGTTTTGAGAGTAAATATTTTTAAATTAATTTATGTTGGGCATTCATATACACAGTACACACCACTAAAACATACCTGCCCGTGCCGATAACAACTTTGCTTCAGTCTTACATAGCGTCTCGAGTGTTGCAATAACGCAGATGCCCTTGCGTGGATTTGGTACACTTGGCAAGGATTAAGCTTTTCACATTGGCTAAATTGTTCACACTTGAACCCCATGTTCCCCCTACAATCTACCCATATTCCGTGCCGATAACAACTTTGCTTCAGTCTTACATAGCGTCTCGAGTGTTGCAATAACGCAGATGCCCTTGCGTGGATTTGGTACACTTGGCAAGGATTAAGCTTTTCACTTTGGCTAAATTGTTCACACTTGAACCCCATGTTCCCCCTACAGTCTACCCATATTCACACACAGCCATATATAAGCACCACTGACTCCGGTGGTCGTAGCCACCGACGATAAACGCCACTGTACACTCAGCAAGTACAACGTGCAACGAACACAAGAAGTTAGCTTTCGGGACACGGCGCTCTTTTCAATTTACGTGATCTTTAAGTAATTAAGATATTACATCTTAGTGTCCGAAAAGAAAAAAAGGCGTTTTGAATTGATGTGTCATAGTAATACCTGAAATACCGAAATATGTAAGTACACATCTCAGTACGAAATGTACTCCTGGCATTCCTGTGGTTTCGTTAACTTGTTCTTTGACTTGAGGCGTTCCGCGATCTCGGTCAATACACTTTTGCAATGAACACAGACCGTGTTTTTTAGGCAGGAAAAGATCTCTAAGGTAAGAAGGATTTATTAATCATTCAGTAGAATGAGGTTTACCTTGTGGTTGATGCCGTATTTGTATTGTAAACAGGCTTTAAAATCGCAATTTCGTAGTAAACAAATCGGAACCGCCTACGAAAAGTCGAATTGAATTGCTAATTTTACTTTTCAAATTATCTTTCATAGCTAGTACATAACTTCAAATTCAAATGTGTAGTTTTCCTTTACTCAAAATGTGCCAGCAGAGTAAAAATAAGCGTCTTTCGGCGAAGGAAAGTCAAGGTTTATGAGCTCTCGTTTATATTTCCCCTCGATATAAAAGGTCAAAGGTCGCTCTTAATTGCTGAACTGACATGTTTTGAAAACGCTCTAAGAACTCGCTGTTTAATTTACCCCAATTTTTTATTCGATCAATGTTTAGTTGAAATGATTATGTTTTCCCGGAGTGTAGTTTCGTGGGGCAAAGCGATGTACCAAAATGCTTTTTTTGTCCTTGAATTTAGCCAAAATTAGGTTGTTATAATCACCGGTAAAAAGGCGCAACTTAAAAAATTGGTCAAAAATTCATGTTTACGTTTTATTTAACTTTAACGCCGCTAGTCATCTAAGAAAATAAAATTGTTCCTTCTGTTGGGTTAATCTTTTTCTAGAAAAGGCTCCTTGTATAAAAGGGAGCTTCTACAAAAGTGCCTACTTCGGCGTGATTTTAGCTCGCCTCCATGGGTAAAATCTTAAAAAAATTCCCCCAAAATAAATAAAGCTCTAAACAAAATGAAACTTATTTTTTTAGAGGTAGTTCACCAAGCCCTTTATTCTGGCAAAGTTTGGGGAAATCGGTTTTTTCTATTTTGTATACGCTTAGTCGGTCCTTACAGCAAACCGTTCTTAAAAACCGGCCTATCTACATCTTACTGACTTCGTATGTTGCATTCCAGTTAGGGAACGACAAAAAGACTGGAGAAAAAGTAGAAAGCAAAATGATGACGTACAACTAAAGGAAACTAAAGAGTCGAGTCTCAAAAAGAATAAAGTTCTGGAGTTAAAGCCCCCCGCCCCGACGGTACAGTGAATAACACGTCTACTTTGAAAAGCTGTTGCCACACTCGAAATAATGAATCCAAGATGGCTGAACTCAGTATATTACAGGTGAAACTTTGGACGGTGCCTACCTTTGTTACTGCGCATACGTTCTACTAATCTCAAGATACTGTGGGTAGTGCTCACTAATACAGAGATATTTTTTTTTGCGCGGTTTAAAACTATGCAGAGAAAGCAGAACTTAGCAAGTGCTCTCGGTATCCAAAAAGAAAATTGAAAATCCAAAAGAAAATAGTCATGCATTTTTCAGAAACAATAAAGCTTCGATTTGGGAAAAAATTGCCATACATTGCTTTGTAATTTAGCACTTTTTAAACTTATTTTGTTTTATTTTTCCCTATGGATTCCACTAGCCCTGGCTAAGATCTGCTTTTTCCCGCATACAGGTCGTACAAAATTGTTGAAAGCTTGTTGAATGCGTGTTGAATTAAATGTAAATCGGCTTAAATTTTCATTCAACATCCATACAACATATCCTTTGTTCTCAATCAAAAATGTTGAATGGTGTTGAAGCCGTTTGAACACTCCGTTCAACATTTGCCGAACATCCGTTCAACTTTTGTTAAACGACGTATGATGTTGGTAAAATGTTGAAACCGTTTAAACGGACCTTTACATGTTGTGATCGGCCCACTACTGATTATCTTCCCTGCCCATTCAATGTTTCCTTAATAGGCCATATCCGAGTTGCTGTGAACCTCACTATGAAAGCGAGGCTAAATGCAAAACTTTTCATATGAAAATAAGTTTTGTTTGCATATGAATGAAAACTAATTTTCATAACAAAAACTTTGCAGTTAGCCTCGCTTTCATAAGGAGGTTCAAAGCAACTCGGAAATGGTCTATTCTTCTACATTTTCCTAGCGGATCTACACCTTTCCTAAGCTCTATCATTTTTTTCTCCATAATATTCGAGCAGATTAGACTGGATTAATTTACACAACTATGCCTGCTTAAAAGGCCTCAAAACGATCTGGGAGCGGTACAACATTCTTAGTATTTTGCTTAAATGTACTAGTTAGGTGCCCGTTTTGTATTCAAAGTTGCATTTACTAAGCAACTTGTGTTATAACTGCATTGTAAGGTAGCCGATCGACAAATTTTGTACTTTCTAAATCCCCTGTAATGTCAAAGGAAGGCGTTTTTGAGGAGAAGTTATCAATTAGGATAACTAAGTTTAAATTTTTAATATTCTTAAATTGCTACTATTAGTATAAACTAGCTTATATTTGTACAAGAACTTTTTTACAGTAAGCTCTAGGTAGCACATCTTCAAATTGTGTCTCATTAAAAATTCCAGTTTTATTGTTTGTATGTGTCTGTTTGAAGCTATGTATATCTTTTGTGTGGGTTTGTGCTGATCTTGCCTTAATTCCTATAACTACGGTGACGGCAACAAGAACGTCAAAAAAGCAATGGGTTTAATAAGCAAAACAACAACTCTGCACGTGCATTGCACTTGTTGGTACATCTTTTTTGCCGTTAATGCACGGCTAGGACGTAAAGTTTCCTGATGGCACGTTTTATGGAGGACGTAAACCCACGAAGAAGAATTTTTCTTTCTCTTTCTAAACTTGGGTGTGGTCTCCAAGAATTCAACTCCAGGAAATTTCACTTACATTTGACATTTAAAACGAGTTGGAATAATTGCGAAGACGTTTGAAAAAACGCGAATTCGTTGTAATAGTGACGTTTTCGCTGCCGTCGCCGTCGTTGTTGCTAAAGCTCCCTAATATTTAGAAAGGCCATTGTAAAAACTGTCGTAAAGCAAGAATACAAGTAAAAATTATTGTTGTTGTTGTTTATAACAACGATGAGGCTAAATGTGGTCTATTCTGGTACATAAACCGTCGACAGACGACGAGGCTTACCTTACTTATTGGTATTCAAACTGTGTTTACACTAGAGGAAAAGTTTCCGATTCGTGACGAATGCCGAAGCGTTTTGGTCCAGGATTTGCTCTGGCGTTTGCACACAAAACAGTAATCCGAAACATTTTATTGTATAAACGGCGTCTTTTAATTAATCCGAGCCCTTTTTACGTCCTTTGCGTTCTCAAATTGTTAGTGTTTTGTTGATCTTTCTTGGAGTTAAAATTTTCAATTTGCTTGGAACTGATTTCCACCTCCAATATTCTCCTGGTATGACATGCCTGTCTTTGTCGGTTAAGACGATACAAAACCAGTAACTGCATGTTTTTTTACAAGAAATATTCTGAAGAAGAGAGTTAATTGGTGCCTTTGAAAATATTGGAATCAATGTATTTCCCTGTCGTGAAATCAGCCTTGCTAGACATTACAATCTACTTGTACTACTTGTTCCCGGGCCTCTCCCTTCAGTCGAATGCGGTGTGCATGGGATTGTGGGAACTGTTCCCCATCTTCCTTTGCGCGTTAATTTGCATAACAAAAAGAGACATCTGTTTAGAAGACTGCCACCTATCAGTCGGACCTATATTTCCTTTTTATTTCTCAATCATGTCTTAAAAAACCAATACCGTGAAATATTTAATTCCGCCAAACATAAAAATTAGTCGTTTAACGATTAGTCTGAGAAGAAAAAAGACTTGGGGTTTCCTGTTCTATCGAAACGTGATCACTTTTGAAACACAAAACTCTCTCCAATAAGGGCTTACATTCCTTTGAATGTGCACTAGCAGGCTTCCTTAATATTTTGTCCATGCACGGCGAAGCCCTTCCGGGCCATGCAATCCATTGCAATAGTGCAAAACTCTATTTTCATTGGACCCTGATAATCTACTATGGGCAAACGGACAGAGACTTGGCAACAAGGATCAAAGAACACAGAAGAGCAGTCCGTGTTGGCGATAACAACTCAAAGATAGCGCAACACGCGAATCAGTTTGGCCATAGTATAGATTTTGACCAAGCCACCATTGTCGACAAGGCGCGTGATTACCACAAGAGACTTTTCCTTGAGGCCTGGCATTCTCTGCGAGACCGAAATGCGGGCAATGAACATATTGATGTTCCGGGAATTTCTAGCTCACTCACGTGATTTGTCAGTTCTCTCGCGCGGTGATCGTTCGTTACGCGTCATGATTGTAGCACGCGCAAACTGTGAACCGTTGGATAAGCGTTTGCTTATTTGTCATTTTTTAAACCGACGAAGGCCGAAGATCAGGGGCACAGTTTTATCTCAGATCCTTTGAAACGCTATTTTAGGCTATTTGGAGTGCCTTTAAAGCTCTATAGGTTCATTTTAAGCCGCGCTATAATATTTTTATCTGTTCGGTCATTCTAGAGGAACTTGAGTCTTTTCGAAATTACTAGGGCATTTTTGTCCATTTCCCGAAAACCTTAGGTATTATTTCCTTTCCGAAAATCTTAGCTGACCTTTTTTCGGTACCCGAAACAACATTTTTATCAATCCGAAAACACTAGGCCTTAAATTTTCCATATCACGAACGTTCGTGGTGAAAATTCTCTTTAGAAAATTGTAGGGGATTAAGGGCTTTCCGAACAGATAATTTACCGAAATGATCCGTTGGGTGCCCCTAGAAGATTTTCGGCCGAAACGTCTTGTTAAGTTTTTATAAACGTTTGGTCTTTAACGTTTTACAAGTCAGTGTCATACACATTTTAGATTACATTATGTCCATTCCTGACTGCAATTTCAGTATATTTGTTTGTTCCATGTTCCGTGTTCCAACCTTTGTACTCCGGTGTTTTGTGTCCCGTTTCTCTTGTTCCAGTGTTTCCGTTTCCAGTGTTTGTTTTGTATTTCAGTATTCCGCGTTTCGTGTTTCAGTGTTCCTACTTCCGTCTTTCGGTGTTCCAATGTAAAGTGTTCTATTGTTCTGATGTTCCATGACCTTGTTCCGCTCTTCTCGTCCAAAAAATGTCTTTAAATATACCCGACAGCGTTCTGAGAAATTCAGTTTATCGGCCACGAATTCTATAAAGCAATTTTCAACCAAAGCAATTTTAAGTCAACAAATTAAATTTAACAAAAGTTAAGACATGTGGACGGCCGTAGGTGTTATAATTAGAAAAAACAATAATAATTGTCGAAATGATGACGATTTAATACCAGACAGTGACATATTTTTCGTCTCATTGCGTGACTGCCCTGTCATACTTCCTGTGTTAACACTTCCTGTTTGTTGTTATTTTGCTCTGGTGTTAGACTTCTGCTCAATTCTCACAAAATGAGGACGTCCGCTTTAACATTGTACAGGAAGCATTATCCACAGTCCCTTTGAAGACAGATGTAAGGGGGCGGGCAAGGAGGACTTCGGGGTAAATACGCAGAGGCCCGCATTTATAATGATACTTTCTGCTTCCGAATCTCCTGTTTAATATAATGTGTGTGTCAAACATCACACTGTACGTGTAATTCAAACTGCTTTCAATGCTTGAACTAATTCAAAGAGCGCTCATCATTGGGCCACTATTTCGACCAGTAAGCTTAGCAAGTCTTCTGCAGTAGCTAGAGGCTTCCGAAAATTGAATCAGAAAGTAAATGCAAGTAGGTAATGGCTAAAAGGCGTTGCAGCAGTTTATGAGTGTATGAATGTCAGCTCGCGTACTTCGTTGCACTTTGTTCTTCTCGAGTCAAGCCAAAATTTCCGCCTAAACCTGAAGGAACGCGTACGTTATTATTTACGCAATTATATATTTTAAGCGAAACATTGTAGTCATAAAAGATCAATAAACATTCAGGATATGAAGACAATGAAGGTAATCCATTTGTTACTGAATTAAAAAAATATATGCCAGGGTTTTTGGCGGACAAATTCTACTCGGCATCCCCGCATTTCCGCCGGATAAACGTCATCAGTACGTGAGTAAAGTAAAATCTTTACTTCAACAGGGTGGCCTGTATCTTAAAAATTAATACTTACATAGAGAATTAAAATTACATAATTCAAGAAGCCTAAACGTCACGTGGTCAGTTTAAACCAATCCGTGGGGGGAATATCCTGGTGAAGCAATTCCTATTTATATCTTTGCACTTCCGGTTCCGCCTCACGCAGAAAAGAGAGTTCAATGTCAAGGTTTCTCCACATTTGCATATGGTAGCTCTCTATATTTACATATCACGGTCGATAACGTCTCTATTAAGCAGCCAGAAATCTGCTGTTTTCGTCTCGTTATCAGCGATGGAGAAACTTCTTTTTCCTGTGATCGGGGTGGTCATTCTCGTTCTGAGTGTCAGTCAACAAGTGAAAGGGAATGCTGGTAAGAAACGGCTGATATTTTAAATACTCCTAGCTGCACTGAAGGTAACTACAGTAGATCCTATTTTAGAGCGCTCTTGTGTTCTGTGGCCTCATCGCGACAGTTATTTTGATCGATTAAAAGTTACTTAGTAATACTTCGACTTGAATTCAATACAGGGAGTATGAAACAGCTTTATATCTTAAACCCCACATAGTTATTTTGCATTTGTACTATTCCAGAATTACATACACAGTGTCCGACTAAGTCAGTCTTTCCGTTCGGCCAAACTCCGTCTTTTACAAGCTTATAACTAAAAACAAAACATTCGATGAGAATGATGTATTATTCAGTAAATGACAAAGGCATACGCGGAAAAAAAATCCGAGTGCTCCTATCAGGAGACGAACCTAAGACCTTACGGTTAAATAATTAATTACTAGTTCGGATGCTCTACCACTGAGCTACAGATGACTCGTGGGAGCTAAGGCCATTAAACAAGGTTCATGGGACAAACATTCGATGTTTGACAACGGGTAGACATCACGAATGAGAATCTCCTGGTCTATGGTCTTACGTTAATAAATTCACTTCTTCATAGTTCTAGTTATTCTCAGGGAAAACCGACCAATCATTTTAACTTTTCAGTATTTATGTAAGTCTGCTTATTGTATAAACGTAATAACCTTAAAAATTCCAAAAGCCAGAACCTGATGATAATTTCAGGACACATAAGATAAACAATAGACCGAGTAGATTCATCGTGTCTTTAAATATTGGCAACAAATGAACAAAACCAAGATCTCAAGTGACAGTTATATTTCGGTATAAACGGCTATACCATCATCAGACTAAAAATGTACTTATATTTCGGTATAAACTATACCATCAACAGACTAAAAATGCATACATACATTTTTAGTCTGATGATGGTATAGTTTATACCGAAATATAACTGTCACTCGAGATCTTGGTTTTGTTCATTTGTTGTCAATATTTAAAAAGACACGATGAATCTACTCGGTCTGTCGTTTATCTTATATGTCCTTAAAAATTCCTCATCCTTTCTGGAGTTATCTATATTTTTAGTGCATAGGGTGCAAGCTGCTAGCAAACTGTTTACGCGTCAGATCACACAGTGCTTTGAGTGCTGACTGATTCCGATGACCTTTGAGACCATAAAATAGTCGTGTATAAAATAGTGCATGAGCCGGGGGGGGGGGGGGGGGTTGTCAGTACCACCTGGGGGGGACAAAGGCTAACACTACTTTTTGAAAAGTAAATTACCTGTAGTTAACAAATATATGTGATAGCAATCTGTTACTCTTAGCTATGCCGAGATTTTAAGGGGGGAGGGGTGAGTAGTGAAATTTGGCAAAATTTCTCAATTTTTTTACAATCACTTTTAAAAGGTGTCAGTTTTTTGTTTTAAACAACCAGAAATAACTTGAAAATATTTGAATATGATAAAGAAAGTATCTAAATGCTGTGTTATGCAAAATATGCTAGAGCGTGCGCTAATGGTAGCATCCGCTGACCACCTGATAACATGCTTCTGTGGAAAGCCACGAGGTAAGAACTAATGAATTATTTGCAATTTTTTACTGTTATTGATGTGAAAAACAAGTCTAAAATATGTCATAAAAGAATTTGCACTTTAGAAGAGAACTAGATGATCACATAACCAAAAAGCACTTTATTTAATAGGTAATTCTTCTCTGTTATCACTGGAAGTTTTCAAGATGGCGGCTGGCTAATATTTGTTTTTGACAATTGAGAAGGTAGGAGTTGCATAGCATATCTTTACTTATTTCTTATATATTGGTGTCTTTGAAGTTATAAATGAAATAAGTGTACCATAAAAAATCTATCTGAAACACAAAAAGCATGTAATATTTACAGAATATGCTATGATAGAATTATGGATAAGAAACACTTGAAGGATTAGAAATATTTTGCTTCATTCTGTAACAGTTTTTGATTGAGTCTACAATTGATGTAAGTTTGAGGTATCAAAAGTATTCAGGAATTTTACTTCGTTCCTTTAAGGTTATTTTTATTCAATTCTATGGCTTTGATATAATAATGAAGCCATGATGAAAACGCATGTATAGACTCAAGACTTTTTAGCATCTGTTTTGCATCAAAAACTAAAACATGTTTTTATTAACTGTGTTCAGTGTTTATTGAACCTATATGGCTAGCAATCCAGGCAACCACACATGTATCCTTCATTCGGAAACTGTTGCAACTGACTCGGACGATCAACTCATCAGCTCCCAAAGTTATGAATCATGGTTGACACTATTTGAGGCTGCAAAAATTCGTAAGTTTACATCTGTGCTAGATGTCGCACAAAATCTGGAAGAACCAGAGGTTCCTTCAACATTTTATCATAGAAAATGTCGAAGTATATTTACCATGAAAAGAGACAAAGAAACAATAAAGAGAAAGAATCAAACCCCCACGACGAAGAGGATGAAGATTTCAAACGAGCAGCAAAGAAAAGAAATGTAACAACACCAACACGAGTATACAGCAAAGATGGTATTTGCTGCGAAAAAGTGAAGTTCATCCGCTCAACCTCTTCTCGAGAGCCCCTAGTTAAGGCTGCTCAACTCAGAGTCGACAAGACGCTAAGATAGAAAGCCCTCACCAAATGTGACTAGAAGATTTTAGCTGTTACCAGCAGTGATATAGTCGCTGCAGAAGCGCACCACTACCGATCATGTTACAGAGAATTTACAAGACCCGAAAAACCTAGCTCAAGTTCTTCTACTACAGACGAAGTAACGGATGATGCCGAGGAAAAGGCTTTTAGTGATCTATTCAAATACATCCGGTTAGACGTCATAAGAAAAAAATCAGTTGTTACAATGACGGACCTTACCTCAAAGCTTGAAGTATTGGTGCAAGCTCGAGGAAAAGAGAAATTGAGTGAGGCAACCAGAAAGCATATAAGGAGGAAAATAGAGGCGGAGTTTGGCTCTATTTTATTAATATTTCCAGATGACAAGGGCAAGCTTATTGTTGTTCCAGATAATTTGAGTGTAGAGGACATCGTGAAGATGAATTTGGCCATGAAGAAAGAGCTTGACATTCTGAAACATCATTCGAGCGATATTGATAAGATAATCGACCAGAGTTCCACTTACATCCGCAAGTCCATCTTGGACATGAAATGGAAGTCACCAGGGCCAATACATCCATCTGACGTAGATATCCAATCATTTCCAGTCCCACAGAGTCTGAAGCGTTTGTTGATCGTATCAAGAAAAGCTGATCAAATTCAAAAACAATGCTCTTTGTTTAGCGTCGCAAACACGGCCATAAAAGGAGATCTTGAAACAATAGCTTCAGCGCCAAACAAAGGCTTATTAATTCAGGAGGGAATGTGCTTACAGCTGATGTCAGTAATCCATCACAACGAATCGTGAATCTTGTCTGCTCTTTTAGTCAAGACATCGTCTATGCTGTAACATGTGGTAAAACAAAGCCCCCAAAGCAAGTTCTTTTATCGTATGGTGTGAAGACCCTGACAGGCAATGTTGAGCTTTTGCAAATACTGAACAGGTTCGGACATGGCATATCATACCACCAGCTTGAGGAAAACGACACAGCACTTTGTATGGAGAAAATTGCCAGTAATCTAAACCAAAGCCCAATCATTCCTAAAGCTATTCAAGCCAACCTTTTTACGAACTTAGCATGGGATAATATTGACCATTTAGAGGAGACGCTAACAGGGGAAGGAACGACTCATCGTGTAAACGGTATCATAGTCCAGCCTCAAGTGTATGGTCCACACCTTCCTACTGCAGCAGCACCAGCACCAGTTATTGAAAACAGAGAACAATCACACAGGAACTTCAACCAATCAACCCTTACATATCAGGTGGAAGAGTAGGACCACAATCTCTTACAACTGGTGACGCAACTGACGACGAGAAAGACCAAAGTAAACTTGCGCTCAAGAAGAACTTTCTTTGGCTGCTTTCACGAAATATCGACTGTGTCAACCAGAAGATACCGCGATGGACTGGTTTCAACATCCAAGCACTTAATGATGAGAAGATAACAAAAGACATAGCGGGATACCTTCCAACTATAAATGCACCTGCTACTGAGATGAAAACCGTCAATGAATTTCTTTGCAAGTCGGATGAAACTAGAAAAGTGCTGAATCTGAAAGAAATAGTTGTTGTCATGGATCAAGCATTGTATGCCAAAGCAGCAGAAATCAAATGACAACATCCAAACACTTACAGCCTCATAATCCTTAGACTTGGAACATTCCACACAATTTGCAATTTGATGTTCATTATCGGAAAACGCTTTGAAGACGCCGGGCTGAAGGACTTGTGCATTGAGTCAGGAGTGGTTGCTGAGGGATCCATTCGAAATGTTCTTACTGGAAAGATGTATAATCGAGGCGTAAGCGTTCACAAGTGCATATATGAAGCTTTTATGAGGTTAGCTTGGAAACAGTTTGCCCTATGGGTAAATGAGGTACATCCAAACAAGTTACCTGCAGTTCGTGCTTTAGAAGAACAAGTGGCGGAAGTTGTTGCAAATGATGTCACTCAACGATCACACGATGCAATTCTACAAAGCACTGGTTTTGGAGAAGTGCATCGATTGTGGGATGCGTTCTTAGACCATCTCCGGAGTAGTAATGGTGAACAGTCCAAGTTCTGGATGTCTTACGTTGATATTGTCAACAACATCCTGCTTGCACTGATTAGAGCTTTCAGAGAAGGAAACTGGCTGTTACACCTTCATGCTATCCGAGCGATGATACCGTGGTATTTCGCTAACGATAAGGTTAACTATGCCAGATACCTACCTGTGTACGTGGCAGAGATGATAAATCTGCAGACCGACCACCCTGATGTTCATCAAGGACTGATGGCAGGACACCTCTCCGTTCAGCCGTCGGAAGGAAGTACTTTTGGCCGTCTCCCTGTCGACCAGACAACCGAGGTAACGATCAACAAAGACACAAAAACAGCTGGTGGAGTTACCAAGTTTAGCTTAAAAACAGGAGCCGTCAACCGATTCTACATGACTGCTGAGTATCGGTGTTCTTTTTTGACTCAGCTCAAATCTATGGTCCAGTTAAACCAAACAACGTTCCATCATGGGGAGTTGCAAGCACCAAGGATCTCCAAAGATGAGAAAACAGTATCAGTAGTGCAGAATCTAATCGATAGCTTGAATAATTCATTTGCAGAGAATCAAAACGTTATCAGCATTTCAACAGCCAAGGAAGCTCCCGATGATGTAAGACGGTACTTGCTACGAGCTCAGTCGATTGGTGAGGAGGAATACCAGAAATTCAAGGAAGAACGACTCCAAAGCACTTCACCAAAAGTCAAGTTCTATGATCCCTTAAAACTGAAGAAATTGAAAACGTTTTCTTCTCTCACCAAGCAAAAGAAAATCAAGACCACTGGACGAGCAGTCATACTTAAAGCAGACAGGAATCTCTTCACCAGGATGATCATCATGGGACAAAGTCGGAAGATTGATGTCAGAGATCTGCTAAGTCATAGTCTTGGTCCTTTGCCCTGGGCTCTAGCAACGCCAGAAGGCCTACCAAGGAAGACTAACAAGGCAACATTAGCAGCACAACTACAGAAGAATGAACACCTAGTGCAAAGAATTCCAGAGAATGCAGCAACTATAATAGATGCCATGGGCCTCGTACAGAAGATCAATGTTGCAAGTAGTCCAACCGCATTTGGAAGTGTTGCAAGCACCTTTTTTTTACTATGGCCTTGAATGAAAGTGGCCCGCAAAGTACTAGAATTGACATTGTGTTTGATACGTACAGAGAAATATCCATCAAGAATGTCGAGAGAGATATCAGAGGTGAGGTTCAGGGGATGCAATTAGCAAGCATCACTGCTACACAGATAATCCGACAGTGGAGGAGGTTTCTCAGTCAAATGAAGAACAAGACCAGCTTGATTCGATTTCTTGCAAATGAGTTCAAGAAAGAGAAATATAAGGAAATTCTGCAGCGCCAAAGAAAGGTTCTTTTCATTACAAGCGAAGAGGAATGCTGGAAGATCACAGGAGAAAGTGTCGAAGAGGTGCCGGAGCTGGCAAGCTTACAAGGAGAAGCTGACACGCGGCTTTTACTTCATGCTTCACACGCTGCCCAAGAGGGTCATCGAGCTGTCATTGTCGTCACAGAAGACACAGATGTTTTTGTTTTGCTACTTTCATTCTGTACAGCCATAAACACAACCATCTTGCAGAAGTGTGGATCCAGTACACGCACCAAGCTGATTGACATAAAGAAAATCACAACCGTGCTTGGTGAAGACACATGCAGAGGTCTAATTGGTGTGCACGCTTTTACAGGTTGTGATAGCGTAAGTGCATTTGCAGAAACACACCTTACGTGATAACTATCAAGCGGGTATCTGGAAACGATGTCTTCAACAACATCCTACAATTCCAAGTCCTGTCGGCATGGGATGGAAACTGCAGCAAGTGGAAGAGCGAGATGAACTTCAGTTTGACTGGATGGATGGAAAACCTGCTCCTGATGCAGTCCTAGAGCTACTTGCATGTCGTTGCACAAGGTCCTGCAAGCTTCCCAGCTGTGTTTGCTTGGCTAATGGTCTGAAATGAACAGACATTTGCACTCTGAAAGAATGCCAAAACCAAGTTGAACGTGATGAAGAAATTGATCTTTATAATTCAGATGATGACACAGATGACTCAGATGATACTGATGATGAAGATTACGTGCAAATGTTTGTTTTTGAAGTCATGTAAATAGATGGAAAAAGAGAACGAAAGAAAAAAACCTAAGAACGAAATAGAGAAAAAGAAGAAAGAAAGAAATGCCATTGTAAGTCACTTGTACATATGTTTATTTAGTCTTTCTGTCACACAATTTCGCAAGAGAGAGACTGGTAACTAGCAGAAAAGTCAAATATAATGGAGTAAAAATGTAAATATGACCAATTTTGATAATACTTCGCGTAAAGCAAGTCATTTGAGATGACAACAGTAGTATTTTGATTTAGAAGAAACGTTTCATGTAGATAAAGCCAGAAATAACAATGAAAGCAATACTAAGATTTGACTTCTTGAACTTTGATCCAGTTATCAGTCACGTGACTAAATACAGATAAAAAAAAATAAGTCAATTAACATTTGTTTTAGTTTTGTAAATTATGTAAGTTGTTCAAACCAGTGCTTTTTGACCATTATCAATTACACGTCTCCACTCGATGATAAGTTGAATAGTGTGATGATTTTGAATAAAAAAAATGAAGCCTAAGGGGGGGGGGGGGGGGGGGGAGAAACACTTCGTACACCATATAGCTGTACCGGATACATTGCTATCACCCAAAAATATAAACTGGGGATATCAAGGAACATTTTGAGGTACATTAGCCTTTGTCCCCCTGAGTAGTACCAAATGGCCAATTTTGGCCCACTGGCTCATGCACTAAAAAATATCGTGGCGGTAAAAATTGTATACATTTTCGATGGTCTCAGTAATTACACTTTCCTTTCCAGCAATGAGACACACCCTATCAAATCTAACCTGATCTGTGAAACTAATAATTTTATCTACATGATACAATGTAACCGCTGTAAGTTACAATACTGATACGAGAGACCAAACAACGCTGGCGCTAAAAAGACCGCTTTAATGAACACCGCCTCACCATAGATAACCACAGCATTAAATCTAAATCCACTACAACCACAGAACACTTGCTCACCGCTCCTAACCACACCGCTAACGACATGCAATCAATCCACATAGAAAAAGTCTACGCCAACCAAGACTCATTCCGTAAGGCCAGGGAAGTATTTTTAATCTCAAAAGGCAGAACACTTCTTCCACAAGGCCTCAATATTCGAGAAGAAATTTACTAGCAGTATTCCCTTTTACTATTATTCCGTTAGTTTTCAACTAATATTTTGCCTGTTTTAGTTTGCTCGTGCTCTCAGTCGCTCTCACGTTGAACTTTGCTTATTCGTCGCCTTCTTTTTCGTTTTCTATCTCTCCCTTACTCTTCTTTCCTCGTTTGTCGACATATCCAATCAATACATAAATTGACTTTGAGTTTTGTTGTCTTCAAAATTTTCTTTTTTAATACAATTTAGGCCATGTAACTTCCGGACAAACAAACGAGGGCGCCAGCACAAGCTTCACATACTCGAGTGTGCTATTCGCATTGGTTTTCCTGTGATGATACGTGCGGACGTACGTACATACGGACAGTAAGGTCATAACCAAAACCAAAATTTCTCGTATCGATGCGTTTCCATTTTTACTAGTGGATATGCTTTAGCATCCACGAGTGATAGTGGCGTTCCGTATGCAAATGAATCACTCACTCCGGTGTAACCAGAAGTGGAATAATAGCCAATCCCACGTCACTCGCTAGCCGGAAGCTCGATCTATTAGCCAATCACCAGCGAATCGCAACAATACACGGCTTACCGACCTGATGGCTGTGAGTCACTATTGCATGGCTGTTTTTAGCGCTGGCTGCATTCTCAAACATTAGAAGCAAGTGTCTGAAGAAGTGACAAAACGGTCTTCTTCGAAGGTGAAGCAAAAGATTCTCGACAAATGCACATTGATACAATTAAGACCGATTGTGCACCACCTTCCACTCACCGACGCGTAAATCTTGATGTCGAAGTCGAATCGACGCTGGGTGAGAAGACAAAAGTCCCTGCCGATCCCCTAAGCTCAAGAGGGATTAATAAATTCCATTTGGAAATTAATTTCCATTTAGAGAGTGACTTCGAAGTTGTCAAAGTATGCCAATGTTAATCAAAGTTATTACGAAGTCTAGCAAGCTATGAGTCACGAAAGACAATTCAATCGAACTTGAACAACATTAGTGATGCAAAAAACAGTGACACAACCGATCAACCCATGCTGCTAAACGGGAGTACTTGTGTGGCCAACCAGTATGATGAGCAGTCTAAAGACCCAGTTATTGACGTTGCGAGGAAAACTGATCAGCAATCCGTGGCGATCTCCAGATTAAGGACGAAGTCCATTCGCAATTATTAACGCGCTCGCCCTCAGCCGTAACGACAGAGAACCTTCCAGAATTCCTCACAAGAAAACGTTGAGCTTGTTTCATAAAGGCAAGGTAATTAAAGGATTTATTGTGCATTATTTAAGGAAAAACGTACCGAGCTCCTCTGAGTTTAGAAAACATTTATCTCCTGCTTTTCGTAGTATATATATAATAATAAGAATGTGTACAGCTACTGACAATTGTTAACTGCAAGTCAGACGTGACAAATCTTCGGTAGAGGCGGGTAGTAATTGTCGTCTCTATCTTATCAAAAGAAGAACTGCTAAATATAAAAAGCCTCATCAGTATTATTGTGTAGTCAAAATAAAGCTGTAACTAATTATGAGCGTTTAATAAAATTGAACAAACCAAATGAGAAACACATTTCATTTGTAAACAACGTCGATCACTTTACTAAAACAAGGAATGACCTAAAATGATCTAAAACGATTTTATTTTTTAATATATATTTTTTTAATTTTTTAACAAAGACTAGCGAGCAGCACAACGGAAATCTTCTTGTAGTTGTCCACTTTTTGTTTATTTCCGACGCATTTCGTCTCTATCAGAGACTTCTTCAGGGAAATTCCCGATAATTACTGTATCACAACCGCGGTTTTGATTAGTGCGAAGCCTCTAGTATTTCCCCAGCAACGTGGTTTTGATTGGTGCGAAGTTCCAAGTTTTTCCCCAGCAACGCGGTTTTAATTGATGCAGCTATTTTATATGGGAACTGACACAGAGTTATCTTTTATTCATGCGCTACCCTTGACTTATTTCGCGGCCTCGTTCCAGTTATGTATTCTTAGAAATGAGATTCTCTTCTGGTACTTTTGTCCAAGCCTTTTAGACATTACATATTTGAATCTGTTAAACGTTTTGCTTATGCAAATAAAAACATTTGACTATAAAAAATTGCGATAAAACATTTCGTAAAAACATTATAAAAAGGTTAAAAAACACGACGTTTCGATGTACATTACATCATTATCAAGTGAAATTAAAAATGCAAGATTGCGGCTATAAATACAAAAATGGACAATAGATATTAATTAAAATAGTAGCATTGAAGAATGCTACCGGTTAAACAAAAAGTTTCGCACGTATAGAGTCCGTTTGAGTGTTCAAGCAAGGCTTAAGTTTCTTGATGTACAGCATTTCAAATACCAAACAATCAAATTTGCTCTGACACTTTCTCAAGATGTTAAAATGGCCCTGATTCAATAGGTGTTTGCTCCCGTGAGCTTCAAGAAAATGTTTGCCAATTGCCGAGTTCTTGTGCTCAGCAACGCGTTGAAAAAGGTGTCTGGCTGTATAGCCGACATAATCTGCATCGCACAGATCACATGAGAAATAGTAAACAACGCATTGCTGATTCACAATCGACGGCTTAACTTCCCTAGGCTTAAGATCATGTTCTAATTTCCTACTAACAAAAACTGGCTGCAATATGGGGCCAATCTTATTACTTAGGTCGTTAAATTGCCTGCGAACCGCATTGGCAGCTACTTGATCCTTAAAAGGAAGGATAATTCTGATATTACGACCGCCTTCAGGCTTCTCTTCCGCTGCCTGTTCCGATACATTACGAAGAAAATTACTAATGATGGAATCTATGAGAGCCCTAGGATAATCTAGGCGACTGAAAATTGAGCGCAATTTGTTACATTCTAAATTGAAAGCTTCTGTTGTGGAACATAGAGCGTACGCGCGATGTAACATTGTTTTCACTAAAGACACCTTGTATCGTTTGTCGGTATGGCTATGGTAATGCAAGAGTAAGCCACTGTTCGTTTGTTTCCTGTAAACTTGAGTTTCAAGTTTAGTCCCACACTTGATGATTTCAATGCCAATAAAAGGAATCATACCACTGACAGGGAGTTCCATTGTAAATTTCATGCTGGGATGGAGACCATTCAGAGTATTGAGAAACTCAGAGGCAGCGTCACCACTAGGCATTTTAGCCAGGGTATCATCCACGTAACGTTTGTACAGGTCAGGCATCAGACCATCACGGGAGAGCTTCTCTTCCAGGTGACACATAAAAACATTAGCCATCAGAGGACCAAGAGGGGAGCCCATGGCCACCCCATCAGTCTGTTCATACAAAAGACCATTGAACTGGAAAAGCTGGTTGGTTGTAGCAATTTCCAGTAATTTGGCAAGCTGATCCTTCTGCAAGTTAAGGCCGTAGGTCTTGTTGAACCAATCGTTGGTGAACGCTTTGTGGACTAGGATGTTAATCGTCTCACTCAAAGGTACGTTGGTGAAAAGTGATGTCACATCATAGGAGACTAAGATGTCATCCTCATTCACGGAAATGGTACGGATTTCATCAGCTGATTTCATCAGCAAAAGCATGATCTTAAGCCTAGGGAAGTTAAGCCGTCGATTGTGAATCAGCAATGCGTTGTTTACTATTTCTCATGTGATCTGTGCGATGCAGATTATGTCGGCTATACAGCCAGACACCTTTTTCAACGCGTTGCTGAGCACAAGAACTCGGCAATTGGCAAACATTTTCTTGAAGCTCACGGGAGCAAACACCTATTGAATCAGGGCCATTTTAACATCTTGAGAAAGTGTCAGAGCAAATTTGATTGTTTGGTATTTGAAATGCTGTACATCAAGAAACTTAAGCCTTGCTTGAACACTCAAACGGACTCTATACGTGCGAAACTTTTTGTTTAACCGGTAGCATTCTTCAATGCTACTATTTTAATTAATATCTATTGTCCATTTTTGTATTTATAGCCGCAATCTTGCATTTTTAATTTCACTTGATAATGATGTAATGTACATCGAAACGTCGTGTTTTTTAACCTTTTTATAATGTTTTTACGAAATGTTTTATCGCAATTTTTTATAGTCAAATGTTTTTCTAAGTCTTTGCTTCTTCGCAAATAAAAACGGCGTTTTATTGTCTTCATTTGTTGTTGTCCATGGTTCATGTTGTTCATAGTTCCCGAGACCATTTAAAGTATAAAATTGTAATGTGTGCATTGTCACGCAATAAAAAATAAAATTAAAAACCGTGGAAAAAAAACCATGTGCGAATATTGAATGGTGTTCCGGTGGTATTCCGTGTTCTAGTATTTCCGAGTTTCTGTGTTTCGGTGTTCCGACTTCAAGTGTTTCCTGTCGCAGTGTTTCGTGTTCCGTTGTCGGTGTAACCGGTGATCACGCGTTCTTTTTTTTCGGGGTAGCACGAAAGTGTGCCGAGCGCGAGAGTCGGCGGTCGGGTACTCCAGACCGCCGACTACCGCGCTCCCCCGATAAAAGAAACGCGTGATTGGCGTTTCATTGGAAAATTCTTAAATAACAAGGACTGAAACCAGGTTTGTGAGCCCGCGAGAATGGGCACCCCCACCAAATTCAAACCCATGTTTTCGCGAAAACCGCTGGGCCCTGAAATTTGGTTTAGGTCCTTGTTATCTGAGGTCTTCCGTTTCATTGTGTCCTATATTTTAAGAAGATTTGAAAACCTAGAAATCGGGCATAAATCTTCTCACCCAGGTCTGGCAATTTAGCGACAATATATATTAAATTTAGCAACTGCGAATTTAATTTAAAGGCAGCAAATTAAATAACCGTACTTCGTAGTAACTAGAAACAATAACTGTCAAAATAATGACGATTCAATACCAGCAGTCAGTAACATGTTTTTCGTCTCACTGCGTGACTGCTCTGTCACACTTCCTGTTTGTTGTTATTTTGCTCTGGTGTTAGACTTCCCCTCAATTCTCACAAAATGAGGACGTCCGCTTTAACATTCAGCCTTCCACGCAGTCGTTTTTAGGCAGAGGGCCACATTTATAATGATACTTTCTGCCGCCGAATCTCCTGTTTAGTATAATGCGTGTGTCAGACATCATATTACGTGAAAATCAAACTTATTTCAATGCTTGCACTAATTCAAAGAGCGCTCTTTATTAGGGCACTCAGTTTCGACCAGTAAGCTTAGCAAGTCTTCTGCGGCCTGAACTAGCGGCCTCCGAAAATTAAATCAGAAAGTAAACGCAAGTAGGTACATAATGGCTAAAAAGCATAGCAGCAGTTTATGAATGTATGTCAGTGTACTTGCTTGGTTTGTTGCGCTTGCTCTTTGTTCTTCTCCTGAGCCAAGCCAAAATTTCCGCCTAAACCTGAAGGAACGCGTACGTTATTATTTACGCAATTATATATTTTAAGCGAAAGATTGTAGTCAGAAAAGATCAATAAACATTCAGGATATGAAGTCAATGAAGGTAATCCATTTGTTACTAAATTAAAAAAAAAAAAAAAAAGCGAGGTTTTTTGGCGGACGAATTCTACTTGGCATCCACGCATTTTCGCCGGATAAACGTCATCAGTGCGTAAGTAAAGTTGTCGCGTTTCCAGTACCGCAGACACGGGGTGTTGTGTACTGGAGTTCGCCAGGTCAACCACAGTGAAGTACACGGCAAGGGCAGCAAGACTAATGCGTTTATTAGGATCAGGCTGAGCCGTCTATTTACAACACTTGCGGTGAAAACTAAAAAGAATACAATTGTCTAAGTCTAAAGAAACGGAAAAACTACGAATTCGACGCCGTTATAAAGGAAAGAAAACATGAAATTTTCCAAGCGTAGCTCAAGTCTGATCTTGACTCCGGGGTCGAGAACAAATTACTCCACGTTCTCCTAAAGACTCCTTAGCCCCGTGAACTCCTTACAGCTTGAAAACTCCTCGCAACTGAGAAACTTGCTTACAGAAAAAGGATCTTAATACATGTCTTTGACGTAAAGGAAATAATCATGAGAAAAGCTTTGTGCGGCTAGCCAAAAAAACGGATATTCGGTAATCATGCAATCAATAAAACAAAGCTACAAACATAAAAGAACAAATAGTCCCTGAGTGTTTCTAAAGTGCATTGTTCTTGTCAGAACGTGACAAAAGTAAAGACTTTATTTCAACAGGCTGGTCCATTAAGCTCAAAGGCTGATATCCATAAGGACCCTGCATCTTTAAAAAAATTTAATACTTACATAAAGAATAAAACTTACATCATTTAAGAAGCCTGAACGTCACGTGGTCAGTTTAAACCAATCCGGTGAATATTCTGGTGAAGCAATTCCTATTTATATCTTTGCCTCACGTTTTCAGTATAACTAACCAGGAAAAAGAGTTCACTGTCTAAGTTTTTCCACATTTTCATTTGGTAGGTCTCTATATTTACATATCACGGTCGATAACGTCTTTATTAAGCAGCCGGTGAGAAAACTGCTATTTTCGTCTCGTTATCAGCGATGGAGAGACTTCTTTTTTCTGTGATTGGGATCGTCATTCTCGTTCTGAGTGTCAATCAACAAGTGAAAGGGAATGCTGGTAAGAAACTGGTATTTTAAATACTTCTAGCTGCACTGAAGATAACTACAGTAGATCCTATTTTAGAGCGCTCTTGTGTTCCGTGACCGCATCGCGACAGTTATTTTGATCGATTAAAAGATTCGACTTGAATTCAATACAGGGAGTATGAAACAGCTTTATTTATGTCGCGACATTTGCCCTTTAGACCAGCTAAACGTGAGCTCTATGATAAATTACTTTGGTAAGTCCCACGCAACAGAGGATATAAAACCACACAACTGTGTTGGATGAATCAGGCCACGGATGTGGCAGGTTTATTAATGCTAAAACTGACAACATCGCAATAAATGTAAACGGTTACACTTAATTAACAAACGTGGGGCGAAAAACAACGCCACTAATATTGACTAGTAGACAAAGAAACAGTAATAACCCGTTGGCTGGCGAAAGGGGAGGGGGCGGGAAAAAACTTGTTTCTTGATATGAGCACACTGATGGCAAAGGAAGGAAGGACGCTTTTAACAAGGAATCTTGACTATGAACCTAGTCAGAACCGCCCTAACACGTCATTGGTTAGACTTTACGCAATCTTGGTACCTAGCACCGATGACCTCAACGGGTTATCACGCGGGCATCATGTCGCGACATAAATAACATTATGGGTTCCATAATGTTTGCTTATCTTATACCCCGCATAGTTGTATTGAATTTTTACCATTCCAGAATTACATACACAGTGTCCGACTAAGTCAGCCTTTCCATTCGGCCAACTGAATCCGTACAAGCCTTTTTAAAAAGCAAAACATTCGATGTTCGACAACGGGTAGACATCAAGAATCAGGATCTCCTGGTCTATGGTCTTACGTAACCAGACTCACTTAAAATATGATGCCATATGTTTTGAAGTAACGTACGAAAGTAGAAAAGTAACTCCGAACGGTTTATATGTTTTGAATTCTTCAGGTTAGGATCGTATCATTACAGGAAACTAGTAATGATAAGCAAAGCTAAAAAAAAAAAAAAAACAGAACGCAGTCGAAGATAGCATGTGGATGCTGGTAGTAATATGGGTCTAATATGAAGATTGAAAGCACTGAAATAATTGATAAGAAAACCTTAGTACAAAAGACACCAAATTATTTAAAACAGCATTATTTAATATCTTCCAAGTTTTGTAATCGATATCGTTTTCCTTAATCACCTAATGCCTGCCCGGCCTAGGAGGGATATTTTTTGTCCTGTATAGTTCTAGTTATCCTCAGGAAAGACCGACCAATCATTTTAACTTTTCAGTATTTATGTAAGTCTGCTTATTGTATAAACGTAATAACCTTAAAAATTTCTCATCCTTTCTGGAGTTATATATATTTTTAGTGCATATGGAGCAAGCTGCTAACAAACTGTTCACATACTACTCCCAAGTATTTGTAGCGGGTTTGGAGTATTTGATAGAGCTTTGGATTTAACTATAATAGGTCAATTGTGCCTGATGAGTTTTGATTTTCCTTTTTTGAATACTCTTTATTACTCGGGCCGTAAGGCGGACCGAGTTAAGGTTTCGGTAGCATTATCAAATTCTTTTTTCTTTTTGGGGTCGCGATGGGCCGAGAGATAAGACTTCGGGCCACGAGTTATTGTTCTCGGTCTCGTTTTTTGTACTCGGCTGGTACGAGTTACGTTTTCTGTCGTGTTATCAAATTCTTTAAATTCTCGGTCGCGTTCTTTGTTTTCGGGCCGTGAGGAGTGTTTACAATATGCGAGCCAGACGTGCGAGGATAAGGTAAGGTATAGTGGGCACTGGTAAATGGTTAACCTAATGTTAATTTGGTGTACTTATCTTTCTCTTTCTCTCTCTCTCTCTCCCTGTACCATTATGGTGTTAGTAGTTCTAGTTAACGCCCTCTGAAAAATGGAAGTTGTCTGAATGATAATTTGGTATCCTTCATTTGAATTCCTTTGCTTTACTGCTTTTCCTATAATTTGAACTTCATTGCTATAGGCAATAGGTAATTCCCTTTAGATCTGTCATAATTTTCCACAGTTTTGCCCTTTTAACTCGCGGGTTAAATCTGAGGCAAATTCACAGCGTACTGAATGTGATCATGACTGTGATGTCATGCCTGGTTGTTATCAATAGTACAACGTTTTTTTGTTTTATGGCGCCAACAGCACCGCCAACACCAGTGCCGACAACGCCAGGTAACTGATGTTCATTTTTGTTGTAGCTAAAGAAAAACAATGTTCATGCATTGGAATCACATGTACTATGTACTACCTTTTTTCTCTAGCGGAAGACGTATGCCCGATTCCTATGGATACAACTTTTATTATTGACTCATCTGTCTGTGATGACCCTGACAACTGGAATCGCGTGCTGAAGTTTGTGAAAACTTTAGTCACCTTTTTCGACGTGTCAAAACCGGTAGGACGCATTGCCTTGATCCCATTCGCTACTGATGCTGAAGTGGTACTCAAGTTTAACACCTTAACTGGAAGCCTTCTGAATGGAGAAGAAGTCAATAGACGAGTTGACCTCCTACCATGCCAGGGTGGTTCAAGGCGAATTGACAAAGCATTAGATCTGGCAGACAAGGAAGTGTTGACTCAGGCCGGCGGAATGAGAGGCGTATCAAGGGTAAATTTCTATTCTGTTAATTATCAGGGTGAAACATTTCTCAAAGAACTGTACTCCAAATTGTTGTGTTATTCATAACTGCACTACAAATTGTTGCTTTAGAGCAGGGAAGGCGCAGTGGTGAAAGCAGTCGCCTCCCATGAATGTGGCCCTGGTTCAATTTTTTTCTTCCTGTTGCCGATCAATGTGAAATTTATTCCATTTAGTATTCTTGGATTGAAGCTTGTGAGGATTTATATTTTGGCAAAATCGATATTGGCATGACGACGATAAACACAAAAAATTCTAAATTAGAGAACAGTAAATTTCGGGCGATCCAGTTTTCAATTAGAAAAGCCTCCACTAAATTCTTAAACTGTGGTATATAACAAATCAAATGGACAAGAAAAAAAAAGTTATGTATGTTTGATTGCAAATAAATTACAAAAACATTTTAGAACTGAGTTTTTCTGTGGTAATAGTGAATGGACGTTAAAATAAACACTGCTTTGATGAGGTGACCTGAAAATATTGTCAATCTGTTCCTTTAAGTCATCGTTTGAAGCGACCAAAGCTTTACTGATGATTTTGTTTGTTTCAATACCGAGAATGAAAGGTTTCTTCTTTGGGATCGTTCGCAGTAGCTTTTCTTGTAATTTTTTAATTTACGCGCTTTTTTCATGAATCTCAGAAACGGCTCGAGAGATTGTCGTAAGATGTTCTTCGCGCATTTTTGATGACGCCAACAACTCTTTTTTCAAAGTTTCAATGAAGTTGATAGTCGGGAAAATCATTAATTTTAACGATGAAGAGTACACATAAACCGACGTAAATATTCACGTTACAAACTCAACATTGACAAGTTATGGTAGTTTATCCTATGCAATAGAGAATACAACCAATCAGAAAGCTAGAAACCGTTGTATATTCTGCGGTATGCAACTGGTAGTATTCCACGAAAAAAATCCCGGCTTTTCTCGCGGCCTACAAAGTTTTCCCGCCTAAAGATCGATTGTAGAGCCTGCGACAGGTCAAAATTTTCATTCAGAAAAAATAACTCAGTAACTGAAACGTGGAAGAAGAATACCCCAGTTTTGACCTTAATTTTGAATTCCTGGAACCAGACGTCGAACAGGAAAGTTAATTCCATGAGTGGCATGGGATAAATTAGTTATGCAGTGCTTTCTGGTGGTATACCGTGAATATCCCACTCGAGACTTGATTTTTCTTTGTATACACACGAGCCTTTTTAGGCGAGGGTGAATACTAAGAAAACTCAAGTCACTCTTGGAATATTTCTCGGTATACCACACGAAAGTATTGCATAACTAGTATATATTCATATCAGTGTGTACGATATTCCGCCGGGACTGGTATATTTTATATTTAATACCGTGCTATTATTCTTTTGGGTGACCACATGCAATGTAAAATAATAATAATAATTTAAATGTGTAGCGTATCATTAACGTTGAATTTGTTAAAAAATTCTAAAGCAAGAAATGTCAGAGAAACTCGTTCTTAAGCTCGCAACAGGGAGATTAACAAGACTTTGATGACGTCAAACAATAACTTCAGGGCACACTTTGGCAACATTCTCGATGTTTTGAAAGAGTTAATTTTTCGTTCACTTTACGTTTACCATACAAACACTATGTTTTGAAACGCTTTGCGATTTTTTTTTTTTATCAAACGTACAGAATTTTTTCCATTTTTGTACATTCTGGAAGGCACAAAATTCACGATTTCGAGATTTTTTGTTTATCATCGTCATGGTAATGTCGATTATAATACTAAATATCAATCCTGACAATCATCAATCCAAAATCAATAACTGGTGTAAATTTCATATTGATCGGTATCGGAGAAGACTACCAAATAGCCGGTTGAAAAAGTGATGAACCGTATAGATACGTTAATCCCAAATAGTTCAGTTTGTTTTGATTGAGTTTTCTCTAACTTTGTTTGTAGCCTGTGTTTATAATCATATCTGGAAAGCAAACAACGGACGAAGGACCATACACGCCTCTTGATGAGGTCTCTTCTCGCCTTCAGAGGAAAGGAGCAGCCGTTTTCGTGTTGGGTGTAGGGAAAGAAGTTGATCCGTTAGAACTTAGCAAAATTGCTTCTGCCTCAGATAATGTATTTAGAGTTGACTCATTTGAGGACTTGGACGACAAAGCTAATTCAATAAAGAGAGGCATCTGTAAATTAGGTATTGTTTGTATTTGTTTATTTCAGGATACAAATGTATATAATGATACTGGTAGCCAGGGGGAATGTTATATGAGTATTAAGATCATTGTTTGTCTTGGTGAAATTTGCTGGACTATTCGTTCACTCCTGTGAGATGTAAATGTTGTGGACATTTTGGTTTATATGGTTAAACGAGTATATTTTTCGTGTAATTTATTGTGGCATTTTTTTCTTTCAGCACCACCGTTTCCCACACCAACCCCAACAGGTAAGAAAGCACAAGTTTGTTTAAGAGGCGATTTCCAATTTGTTGACCGAAGATTTGTTCTTCAGTGACTGACCTATTTCACGTGATTTCACAATTTGTAATTGTATATTATTGTTCACGTTTTTTTCGCAAAGTTGGGAAGAAATTTTCGTGGCATCTGTGAAGAGAGAAAAACAAATAAGCAATCGAGAAAAGTAAATATGAATGACAAACAAGGAGGATAAAATTGAAACTGAAGGGCTACTAGTAGGTAGCACTTGGTTAAACACATGAACATTAACATCAGATGAAACAAAATACGAAACATGTTTGGGAGAATTCTAGACGTTTCCGGAATGTTACAGAAACTTCTTAAGAAGGGAAAATTCAAAACGGTTGGAATTCTCCTCAAAATATGAAGGCGTCATTTAATCTAATTTGATTGGCAAGGAAGATTCAGTGTTTGTAGTATTACAAATGCCTTGTCAAGAGTACATGTTCTTTTGTGGGTTAAAATCCTTTCACTCGCAAGAGTGCCATATGGCACAAGAATGCATTACCGTGCTCAATATTGGGTCAATTTGTATCAAATTTGGACACCAAGGGCGCTTTCCATTCGACCAAAAATTCCGGAAATTCCGGGTTTGGAAGCGAATGGAACAGACATTTTCCGGAATTTCATTCCGGAATTTTGGGTGTACCTCGCGAGGTTGGCCTAAAATTCCGGAAAATCGGAATAACCGGAAAATTCCGTTCCATTCGACCATTCCTAGATCCTGCTCGCGCCCAGTTTCTCAGAGCCCGGAAATCGAACTCAACACTTCTGCTCAATATCAGTGTTCCGCTTGTTATTATGCGACAGATGACTTGAATGTTCTTTTGCACCACTTTTACATCGGAGCCACGGCAAACTTTCGTAAGTAGTGCGAAAATTCTGAAGTGATCCTTAAACTCGTCAGGAAAATAGAAAGGTATCGTGCCCTCAAAGTAGTCGCGGACTCGGTTTAAATTCCTACGCATGTAGGAGCTACCCACACTGAACAGCGTTATGTCGTCGTCCTTGTCCAATACTTCGCTTATTTCAACTTCATAGTCGTCCAGCAACTCTAAAGCAAGTAAAATAGACAAAGAGTTCGCCATTTTTTTATTCCCCTGTTTATTTGGTATTTTCGCGCGAAAATTGGTACGTGATGGACTGGGACGGCTTTTTTCAAACCAACCGGAAAATACTGTTCCATTCGTCACATGAAATACTCGAAATTTCATTCCGGAATTTTTGGTCGAATGGAAAGCGCCCCAAATCTGCACAATGGAAGTATAAAATCGTACCCCCCTCCTACATGAGGTATGATTAACCACTCCTCCATTTTTTGTATTTTTTTTTCCTCTTACGCTTCTAAGACCAAGCCACCACTTGACAAGAAACTATGTACTGAGATCTGCAAATTAAGCTATAGTTTAGGGGTAAACCCAGTGTATAAGAGAAGTGAGATGTATTTTAACGTTTTTATTTTCTCAATTGAAACACTTTTCATTTTTTTCTGTTACTTCCTTTGTCTTAGCTGGAATGATTTATATAATACCCCAGATAAAACCTTTTAATTGGTGTATTACAGTTGGTATAGGGGTTCACAAGTGCCGTTTTACAAAAATACGACATTTACCATGGGAGTGAAAGGGTTAAAGCAATGTTACAAATTATAATCCATCAAATATTTTCGCTCGCCCGCGATTGGTCTAAACGCCTCACGTGACCGAATATACCCCAGCTAAAACTGGGGAATATCCGATGTTATTATTCAACACATTGTGATAATGCCCAAATATGGTCATGTTGAACTCAATATATGTCGTCCGCACACAACAGATATCCTGCCATATACGTAGTTTCCGTGCACAGTTTTCGTGAGTCGGGGAGATAAATGGCAGAGCGCTTTCAAAAAGTATAAACGACCTCGCAAGATCACCAAACTATTAATAACGCTGTTTTATACACAACCAAGGTTGCTGTTAAGAATTGTAATGGTTAGTGCAAAAACTTTTACTGCTTACCTAGCTTTCTATTTGTGAACTGACTGGCAAATTACAGTTCAGCAAAAACGTTTAATATATTTTTCGCTAGACTTTTGGATTGTTCCGTATTCTAGGGCTCAGAAATTGCAAAGAGTACATGTATTTCCTTAGATTGGCTCTTTCAACCGTTAAACAGAGATCTTGACTCGTCTGGAAGAGATGGAGAAAACCACCTGAGAAAATCCGAGCTCGCACTGAAATGCCTTGAGAAATTTTAGCTTTCTAGCAGACAAAACGAAAGACGAAGTCCACGGAGTACAAAGTAATTATTCTCAGAAGCATTAGAGCCGCTTGAAAAAACCGTTTAGTTTCACAAAAGATCCAGAGTTCTTGCAAGGAACATGGCATTAGATGCGTTTGTCAAAACCCTGAGGAAAGATAGTGAAATTACAATACTCAGACAGATTTCGTTCAAAACCAGTGCATTTTGGAAATGCCCGCCTTCATTTTGTCGAAAAGGAATTAAACGTTTCGCATATCCATGTACACTAAACGTACATTAATGTACCTGTTATAGTGGAAGTGCGCTACAAAACAGGTTTACAGACACTCTCCCGTCCACACTACAACGGGCGACTGCTGATTGTTTTAACGGTCATCTGCGCATGCGAGAAATAAAGGCGCCCACTTAATCTCGTACCCAGAGTCCTCAGCCTTTTGGTCAGCGGGTAGGCGCCAGAAGAGACTCTGGAGAATTCGAAAAAAATTAAATTTTTTGATTGGCTGCTCTGTATAAGCTCTGTAACGGCTTCCATTGTTTTACCGCAGAAATCCTGCGGTAATAAAATTCCCGTACCCCCTTAGCGGCTTTTGAAGAGCTTCAGCCATTACCCCCTCTGTAAAAACTTAACCGTTCTTCAGTTTCGGAGATTGTAATGGTGATTGAATGCGCATGTGCTTGTAGAAAGGTGAAAGAATACCTCCCATCCCCCCACCCCCAGTCTGTAGTCAATTTAGGTGGGAGGGGAGGTAGTTAGTAGGACCATGCCCTTCTTTTTCTCAACGAAATTAAACCTATAGGCCATATCGATTCGTCTTACCCTGACAGTGACACATTCGTACCCTGGGTCCCCTTGAAATAAGAGTTTGTTTTTATCCATCGACAGGGCGATGTCCACAAGGATGGAAAGTGTTCAACAGATCGTGTTTTATGGCTTTCATAAAACCGACGGCTACGTGGAACGATGCCCGCTATGTGTGCAAATCTCTTGGAGGCGACTTGGCAAAAATAACCTCAGCAGCTGAAAACACTTTCGTCTATGGCTTAATCGCAGGTAGGCTGGACTATTGAGTTAATCCAAAACTGAAAAGACTTAAGTTTTAAATGAACCCTCAAGTTGCAATAAAGAAAACATTTTGCGCTGCGATCTCTTGTTATTCAAGATTACTGTCAATCATAATCTTATCTCTCGACCTCCGGGTTTTTAAAAAAGGGGCCTTATAATAGTCTATTTATAAAAAGATTCCAAATTTGGGTTCCTTTCGGTTTACTTTTGCGGTCTTCTTAACGCTCGAGGGGTACCGATACTCCCCCCCCCCCCCCCCCCCACCAACGACTCCTGGGGTTAACAAAGAACCTTGCAACACTTTTGTCTTTACGGCTTACTGATAAAGCATTGTCGAACTACAACTGTGCAGGTTTAAACACTGCAGACGGCATCCCAGCAAACATTTCATGTTAGCTGTACGTATAGACCAAGATCATTTTTTTTTTGGTCCTTGCAAAATACAATACCACAATACCACAAACCTTGATCCAGGATGGACCCTCCGCATAAATGACATATCAGGATGTTTCCAAACTTAAATCGATAGACTGTGCTGTGCTCCAAAAGTCAAGGCTCGTAAAATAAGTGCAGAGTTTCCTAAGCGGTGCTGGGAATTAAGACGTTGTCTTTGATTGGATGTTCTGCCAATTGATTTAGTTTGGGAACTTCAGTGAAAAGTGCTTCCTTTCAGAATTACATATAATTTACTTCAATTTTGATGCATAGCCTTATCTAAATCTGCGTTATTATGTAAAGTTAAGTTTTTTCCGTTTTCTATCACGTTTGTAATTTATTGTAATTTTTTCCATTATGTTCTCGTGCACGTCTTGTCCCGCCTCGACTAGCTTTGTGGCTATTTGGGGGACAAGCCCCTTATATAATCTGAATTTGTAAATAAATTGTAAGATTTGCTAGTAAAAAAAAAAAGAATATAGCTTAACTTTTAGCTACTCTTCCTTGTAATAGAGATGGAGGCGCAATTCTATCCAAAAGTATCTTGCGGCGCTCCCCAGCAATATTACTTACCTGTATAAATTTGTTTTATTAAGGAGAACTTGGAAACCTTGGCCACGTGCACATTGGTCTCAAGAAAGCAGGGGACGGCAACTTCTACTGGGTTGATGGAAGCAGAGTTACTACTTCATTCTGGGACTCCGGCGAACCCGATGGTTCGAGTGATTGTGGAGGCTTTGATAGCAGCGCTTCAGCTCCTGGAAAATGGCGTGACGATGGATCATGTGATAGCAGATACGGTTATATTTGCGAAATGCCTGCCCTGAAATGAGCATTAAAGAAGGCACAGAAATAAGAAACCTATAATCAAATTTCCAGGGCCGCAACAACTAGATTCCTATCTTGATTTTAAAGGATGCCTTTGCGTGTAGGTTGGCAAATGTAGACTAGTTTCCTGATTGGAAATCTAATCAGAAAATACTTTAAACACAAGGCTTTTATATGATTTACCCGCTGTCCTTTTACGCGGCAAAATTAGAAAATGAATATCAGTTGCAGTTTTTCCAATGCTTGTAGCATCGGTTTAATACCCTCTCAGAAAATTCCAAATCTAAATAGTATTGCATTATCAGTGTCGATTAGTCTGGAGCAATGATTGTAAAACCACCGTTAATCTCTAAATAAAATTGCTGTTGTTGTCGTTGTTGTTTGAACGGTGAATTGTGCATTTTATTACATTTAATTTCAAGCGTAGGGTCAACAGTGGCCAGACCCAACAAACCTACAACGACTTTATGAGATGAATGCATTTTCACCCTAATTAAGAAACAATTGACTGTTGGTGGCAAACCAATCTTATCATCTTGAGAATTGGCTAGCTCTTACAACAACAATTAAGAATTTACTCAGCCTGGGCGGTACCCAGTTACCAATTTTAAACCCACAAAGACGTCAGTTCAGTAGGGAAAATTTGGCCTTTGCTCGAATTGCTCGCAAAAATTACACGGGTGCTCGCTTGCTCGTGCTCGCAAAAATTTTGCAACTGCTCGCATCCTTTTAAGAACAATTTGACAAGTGCTCGTGCTCGCAAAAATAAACACATTGCTCGCATGCTCGCAAATGCTCGCAAAGACCATTCGATACCCCTTTCAGTGATCACCTCATCCGCTAATTACAACTGGCACGGTGGTAACTGACATTGAAAACAACGCTGTAATTTAAAGCAGTCCATGGTTGCCACTGCCCGTGTGATATGGCTGTAAGGCACTGGCTATGCCCCGGGGCTGTATAGTGTGACGTTGCATTACAAATGGTTTATTTTTATCGACCTATATAAACATATCAAACACTCCCCATAATTTCGAGTCGACACCACCTTATCTCAATTCAAAGCGCTAAAAACGTAATCAGTCTTTGGCAATACGACGGCTAGAGCGTATGTAACTTGGATGTATACTGGGGAAGTAATAGCCTGGGCATATTTCCTCGACGACTAATTATTTGCACAATTCGACGACCTTCTAACCTCTTTTAGCAAGAAAGGAAGTGTTTCATCCGTACTTATGAATATCACTTACAGGGGATTCAATAACTTATAAATTACTTGATGAGAATTAACTTGACATTATCGACCAAAGCGAGTTCGTCGTGAAAATGGCGAGATCCTTGTTCATATTTGTACTTTGTTTTTTCCTGCCGCAACATTCCTTGACGGCTCGGATCAACAGTTCAAAACGCAGCGAGGACACGACTAAAGATGGATATGTCTTCAACAACGTTTATAACTCAGGCTTGAGTGCATCACAAGTGCAGGAAATTCTCAAACGCATGAAAGCAGTCGAAGAAAAATTACACGAGATAGAGTTGAAAGACACGTCAAAAGGTGAGTACTTGAACCTCTCTGTGTGTCCACCTGTCGAAAGCCACCGCTTGTAAAAACATACCACATTTTTCGGGTCTTTTCAGTATATAATTACTTATCATCTTTCTATACTTGGAACATCTCGTTTGCGACCACTTTCAGAGTGGATTGTTTGAAATTTGTTATTGTTGTTAACCCTGTCTAGACTAGGCGGGAAGAGGAAAGGGATTCTGCCCGCGCAGACTTTGAACCTTTATAACTTTTTTTTTAATAAATGCGTAAACGACACCAGACTTTGTGACAATTTCATATGGTAAGTCAGGGCTTGTTGACCTTGATATTACCATGGCAACCAAACTTTGACAGGCAGGTTTATCAGAAATCAGAAGTTTCCTGTAAAACATAACTTTCTTACCTTAATGACCTACCAATGAGATAATTATAATTTAAGGCATTTCAAGATTTTAGTGTGCATTTGTCGACTGAAACTAGTATACGAACCAGATAACATGCTACTTCCTTTCATTCTGTTTAAATTCACTTTACAGCTCGATGCCCACCGGGATGGACTTAAGCTAGTTTTTGAGCACATTCTTTCCCCCAAGACGAAACGTGTAGGATGGTGTAACTGCTGTTATTTTTGGTACTTATCAGAGTAATTCAGTGAAAATACTGGATTGATTAAGTTACCGCAAGGTGAGTTGTCTGACGTCTGTTTGTTGGAGGCGCCCAGGGGTCAAATTCACGAAGCCATCCTAAGAAGTTATATCTCAATTCTTAAGTATTGTTTCGTAACAATAAGCTATTGTAAGTTAAACAATGGACTTGTCAAAAAACCTGGTCTCCCCAGTGGCCTGGAGTGACTGAAGGGCTGGTGATTCCTAGGCTCGAATTCCGCCGCTCCCTGTGAGCGCGGGCTCATTTCCCGAACAATCGCTGGTCAGTCATGCCTAGCGATTCCAAAATCATCTTAGAAGAGTGATCAAAACTACTATACTCGAACAGGACCCACCAAACCCCAAAATAGATGGTGGCCTCTGCCTACACACCCCCTTTCTCAACCTCAAAAGATCCAGCAGTAGAAATTGGCAATGAGATTCAAACCTTACTTTTCTTGTTTATCTAGCAATGCTGACTCTTGCTTGCTAAATATGTCTGTGTCAACTCAAATTTTAAAGCCAATAAAATTTTGTCGGTAGTGTTAATGAGATAGGTGGTGTCTTCGATAACCCCCCTACCCCAGACAAGGTGGGTCCTCCTCGAACAAACTTGCTATGACCAGTTCCCTTAAAGAAAATGCAGCTAATAGTATGACGTCGTATCTTCAACTATCCATTTCCTGGGAATTTGGGAAATAGTTTCTAAATCGAAGTCTCCCCTAGCAAGGGTTGTTGAACGAAGTAAAGTTTACTCAAGGTGAAAAATAGATTTATGCTACACTAGTACTTTCCGCGCTTAGATGTCTTCCTACCATCCAGTTCTTTAGTCAAACACTAATGTGCCATTAGCTATACAGCCGCTTTTTGTACGTTGCTTCTCGCAAAATAAATTCCTCCCCTCCTTCTCATTATTTTGCTTTGTCCTTGAATGATAAATGTTTCATCTTTGATGCTGTAAATTCTTATATATTTACGCAGCCACCGCAGCTCCCCGCACTGTGGAATGCTTTACCTCTTGCGATACGGAAATCTAGACCACTTCAGCATTTTAAATCCTCACTTAATTAAAACTTTCTTTTTCAAGTAGCTTTTGATGCCTAGTATAACCGTATTATACTTTATGCTGTAATGCGCTTTTGATCATTCTATGTTAAAAGGAGAATATAAGTTATTAATTATTATTATTATTATTATTGTTATTGTATTATTACTATTATTATTGTTATTATTATTATTATTATTATTATTATTATTATTATTATTATTATTATTATTATTATCATTATCAACTATTTAGTTATTATGTTGTGGTCTCAACAAACTGAGCTCATCCAATAGCGAAAGGAATACTTTTTTAAGAGTTATGACGTTTCGAATTATGAATGAGAAGCCTAATGACTTTTATTTGCTTTTAAAGCCATTTCATTTGTTGTTATTGTTTCTTTTTCTTAGGGGATCTGGCCTCCCTGACACACGTTTGGATTGGACTTCACAGGGGAGGAGACGGGAACTTCTACTGGGTTGACGGAAGTAGCATTGCCGCCGGCTACTCAAACTGGGACACAGGCGAGCCAAACCGAAGTTTTGAAAAGTGCGGAGTGTTCTTCAGCGGCCAATCAGTTCCTAGTAAATGGCACGATACAGGTTGTGATAACAAGTGGGGTTATATTTGCAAAATGTCGAAGCTGAAATAGATTGAAACGCACGAGAAATCAATCAACTGCATTGGCAACGGTTTCAATTAATGCAAATTTCCATTTTGAGACTGATGATTTCATTTAGTGGATTGTAGCTGCAATACAATAAAACGAGTTCTATATAAACCTGTATTTTGCTTCACGTTACCCACACCAAAAAAGCGACTGTCAACCAGACCTAACCCAAAAGATCTGGGAACGAGTTAAGGGGGATCTAGTTCCCAGATCTCTGTTTCCCTGTCCGTGAGGTTTCATCTTATGAAGACCTATTGCACACAAAGTTTGAAAAAATTGAAATATCTTCTTGTGATATCCTTACGCTCAACGCCTAGCTATCGAAAGACGTATTCCAGTAAATCTTGGTTTTCACGTTAACTTGCTTTGTTCCTTTGATATAACAGATCATTACAGTGATCGTATGTGAAAATATGGCTGATTCACTTAGTGGGAATATTCTGTACTGTCTGTTTCAAATTCCGAGAATGTCGCCAACTTGTAGAGGAATAAGTGAAAAACAAGGTGATTTTTTTTAGTCACTTCTTACTCTTCTGCTACGCCGGTAAAATAAAATCTGAAAAATACAGAAAAACTGCAATTTTATAGTATAATTATAATAAAAAGATGCGCCTTAATACACTTTTAAACTTGTTAAAAACGTCTTCCTTACAAATAATCATAAGCAGCTGGTTCCAAATTAATTATTAATTTGAAATTGTTAGATAAAATCAATAATTCTGTGAAATCGTGCGGAATATTACAGCTTATAAACACAACACATTGTAACACTATCTGGGGTGAAAATTCAAGCCATTATACCGGTATTTCTCGGCTATCAGTTACTTTTAATGGGTCTCAGTTAAAGTTTACTTGTATCACGTATTTGGCGGCTTTGTCAGTCGTATCACTCCGGCAGTGTCCCTCTCCGATTACACTCAGTTCACAGTCCCCTACTTTTCCGTGGGATACTCGAGACTCCTACGCTTCGGTCGAACTTCCGCCCTCAGTTTGTAAAGGCGAGCGCAAGCTCCGGAGAGTATCTAAACTACTGAGGGGGGCCCTAGTCAAGGTACGTTGAGTGGTGGAGAAGGAGCGAGAGAAAAATGTTTCCCCCGCCTCCCCACTCCCGCTCCGCTCAGTAGTTTAGACACTCTCCCCAGGTTGCCTTCGCCGTTAAACCAAGATGGCGGGAGTTCGATCGAAGCGTCAGAGTCTCGAAAATCTCACGGAAACGGTAGGGGACTGTGGACAGTCTACTCTCCGATTAGTTGCACAGGGTCGAGTTTCATCCGAGGATTTCCGAAAAACGTTTGACTGATTCTAATCTAATAATAAATGTGGCCCTCTGCCTAAAAACGACTGCGTGGGAGGTTAAGTGTTACAGTCAACCCAGGTCACGCGTGAACGATATTTTTGAAATTTAAACGAAGTTTTGAAATTTACATGCATATGTCAGTTTTGAAAATCGCCAACGAGATTTCAGAGTTCCCGTATAAATTTCCCTCGCTTATTGACGGTATATAGCTATGAATTTTTCTTTACCTCGCAAAATTGAATATTTCAAGAATAACAATTGTTTCCAAAGTATTTTGAATCTTTTTTTTCAGTTAATGCGTCTTTTTCGGAACGATTTCCATTTGCTGCCTTTAAATTAAATTCTCGATTGCTAAATTGAATATTGATTGTCGCTAAATTGCAAGTCTGGTTGAAAAGATTTGTGTTCCGATTTCCAGGTTTTCAAATCTTCTTAAAAATATTACACAATGAAACACCGACACTAAGCTGTGATCAGGCGTTCTTTTTATCGGGAGAGCGCGAAATTGTAGCGAGCGCGAGAGTCGGCGGTCAGGAGAAACCGAGCGCCGACTCTCGCGCTCGTTACACTTTCGCGCTCTCCCGATAGATCGCAGGTTACATCGACACCGGAACACGAAACACTGCGACAGTAAACACTGGAAGTCGGACCACCGGCCGGAACACAGAAACTCAGAAATACTAGAACACGGAATACCACCGGAACGCCATTCGCTATTTCGACCAGTAAGTTTAGTAAGTCTTCTGCAGTAACTAGCGGCCTCCGAAAATTAAATCAGAACGTAAACGCAAGTAGGTAATGGGTAAAAAGCATCGCAGCAGTTTATGAATATGTGTATGTCAGCTCGCGTGGCTTGACAGCTGCATTGTGTTCTTCTCGAGTCAAGCCAAAATTTCCGCCTAAACCTGAAGGAACGCGTACGTTATTATTTAGGCAATTATATCTTTTAAGCGAAAGATTGTAGTCAGAAGAGATCAATAAACATTCAGGATATGAAGACAATGAAGGTAATCCATTTGTTACTGAATTAAAAAAATTATATGCGAGGGTTTTTGGCGGACGAATTCTACTAGGCATCTGCGCATTTTCACCGGATGAACGTAAGTGCGCAACTTTATTTCAACAGGGTGGCCTATCAGTAAGCTCAAAGGCTGATATCCATAAGGGCCCTGCATCTGAAAAAGTTTAATACTTATATAAAGAATTAAAATTACATCATTTAAGAAGTCTGAACGTCAGGTAGTCAGTTTAAACCAATCCGATGAATATTCTGGTGAAGCAATTCCTACAGTTATATCTTTGCCTCACGTTTTCATTATAACTAACCAGGAAAGAGAGTTCACTGTCTAGGTTTTTCCACATTTGCATGTGGTCGGGTCTCTTTATTTACATATCACGGTCGATAACGTCTCTATTAAGGAACCAGAAAACTGCTGTTTTCGTCTCGTTATCAGATCAGCGATGGAGAAACTTCTTTTTCCTGTGATTGGGATCGTCATTCTTGTTCTGAGTGTCAGTCAGCAAGTTAAAGGGAATGCTGGTAAGAAACTGATATTTCAAATACTTCTAGCTGCACTGGAGGTAACCACAGTAGATCCTATTTTAGGGTTTCCCGTGACCACATCGCGACAGTTATTTTGATTGATTAAAAGTTACGTAATAATACTTCGACTTGAATTCAATACAGGGAATATGAAACAGCTTTATATCTTAAACCCCACATACTTAGTTATTTTGAATTTGTACCATTCCAGAATTACACACACAGTGTCCTACTAAGTCAGTCTTTTCGTTCGGCCAAACTCCGTACAAGCTTATAACTGGAAACAAAACATTCGATGAGAATGATGTATTCAGTAAATGACAAAGGCATACGCGGAAAAAAATCCGAGTGCTCCTATCAGGAGTCGAACCTAAGACCTTCCAATTGCAGTTACTGATGAGTTGCAAAAGTTACAAAATAGAGCAGTACGCCGGATTATCACTCGGACTGATTACTCTATCAGATCATCAGATGTACTAAATTCTTTGGAGTGGACAAACTTATAATTAGAAGAAAGAAGAAAAAGGCACTTATAAGTTACGATGTTTAAAGTATTCTGTTGCTACCAAATTATTCTCTTTATGGTTTTTATATTTCCCTCTAGACTTTAGAGTTTCTTTGTTGTCAATAAGTTTTAGTTTCTGCGGTCAAACCAACGGCGGGATATGTTTGCCCACGTACAGGCAACGAAACAATGCTTTCAATTAGCTAGTTAGCTTTTCCTCGAACCTGTTCAGGAAAACGCTCCGTTCTAGTCAACGTGCCATCGTGTACAGAACGTACAAGACTATAACTCAAGTATAACGCTGTAAAAGTCCCTAACGCAGACACAGAAGTAAATCTCTTTACTTTGTGCATGTTACTGTTCTTATTGCCTTTTTTGTATCGGATTTATGAAGTTTTCACGTTTGTTTCTTATGTTTGTAATAGCTTTAATACCTAGTCTTTTTATAGTTTTCGTTGTATTTACTTCTTAGTTTTCGAAACCGTTTTATACATCGCTTTGTTACCGTACCGCTTTGTTATCGCTTCGCTATACATCGCTTCACTCCCAAGCATTGTTAAGGTCTCCACCGCTTCTCCGGCTTCAATAAACTTTGTTTGGTTATCTTACCGTCGTGAACCTTTGTTGTGGCAAACCGTTTTCATAAGCACGTATAGAAGTTCTGTTTCTTCAGGGGCAACCAACGGATCGTTTCGGTAAATTATCTGTTCGGAAGGCCCTTAATCCCCTACAATTTTCTAAAGGGAATTTTCTCTTCGAACTTTCCTGGTATGACCTAGTGGTCCTGGCCTAGTGTTTTCGGATTGATAAAAATGTCGTTTCGAGTACCGAAAAAAGGTCAGCTAAAATTTTCGGAAAGGAAATAAGACGTAAAGTTTTCGAGAAATGAACGTAGATGCCCTAGTAATTTCGAAAAGACTCAAGTTGCCCTAGAATGACCGAACAGATAAATATATTATAGTGCGGCCTAAAATGAACCTACAGAGCTTTAAAGGCACTCCAGATAGCGTAAAATAGCATTTCAAAGGATCTGAGAGAAAACTGTCGTTGGGTGCTCCTGTTTCTTAACGTGAGATTAACGACCGTCCCGTGAGTAACGATCTGCGCTCACATATTCAATAATAATTGTCCGACGTTCGAGAGCGGTTTCACAGAACCTCTGAAATTCATGCCAAAATTTTAGGGGTTCTTACTATGATCTCCAATTACCACTACCTAAAACTAATTTTCTTCAGCGTTCGTTTTATTTTTTTTTATCGGGGTTCAATGGCTTGGAACCAACTGTCAAATAAAACACGTGAGATGAGGGATCTTGCTAGCTTTAAACACGCGATATCCTAGGATATAACTTTTTATCATGTTTTTTTCATATTTGTATAATGACGTATTTCCTGCTGTTATATTGTATTTTAAATTATTACTATTTTTACTACTATTATTAGTCTTGATTACCATATAAACTAGATAGTTACGTTTATGACAGTCGATAGGAACAGACACAATTGTCATTTCTTGTGCTAATTATTGTTAGTTAATCTCTAGTCTTAATTTTTATAATTTGTAATTATCACACGGCATGTCTGAAAACCAGCTTGCTAAGCCATTTACCGTGTTTAAATAAAGTTGATAGATTGATCGATTGATAGTTCGGGTGCGCTACCACTGAGCTACAGGCTACAGGAGACTCGTGGGAGCTAAAGCCATTAAGGGGGCCCGGGACTTAACCTAAATTGGAATGAAATTTGAAGAGGTTTTAAGAAGGGATAGAAGAAAGAAAATGATTTTTGGAACACTAACAGACAGTTGATACCCACGCAAGAGCACCCCAGGTTGCTAGTGGACTAACTTGGTGTCCGTCTATTAATTATTAACTACAAATTCTAATTTTAAAACTTCACTAATTCTTCAATATTTCTTATTTTTCCTAATTTTAATAATCCTTCTAAAAAAACTCTCTCCTCCCAAATACACCCAAAAATCAAACCAAAACTTCACAAAACACCCCACAACATAGATTCACGGGATAAACATAGAGTTTTTGGATTGCTTTAAACGTGTGCGAGATATTTCCATTAAATTAAAAGCCATGTCAAGTGCGATAAAATGGTGCAACTGTCTAACGCAACACAATAAGGGCTTTTTAGCTGATTCTTAGAACGATTAGTGACACTTTCTTTTGTCTATCTAGCGCAACGTGGAAATAAACGAAATACTTGGTGTAACAACAGTCACTGTGGTGTGACAACAGTTACTACATGTATAACGGCAATAACGGGTTCCGGCTGAAATTGAAATTGAAATTCATCTAATTCAGAAAACTTTAAAACAACAGCAGTTCCATTTTCATCAGGAATTCCCAGCGAATTTCGTGCATGTGGATCAAATAGGTACATAAAATCCGATTTTTTGATAACAGCCATCACTGAACCATTAAGCACTAACATCGCATTTGAACTATCCGAAAATGCCTTAATCAAAACCCCTTCTTCAGAGTGAGCAAAATGGAATATCGCCACAAAATGAGCGATCAATCAGGGGCATCCAATGGGAGTTTTCTCTGAGATCGTTTGAAACGCTATTTTAGGCTATCTGGAGTGCCTTTAAAGCTCTGTAGATTCGTTTAAGGCTGCGCTATAATATTTTTATCTGTTCGGTCATTCTAGGGGAACTTGAGTCTTTTCGAAATTACTAGGGCATTTTTGCCCATTTCCCAAAAAACTTAGGTCTTATTTCCTTTCCGAAAATCATAGCTGACCTTTTGTCGGTACCCGAAACAACATTTTTATCAATCCGAAAACACCAAAAAGAACGCCATAAAGAGAACGCCTGATCCGCAGGTTACACCGACACCGGAAAACGATACTCTGCGACAATAAACAGTGGAAGTCGGAACACCGGAACACAGAAACTCAGAAATACTACAACACGTAATACCACGGGAACACCATTCGCTATTTCGACCAGTAAGTTTAGCAAGTCTTCTGCAGTAACTAGCGGCCTCCGAAAATTAAATCAGAACGTAAACGCAAGTAGGTAATGGCTAAAAAGCATCGCAGCAGTTTATGAATATATGTATGTCTGACTCAGCTCGCGTGGCTCTGACAGCTGCATTGTGTTCTTCTCAAATCAAGCCAAAATTTCCGCCTAAACCTGAAGGAACGCGTATGTTTTAATTATTTACGCAATTATATCTTTTAAGCGAAGGATTGTAGTCAGAAAAGATCAATTAACATTCAAGATATGAAGACAATTAAAGTAATCCATTTTTTACTGAATTAAAAAAATATATGCGAGGGTTTTTGGCGGACGAATTCTACTCGGCATCCGCACATTTTCGCCGGATGAACGTAAGTGCGCAACTTTATTTCAACAGAGTGGCCTATCAATAAGCTCAAAGGCTGATATCCATAAGGGCCCTGCATCTGAAAAAGTTTAATATAATACTCACATAAAGAATTAAAATTACATCATTTAAGAAGTCTGAACGTCAGTGGTCAGTTTAAACCAATCCGGTGAATATTGTGGTGAAGCAATTCCTATTTATATCTTTGCCTCACGTTTTCAGTACAACTAACAAGGAAAAAGAGTTCACTGTCTAGGTTTTTCCACATTTGCATGTGGTCGGCTCTTTTTAGTTACATATCACGGTCGATAACGTCTCTATTAAGGAACCAGAAAACTGCTGTTTTCGTCTCGTTATCAGATCAGCGATGGAGAAACTTCTTTTTCCTGTGATTGGGATCGTCATTCTTGTTCTGAGTGTCAGTCAGCAAGTGAAAGGGAATGCTGGTAAGAAACGGCTGATATTTCAAATACTTCTAGCTGCACTGGAGGTAACCACAGTAGATCCTATTTTAGGGTTTCCCGTGACCACATCGCGACAGTTATTTTGATTGATTAAAAGTTACGTAATAATACTTCGACTTGAATTCAATACAGGGAGTATGAAACAGCTTTATATCTTAACCCCACATAGTTATTTTGAATTTGTACCATTCCAGAATTCATACACAGTGTCCGACTAAGTCAGTCTTTTCGTTCGGCCAAACTCCGTACAAGCTTATAACTGGAAACAAAACATTCGATGAGAATGATGTATTCAGTAAATGACAAAGGCATACGCGGAAAAAAATGCGAGTGCTCCTATCAGGAGTCGAACCTAAGACCTTCAAATTGCAGTTGCTGTTAATTGCAAAAGTTACAAAATAGAGCAGCACGGATTATCACTCGGACTGATTACTCTATCAGATCATCAGATGTACTAAATTCTTTGGAGTAGACAAATCAGTTTAGAAGAAAGAAGAAAAAGGCACTTATTAGTTACGATGTTTAAAGTATTCCGGCTGTTGCTACCCACTTATTCTCTTTATGGTTTTTATATTTCCCTCTAGACTTTAGAGTTTCTTTGTTGTCAATAAGTCTTAGTTTCGATGTTCAAACCAACGGATATGTTTGCCCACATACAGGCAACGAAACAATGCTTTCAATCAGCTAGTTAGCTTTTCCTCGAACGTGTTCACTCGCAGGAAAACGCTCAGTTCTAGTCAACGTGCCATCGTGTTCAGAACGTACAAGACTATAACTCAAGTATAACGCTGTAAAATCCCTAACGCAGACACAGAAGTAAGTCTCTTTACTTTGTGCATGTTACTGTTCTTATTGCCTTTTTTGTATCGGATTTATGAAGTTTTCACGTTTGTTTCTTATGTTTGTAATAGCTTTAATACTTAGTCTTATTATAGTTTTCGTTGTATTTACTTCTTAGTTTTCGAAACCGCTTTATACATCGCTTTGTTACCGTACCGCTTTGTTATGGCTTCGCTACACATCGCTTCACTCCCAAGCATTGCTAACGTCTCTACCGCTTCTCCGGCTTCAATAAACTTTGTTTGGTTATCTTACCGTCGTGAACCTTTGTTATGGCAAACCGTTTTCATAAGCGCGTATAGAAGTTCTGTTTCTTAACTGCGTGGGATTACCGACCGTCCTGTGAGTAACGATCTGCGCTCACATATTCAATAATAATTGTCCAACGTACCTTCGGGAGCGGTTTCATAGAACCTCTGAAATTTATGCCAAAATTTTAGGGGTTCTAACTATGATCTCCAATTACCACTACCTAAAACTAATTTTCTTAAGCGTTCATTTTTTTTTTATCGGGGTTCAATGGCTGGGAACCAACTGTCAAATAAAAACCAAACCTCAGAGGTGGCAGCTGCCCCGGCTAGGAAAACTCATTTTTTTATTTTCTAACATTGTGTTTGAGTTTGCTGAGCTTATTCTTGTAGCTATATTGGAAAATCGACTAATGAACTGAAAAAATCTTCCCTCAATGTGCATTCCAAATTACTATTTTGGAAAATCTTTCGGGGCAAAAGCTAGTACGAGTTTCCCTACAAAACTGAATAATTTTGTAATTTTGGATTGTCCAGAATTTGGCGTGTAAATAGACTGAGAAGCCTGCGAGACTCCCTGGCGCGTGTTTTAGCCTCTTTAAGTATAGCTTACACGAATTCGTTTCAATTTTATCTGCTAAATTGGCTTTTAAAGGCCTGCGCTACTCCCGAGTATTTCTGGCGGGTTTGGAGTATTTTTATAGAGCTTCGGATTTAACCATAATAGGTCAATTGTGCTTGATGAGTTTTGATTTTCCTATTTTCAATTGAATTCTCTTCATTTTGAATATAACCTCTTATTCTGTGTGAACGACGGTGTTTTTAATGCCACATAGGGTATTTCAGCTGGGTTTGGTTTCGTTCGTATAAGTGCGTGATAGATTCAACTGCCTTTGTTGAGATTTATGCAATTTGCGCAATGAGCTTCATCAAGAGACTATGAGGTAAGAGAGCGAATCCCTGTGCCCCATGATAATTATTTTCAATCTTTTTTTAGTTCTCGCCATGCTATTTTGAGTTTAAAATTAAATGACGTCACTCTAACTGACCAATAAGACGACGACATTTTAATAGCAACGCAAACAAAAATAGATTGAAAAAAATTTTCATAGGAAGAGGTGCATTTATCGGGAATTCGCTCTCTTACCTCATAGTCTCTTGGCTTCATTCTGTACTTGTTGTAATGCCGGGCCCGGCTATTAGTTTTTGTCTCAAGGTGTTGTGTTTCTTGGCACGGCTTTTTGTTTTTTTGGTTCTCTAGTAATCGTTGTAGCGCGCTGTAGAGCTATGAAACGTGTCACAGTATTAAAAGGCTTGAATTGTACTTAAATGACGGCTGTGTTTTTGCAAATACTTTGCTCCATTGTTACAGGTCATTTGAATTGTGGGAGCTCAGTGATTTCCTCCTTTTGTTTAAAACAGTTCATCGACTCTGTGTGTTCTAAATATACCCCCGATGATATGGTCATCTGAAATATGGCAAAAATCACTCTATCTAAATTCATAGCAAACATTGTATTCTTTACGCGGGCAACTTCAGATGAAAGAATGTTCAGGTCGAGATAAAATATACGTTTGGAAGCAAGCACAAGGGATGAAAAAACTATTGTGAAAACATCAAATTGAGAAAACGTTTCCTTGTCTTGAACAAGGCTCTTTTGGGGCAAATAAGAAGAAATTCGAATTTTCGCTTCTGTCGCCGGATTCTTGAAAGACACTGACAACGGCTCTTAAGACTCTTTTTGTGACCATTTATGTGTAAACTGCTCTTCTGCCTCAACATGTTTGCATTTTTTTCTATCCCACAGATTGCCACAAACCTCTGGGACTTGCTGATGGCCGCATCAATGACACTCAAATTACAGCTCTTTCTGTTTATCAGGACAACAATTTATTGTACGGACCTTCCCGAGCGAGACTTAACCAGAGTGGTGGCTACCGAGCGAAGCCCAGATCGTCGTTTACATTTCTCAAAGTGAATTTTCAGCAAGCTGTGATCATTACTGGAATAGCTACTCAAGGCTATCTTGGTGGAAATATACAAGAGTGGACCAAAACATATCTGTTAGCGTATAGAAATGGATCAAACAGGGACTATTACTTTAAGGAGAGATACCAAGGTGGAATTCGGCCTAAGGTAAAGGAGCAGAATTCTGGTCTGTGAATAATTAAGTCACCTTAGTCATTTGTCTCAGCCATTAGGGATGTGCGAGCTCCGTTCGCGTTACTCAACCACGCGCACAAAAGTCATGTTAATAATGCCCACTGTTGCTTACCGTTTACGGTAGCTGATTGTTTAAAAGAGTTATAATGAGGTTGAAGAAATTTGTTCTAACTTAAATGGAATTCGAGTTTCGATTTCACACAAGTGCACTGGTACGTTAGTTGCAATAAATATATATAGGTGCTTAGCAATATCCTTTTCACCCTGCCAAGAATCCATGACCGCGAATGTCCGATTTGCGAGGATCAGGTCACTACTCTACATGTTGTTTCTGAAGAATGCTTATTTTAAAAGTCCGACAATCGTGATTATTTTTTGTTAACATGAATCAAAGATCGACCTTTTATCTTCCTCTAAACTATATACTTTTCGTGTTGTCATACAACAATCTCTTGTGTGAGTCATTCATGAAGCCATAGTACTTGTAATCCATGGGTGAGGCCAACTCTTTCGTTTGAAAGTGCATCACCGCATTTCAGTGCGTTTTGAACTTGCATCAAACCTTAAAAGATCGAAAATGTTATCGTTTTCATCGAAATGGCTTACATTCGAAAACGCTCTACAGAATGACATCTAAAAATTGGAACCCAATCTTATTAGTGTGGACATCAAAAACGGAACTTTTCAATACGCCCACTCTGGGTTACTGGAATTTTATTACCGCTGGATTTCTGCGGTAGCAGCCAATCAGAATCAGTCTCCAGAGTCTCTTCTGGCGCCTACCCGCTGACCAAAAAGCCTGAGGACTCTGGGTACGAGATGAAGTGGGCGCCTTCATTTCTCGCATGCGCAGATGACCGTTGTAAAAATCAGCAGTCGCTCGTTGTAGTGTGGACAGGGGAGTGTCTGTAAACTTGCTTTGGTGGCGCACTTCCACTATAACAGTTACATTAATTTACGTTTAGTGTACATGGGTATGCGAAACGTTTTTAGAAGGCGGGCATTTCCAAAATGCACTGGTTTTGAACGAAACCTGAGTATTTCAATAAAATAAAATGCGTAGCCGTAAATTCATAAGTTCATCATGAAATTTGCTTTTCAGCAATTCCAAGGCAACTTTGATAACAATACTGTCGTACACCACTATGTTCCTCGGCCTACCATGGTCGACGCCGTTTACGTGATTCCTAAAGAACGGAACAACAACTTTGCCATTCGCCTGGAACTGTACGGCTGCATTTTTAGGGGTGAGTATGCAATTAATTTAGGAGCGTATCATTGAAAACATGAATTAGTTTTCCTTAAAGCACGTGCCGGATTTAATATTAGCGAGGACGGGTATTGCTCAGTAAAAAACAGTCTTAAAAAAGGCTCTTTAATTCTCCAAGAATCTAGAACTGTAGAGCTAATTGGGGACTCTATAAATCAGTGAAATAAGCATAAAAACTGAACATAGCATTTGTTAAAAATCTCAGCTGGTGGGAGGCAAACCAGTTGGTTATATAGAAAGCATGGCCTTGAAAACAGTGCAAACGTGTAACAAATCCAAGTGGTCAGAGGAGGACTTGAACCTGAAACTCCAGATTACAAGTCCACGGCCGTACATAGCAGGAGGTGGAGGGAGAAGGGGGGGGGGGGGGGGGGGGGGGGGCAGGGGAGGCAGCTGCCCCCGGCAGGAAAAGTCAATTTTTTTAACGTAGTGATTACGTCTGCACAAGAAAATCGACTAATTGACTGAAAAAATCTTCGTTCAATGTGAATTCCAAAAAATATATATTTTGGAAAATCTTGCGAGGCAAAAGGCAGTACAAGTTTTCTTATGAAAATAATGATTTTGTAATTTGGGCTGCCTGTGGCTTAGACTGACAAGTCTATGCGACTTCCTAGCGTGTGTTCTAGCCTTTTAAAATCTAGCTTACACGAGTATGTTTTTTTTCAGAGCTTAAGTGGTTTTTAAAGGCCTGCGCTACTCTCAAGTATTTGTAGCGGGTTTGGGTATTTGATAGAGTCTTGGATTTAACCATCGTATATTCAGCATCACGGGTCATTGTGATGAGTTTTGATTTTCCTATTTTGAAATCTCTTCATTTTAAATATGTCCTCTTAATCTCTACGTTCAACGACGGTGCTTTTTTTTTATGCCACATAGAGCATTTCAGATAAGTCTGGTTTGGCTCATTTAAGTGCATGATACAGTTTTAACTGCCTTTCTTGTTGAGATTTGGCAATGTTAGGACAGGAATTAATCATTGCTTGTATCGTGCAATGAGCTTCATTCTGTATCGTTGTTGGTCACAAGGTGTTGTGTTTCTTGGCACGGCTATTTGTTTTCTTGGTTCTCTAGTAATCGTTGTAGCGCTTTATAAAGCTATGCAACGTGTCACAGTAATAAAAAGGCTTGAATCACGACTGTGGTTTTGCAAATGCTTCGCTCCACTGTTATAGTGCGTTTGAATTGTGGGCGTTTAGTGATGTCCTCCTTTCGTTTACAGCAGTGCATCGACTGTGTTTTAAATTTACCATTAAATGAGAGGCAATGTTTGGTTCCAGCTAAACAAGGTGTCTATGCCATATTAGTATAAATCTACTAGTGTTCTATCACGAATGCCGTTCGCTGATTGGCTACGCTACTCGCTATCTATTCTGTGATAGATAGCGAGTAGCGATTTTCAACAAAATGGCGTCCGCATCTTTGCGTTTTCGAAGTGTCTGCGATAAGGAAATAGATAATTTACTTGTTTTGTTTTGAACGACTAGTAGATTTATACTAAAACAATTAGATTATTCGCTCTCGATTTCTATGCGTGATAGTTGATTCGGGCTTCGCCCTCATCAACTATCACGCGATAGAAATCTCGAGCTCATAATCTAATTGTTAAATAGATCATGGCAATTTAAGACAAAAAGCATCAGTGCGTTTTGTCTTAGAGGCAACTTTCCGTGTAGGAGTGAAAACAAAAACATCCAACTAGAAACCCTGTCTGCATACGGGAGGACCTTGTGATGTGAGGGGTGTGCAGAGTTTGCCCCCGCAGACAAAAAATCCTGCCTACGGCCCTGATGTTAGACAACGGGCAGACATCACGAATAATTTGTTCTTGTGTGTAATAATTGCCTTCTTTTCTGGTTTGTAGCAACGAGTAGTCGACCTACGGTAGTACAGACGTCTGCGGCCAGAGGTACTATACCACGAAGAGTTTTAGGTTTGGCAAAATTATCTTAAAATTCTTTCATACGTTTCCCTTGTCAATAATTTTTCATTAACTTAGATGATGCTTCGATCTATTTTTACTTCTCCCAGAACCAACTTAAACAAACAAAGAATAATAAATAAATAAAATATGATAGGCAAATAAAAAATACGCACAAAGACATAGTCTTACATCGAGTAAAATATTATGCATGTGTGTCTGACTTTCTGTCTGTCTGTCTGTCTCTCTGTCTGTTTGTCCGTCTGTCTGTCTGTCCGTTTGTCTGTCCGTTTATCCGTCTGTTTGTCTGTCTGTCTGTCTGTCTGTGTGTTTGTCTGTCTGTCTATCTGTCTGTCTGTGTGTTTGTCTGACTGTCTGTTTGTCTGTCTGTCTGTGTGTCCGTCTGTCTGTCTGTCTGACTGTCTGTCTCTGTGTTTATCTGTCTGTTTGTCTGTCTGTGTGTTTGTCTGTCTGTCTGTCTGTCTGTCTGTCTGTGTGTTTGTCTGTCTGTCTTTCTGTCCGTTTGTCTGTCAGTTTGTCTGTCTGTCTGTCTTTCGTTCCGTTTGTCTGTCTGTCTCTTTGTAGGTTTGTCTGTCTGTCTTGTCTCTGTCTGTTTGTCAGTATGTCTTGTCTCTATCTGTCTGTCTGTCCGTTTTTCTTACATCGAGTAAAGTATTATGCGTGTGTGTCTGACTTTCTGTCTGTCTGTCTCTCTGTCTCTTTGTCCGTCTGTCTGTCTGTCCGTTTGTCTGTCCGTTTATCCGTCTGTTTGTCTGTCTGTGTATTTGTCTGTCTGTCTGTCCGTTTGTCTGTCTATGTGTTTGTCTGTCTGTCTGTCTGTGTGTTTCTCTGACTGTCTGTTTGTCTGTCTGTGTGTTAGTCCGACTGTCTGTCTGTCTATTTGTCTGTCTGTGTGTTTGTCTGACTGTCTGTTTGTCTGTCTGTCTGTGTGTTTGTCTGACTGTCTGTCTCTGTGTTTGTCTGTCTGTTTGTCTGTCTGTCTGTCTTTCGTTCCGTTTTTCTGTCTGTCTCTTTGTAGGTTTGTCTGTCTGCTTGTCTGTCTGTCTTGTCTCTGTCTGTCTGTCTGTCTGTCTTTCATTCCGTTTGTCTGTCTGTCTGTCTGTCCGTTTTTCTGTCTGTCTGTTTGTCTGTCTGTCTGTTTGTCTGTCTGTTTATCTGTCTGTCTGTCTTTCTTGTTTGTCTGTCTGTTTGTCTGTCTGTTTGTGTACCTGTATGTCTGTCCGTTTGTCTTTCTATCTTTCTGTGTCTGTCTTGTCTTTCTGTGTGTCTGTCTGTTTGTTTGTATGCATATGTTTGTATGATAACGCAGCATCGGCAACCTGGATAAACAAAGCTTTTTGGCATAATTATTACAAGAATTTTTTTCGTTCTTTTAATCTGTTTTTGTGTGTAATAATTGCTTTCTCTTCTGGTTTGTAGCAACAAGTATTCGCCCTACGGTAGAACAGACGTCTGCGGTCAGAGGTTTTATACCACGAGCTGTTTCAGTTTTGGCCGAAAATTATGCTAAATTCTTTCATACGTTTCCTCTTTTCAATTATTTTTCATTAAGATGATGCTTGTATTTTTACTGTTCCTAGAACCAAGGTAAACAAACAAACAAACAAACAAAATAAATAAATAAATAAATAAAATAAGACAGGAAAACAAAAAATACGTAACAACACATAGTCCTACATGTGGTGGTTCTCATTTGAGTGTCGTGAAACAAAAACATTAAGTATTATTTTCATGATGGCATCACTTGACTACAACTACAAGAATTCATTTTGTTTTCATTTTTTGATCTCAAATTTTGTAATTCCAGTGGCAAGTTTTCCCAACTTTAAGTATAAACTGCTAGAGTTTTTAATAAAATAATCACAATGAATTGGCAAAGCCGCACACTTGTTGCACAAACTATATAAGCATATATTTTTTTAGGTACGAGGTGGCCTCAACTATAAGCCTGGTGGTTTCTAGAGGTCACCTCGCCATTCATTAACCACACAATTAATTGTAAATATATTAGAAAGAAAGGCAAATAAACTTCAAACTTCAAACTTCAAGTTAATAACAATAGCTCTATTAAGCACGAGAAAACAAAAAACTGACGAATTCTAGTCAAATGACACCATAATGCCCTATTATTCTGGCCAATCACGACAGACTTAAACAGCACAATGAACCAATCAGTGAATACGTGTAATCGGTGTCGACGTACGCGTCAAGCGCGGGAAAACGAGCATAACGCGATCGGTTGTTGGTTAACTTCTGATTGGTTGAAAAAGTGGCTTGTGTTTTGCTAACCAATCACAGAGCATGGCAAAGCAAAGACAAAGCAAAGGCGAAATTTTGTTTGACACTAACTCGAAAAAATCCCTCTAGCAAAACGTAACCTGGCGTATCGTGGCATATCATAGCCTGAGCATAGCACAGTTTGGCATAAGCAGTTAAAGAAATTATTGCGTTCGACGTAGGAAGAGCGCACTCCTCCTAAAACAGATTGGAGTCAAGGTTGTATGGGACAACGTTGATTGAATGAATGGATCTTGGGACGCGTATCTGGCATTCCTCGCAGATTTTGCAGGGGCGGGTGACTTCAGAACGCACTCCCTAATCTCTCATTATTACTGGTTATAATTATAAATATATGAAACATATATTTAAACTAAACGGATGAAAGATTGAATGGAAGAAAGACTCATGCAGTATTTACGCTTATTTACTTACGCATTTGCGAAAACACAGCCTGAAAAAAAATCAGACTTGAACGGGATTCGGGGACCTTTCTTATATTTAATAGAAATTATAATGTAGAACATCTGTTTCACCCCAGATGACCTTGTTTGCCCAGAAGAGAGGTTACAAGGAGTGACATGGTCGGAAACTTCCAGAGGAAAGACAAACCTGAGGTCATGCCCAGATGGATCACGCGGTGAGTCAAAGACAAACACGCGCTCAGGGTTGATGAAAATTAAACCGATTGTTCAACTTGTATGTTTTTAAATGTTTGTATTCATAACAGTTTATACAAATATAAAGCAACGAGAAAGGTTCATCTAAAACAAAATTCGGTGCTAGATCTATAGGAGCTCCCCGGGGACGTGGGGGCAGGGCGCCCTCACTTTTTTCTCGAGAAAAACAAGGTCAGAAGAGCAAAACTATCTTAATTTTGAACTGAAACATTCCCGCGCGATGATTGGCTCGTAGCTATTGTCTATAAGAGTACAGACAACAAAAATGACGTCAGATTTAACGCGCGCGTTTTCTCAACGGAACATAAAGCTCGTACTTTACTTTTTCCATGTTATTGCAAAAAACAATTCCACGGCAGTTTGCTATGGTCTATACTCTTACAAACCATAAAATTACGCCATAAGGTGTTCAAAAATTGGCAGTGAAACCACTCATCTACGGCTCGTGATTCCACTTAACATTTTGTGACGTCGTTTTATGGTTTACAAGAGTATGTAGACCATAGAAAACTGCCGTAGATTTGTTTTCTCTCTCCACACTCCCGGGCCCACCTTATACAAAGTTGTAGATCCACCACCGGTAATAATGCCAACCCCAAATGAGCCAAACTGAACGCGATGATGACATAGTTGAAAACAATAAGCTAGATTCAGTCCCGACAGGCAATTAAAATCGACCATAACTTTACAACAATGTAAAATAAATTAAAAACGTGAAATCAGTGAAATGCTCACCACCGAATCTTTGTAACAACAGTAGCAAACCAGATATTTACACGTCAATTATGAAGTGTTAATTTTACCACGTACCAGAAGTCATAATATATTATACATTTAGGTCAGTGTAGCTAAGGTAATGTTGAAATGCCTTGAATCAGTCCTCCCTCTCGAATTAGCGGCCCCTCCCCCCTGCCTACCCTCCACTCCGACACTAGAAGAAGCGTCTCCTATGAATCCCAGAAATCTTTGCCGTACTTCCACGCCATAACTTTTGAAGTACCTGGAAATTCTGATGGAGATTAAAGATGACCTCTTACTCTATAAAAGCTTAAGTTATCAGCTTAAAAACTGCTATAATTTATGGAACTCGAACCTGTAAGGGAAAGTTTTTCACAAGTTTTATCTGTTCACAACAGAACCTTAAGTTATAACTAGGCTGGCTTGCAAATAGCGAAGAGCTAATAGCGGTAAGCCAGACTGTACACAAAATAATAATAATTATCATTTTTTTAACATTACATACAACAATAACCATGATAATGTGTGATGAGGAAAATAAGACAATAACAAAGTGTAACAAGAAAGACTAAGTGTAACTAAACCTCGGTCGGAATTCTAATCTTTCATTTTATTAATTATGGTATCTATCTCGAGAAAATCATAAATTTGAAATGATAGGAGAATTTATGGTAGCTCTTTTGTGTTGACTTGGAGTCGTCTCCTTATTTTGTTTCTAGGAACAGCGACTCGAAAGTGTTCAGAAGAAGGACAATGGAATAAGGCAAACTACAGTGACTGCATCTCTGTTGAGTTTAAAAAGTTGTATGATGAAGTACGTTTTGTTCAAATTCAATTATCGAACTGTTTAGGGCGTATGGAAAGTTACGCATCATTAAGTTCTCATATGATTTAACGCCTATCTGAGTTTCACAGATTTAGAACGGAGAGCTCGTATTTCGTCAGCTCCTTTGTAGCTCGACGTTGTGCATTTGCAGTGATATCCATTGCAGAGGCCATGAGTTTCAATCCTATTTAAACATGGATTGTTTTACAGTTAATTTTCAACAGCTTAACTGTCAGCTAAATTGCAATAATCCCTTTTTATCTTCAATTCATATATAAATATTATTAGTTGAGCAATGTGTACTAGAAATGACAACGATTACTTCAACTTTTCTTATTAGCCTCCAATGCACAAACGTTTTACAATTAAATGAGCGAGCTAAGGAGGACAGAACACCTGTTTCTACCCTTTCTTCGTATATACGTATAGATAGTTTTAGTTACCGACTATGAAAGCTCATTCTCAAACCTCTAGGAACAACACAAATATTTTTGCAACTGCTCTTGGTGAAAAAACAAATCTCAGTATCATGTGAATCGTATAATCTGTAGTCTTTCTCCTCAGCAATCATTTCTCGTGTTTTATTTTAGATGGAAGCAATTATGGAAGGTCGCCAGTCACCACTCAATGCCCAACAACTTCTTTCACAACTCGCAAATGTTTCTCAGCCAGTAAAGAATAATTCTCTGAGGCCGTTGCAGATTTACGCACAAGATTTAACAACAGCGGTGGATATACTTGTTAAATTGGCTGAATATAATAACAATACCGCTAATGTGAGCTCAAAGGAAGATTTTGAGAATTTCGCAATAGTGGCCAGTAATTTGTTGGAACCGACGAACAAGAGAATCTGGAAAGCACTGGACAAAGTAAGTTTTTAGTGCTAGGTAACAGAATTTATTAGCGGTTATTCGAGTGGTTTTTAATTGAGTGTCGAAATTAATTGCGCGTTTGCTTTGGTTTTGCATAAATCAAAGCTCTGTGATTGGTTAAAAAAAACTCGCGCCTCTTTCACAACAAATGGGAATCCAAACCAAAACCAATCGTGGTTTAGCCGCACGCGTTTTCCCGCGTTTGGCGCCGGTAACATGTATTTGCTTTGTATTCTAATTGGAGAAAGAAAAGACTATTTTTGACGATGATATATCAATATCCCAACAGTGAAAGGTCATTTCAGATAAAAGCTATAGCCACGAGATACCAAAACCTTTCCTTTAAGGCCATTTTGTGCACGGAAGTAGATCGTCTCAAAGCTTTCAGGGAGGACGGGGTATCTGCTTTGTATAGGGTTTCAATGTTTGAACTCTTTTTGTATATCTCCTGTATCTACAGACTGGTCAAGGTACAAGTCAAATCTTAGTGAAAGCAGTGGATGACTATGGACTCGCCGTAGCTGTCACACTTAACGGATCATCAAAACCAAGAACCGCTGAAACAAGAAACCTGGCGATGAGGATTGACCGCGTTGGCCAAAACAGCCCGGTATGAACAAATCCCCTTCGCTAGTTACTTAACTACCAAAATGCTTTGGGTTTGAAGCAAAAAACGTTTGGACGATTTCTTGGTAAATTTTGGGTGCTTTCTTCTCTCGATACTTCGAAAAGCAACACTCTGCAGACGATACCGGTTGTTTAAAATGTCAAATTTATTGAACAGAGATCTGCTTGGAATTTTCAAATTTAAACGCAAGAAACTACAGGGCATGTCCAACACAGAGCCAGGAGAAAAGTACACGAGTCGAAGTAGTCATTCGGTTTGAAGAAGACGATAATATAACGTTTTAATGGTTCTCATCCCATCTAGTGTTTTCATACGCCAGCATTCTTGGCGTAAAATACTTATAACCGAGCTAATGTTCAAATTTACCTAAAGTGATTAATTATTGAAAATACTTGGACAATAACATGCACAGGCTGTATTTTTGTTCAAACGTAAAATTTTTCGGACATATGTTTTTCAAAGGTTTGCTCGTCCGACAGCTTTTGTGATTAAATTATAACGAAGTAAGCCTCCAGTACGTTGTATTTTTTCATTACAACTATATGCGACGGATCAAACGAAAAACTCCCCATTTATTTCTGCCTGCAATATCACCTTTTTTCATCTATTTAAGGTGAGAGTCGGAGGCCTAAACTTAACATACAAGAAAAGCTCCATCACCTTGCCCCCTCAAGCTTTCAGGTCATCTCAAGATTTCGGCGTCGTAACCTTGGTTTATCTGACGTTAAATGATGTTTTATCGCTTGCTAAAGACACTGGAGACAAAGATGACCAGGCTGTATCGGCCAATACAACCATAGTGTCTTCCACAGTCTCCCCTAAACCGCCAGACGTTTTCAACAGACCCGTCGAAATCGTGCTTCAGAACAAAAAGGTACCTCTGTCAGCTTTTAAAGATTTGTCAATGAAGTAGGACATTTCCGAGTTGCTGTGAACCTCATTAGGCTAGGCTAGTTACTACCATTTTTAGCTCTACGTTCCTCCTATTGATTCTACAGTATAGTATTATTTTTATAGTACAGCACTTATTTGGTAGTCACTGTGTGTTTTGTGCCATATGTGTTTCATTTGTGTGTGTATACGTACCGACCTAAACTACTATTTTTACTTTTGCAAAACTGGCTGCCTGCTTCCTTTAAGGACAGTGCCTACTAATACAGAAGTATACGACTATGCAGGAAAAACAGGTCGTAACAAGGGCTATTGAAAAATGGAAAGTGGGGGTAGCCACGCATTTTTTGGAGATAATAAGGCAACAATTATTCTAAAAAAAATAGCAAAAATATCTCTGTATTAGTAGCCACCACCCATACGAAACCTGAGTATCTCGAGATGCGCAGAACGTATGCGCAGTAACAAAAGTAGGCACCGTCCTTAGCTCTATGGCTATTCCAGGCAGTCAGCCCTCATTTCTCTTTTTATAATAATAAATTAAGTGGCCGGAATAACTGTAATGTGACCGAATGAGGAAAAATAAGGCTTGTTGCTGCTGTTGGTAAGGCAAAGCCTTTTATTTGAAAATTAGTTTTATTTGGGAATGAATGACTAATTTTTCATAACAAAAACCTTGCACTTAACCTCCCTTTCATAACGAGGTTCAATTAACATCCCAGAAATTGCCTATTCGGTAAGGTTTAGTTTTCATATTTTATTGAAAAACTGATTTGCGCCTATTTTTTTCTCGGTGTTTGGAGACCGGTTGAAACAAGTGCACTCAGCACTCTTGTGCAGGTTTGCTGTATTACTTAGCTAACTGTACTAGTATTATATCCTGATGAAATATTTAACTTTGTATCAAGATGAGCATTCAATCCGTTGCTAACAAACAAGTGAAGTGCGTTTTCTGGCGACCAGGTGAATCTGCGATATGGAATTCCAGCGGTTGCAAGTTTGTCCCAGGAAAATCAAACGTCAACATGACAACATGCGAGTGTGATCACCTGACCATCTTTGGTGCCCTCATAGATCCATATGACTCGCCTGTAAGTAAGAGAAACGCCATTTCTGTAGCAGCTGTCAAGTTGCCTACGCGTTCTCTTTGTTATTTTGTTTTTTAACGGGGAGGGGAGGGGGGGGGGGGGGGGAGAGAAAAAGGAGTCCAACGTACAGAAAAAGATGGCGACTGGTCCATTTACCCATAATTCTTAGCGCAAGACAACCCTAAAAACGCGCAGAAAAACGCGATGAAAAGTTCCCAAAAACTTCATACACATTGTTGTTAGTACAGGGATAAATTTCGCTAATACTATGACTTTGTATGCGTCTATTTCCTGTGTTAAGGCCGATTTAGACGGTACAACTTTGGCTTACCACTGTCGCATGCGATTTCTAGAGCGCGAGCTGCTCGCGTCATGCAGAAACTCATACACAACTCTCGTCATTCAACATTGCCTATACCTAGGATAGTCGTAAGATTTCAAAAAATGTTTTAAAATCCTACGACTTTTTTTGTGACGTACACGACAGTCGTAAGCGGGTTGTAGGTTTGATTTAAACGAAACAATTCGTGTCGTAGGCCTGTCGTAAGCTTGTCGCGTGCGTCAAAGTCGTACCGTGTAAATCGCCCTTTAGATTTGCGAGATATTGCGGTTAAATGTAAAACCGCCATCTTTTTCCGTACGATTGAGTGCGTTCATTTCGGAATTGATCTTCTGTGTATTATGTCAGTCCTGAATCGGAATGAGAATAGCTCAAATTGTTCCAAACGAATGCCGCTTGCATTCCATTTTCATTGTAATTGGCTTAAAATAACACTTAAAACGTAACGAACCTTGGTCGAATTTTTAATTTGAAAGAGAAAGAAAGAGCTGCCCAACCAAAGAGGAAAGTATTAGATTGTAGAGATTGTTAGCCTTATTGTTTTCGCAAAGTTTTGCGGAGGGGCGAAGGTTATGTTTGAACGACACCCTAATTAAAGCAATCAATTAGAAAGAAAGTTGGGGCATAAATCTTCAAATTCGATTACCATTATCGAACGAAAGAACCAGATATTGTAAAACAAACAAGCATTAAGAGCTCGATGGGGTAGAACTCTTTTGGGTTGGACATAAGCAACTGGGCTCTTTTTAGAAGGGTTTAAACTGTTTTGGCGAAATTCCTTGGAAACAAGGGGGAAAATGAAATTTTTTTAGTTAAACTCTCAGTTACCATTGGAACTGTTTTGAGTTCTGTTTTAGCCTAATAATAGTTTTCTTTTTTGGGGGGTCTAACAACTGTTGCTATAGTGGCGCTGTACTTTGGAACAACTTCCCTCAAATTGTCCATTTGAGTAGAAGTGAGAATAGAGTTGTTTTGAGACTAACCTCAATTCTTTTCATGTGTAAATGCAAACTAGTTAACATAAAAATAACACGATTCCTAAATGAAAAGCAGTGAGGTTTGCATGAAAACTTGACAAAGGTAATTGCAGCCTCGCTTTCACTCAAAGGCCAGGTCACTAAAGACACAACCTTAACATGGGATATTCGATGCAAGCAGAAACACAAAATGATTTCTGTCATCAACTATGCTCTTGTATTATTATTATTATTATTATTATTTATTATTATTATTATTATTATTATTTTTATTATTATTATTAAATAAATAATAAATCACTTTGTTTAAGTGTCAATGTATTTAGCGCGGAGCAATAATTGGGGACACTTTCCAAATCGAATTGGAATTTAGAAGTGTTGGTTTTTGAGGAAAGGGGAAAACCGGAGAACCAATAACAAAGTACAAATAAAAAAAAATTAAATAAAAAAACAAAGTACAGTCAACCCACACATGACACCGAGTCTTATTATTATTATTATTATTATTATTATTATTATTATTATTATTATTATTATTATTATTATTATTTTTATTATTATTATTAATTGATTGATTGGTCGATTTTTAGGTATTATCATCATTATCAAGCAAAGGACTGGAAATCATCTCAATAATTGGCTGCTCTGTTTCACTGATTTCCGTTGTAATCACTATGGCTGTGACTCTGTTCTTCTGGAGAATTTTAAAAACACCAAGAACTAAAGTACTGCTTAACTTGTGTGCTACAATCGCAATTACTTGTGCACTTGTCATATTTGAAGGGTTAGCGAGAAACAAGGTGAGCCTACTCATTTGTACAGAAAAGCTTACAGAGCATGCTTAGTATCGATGCTCAAAAGGCCATAGGTATGGACTGACGATGTGCGGTTAGGAACGAGAAGACAACTAAAAAACTGGAGAAAATAATTGGACTGGTACAATCAGATGTTAAATCCCGACGATAAATGCAGATTTAAAATGAGTTTTTTGCCTTGTAAACGAAGAAGGAATGGTTTGGCCATGTAGTGATTAGTGTTATAACTAATGAAGGAGAAAGCTTTCTTCACTTTTCTGGTGAAGAAAGCAATGCAAAATAACTCTTCTGTGTTTTTTCCTGTGACTCTCAGGTGGGGTGTCTTGTGGTAGCAGCTACACTGCATTACTTCCTATTGGCCTTGTTCTCTTGGATGCTGTGCGAGGGCCTACTATTGTTCATTAACGTCATGAAACCGCATCAGGCCAAATCCATTTTAAGTAGCAAGATCCAGTACTTTTACATTTTTGGATGGGGTAGGTGGCTTTTTACCGATGTTGCTAACGCTCTCATAGCAAACTTTTGGATGCAGGGGACCACACGACGCAAAATAAACTGTTCTTAATACGTTCCGTTGTCGGATCTCTTGTAGTAGAAATGTTATACACGCTACGTCATGTACACTTAAGTTAACTATTTCCCGTGTATGTTTACGTTCTAATTTCAACATTACTTTTTTAATTCCTCCCCCTCCCATCATGATAAGCCCTCCTCCATTTTAACTTGTTTCCTTTACACAAGCACTTTCACAAAACAACGTACAACTGGGAATTAAAGTTAGGGAGGTATTGATGATGCTAGCGTTGTCGGATCGAGTTTTTTTTATAGTTGTTTTTCTTCTTGAACGAAATTCTCAATTTATTTTGTTGTTTCAAAGGCGTTAGTAAATGAAAAAGGATTTAGATTGTGCTATATATCAGCCTTAATCTATCTCTCATCATCTCATTCCGAAGAGTATGTTTTATACCGATTATAAATCCTCTTCCCCCCCCCCCCCCTCCGCACCTCTTAGCTTTTATTTATAGGCCCACCGAAACCCTCATACGAACTTGTATAAGCCCAGAACATATAAGCAGGCTTTAACGTTTTACAATGAGATATATACTTAAAATTTAAGATCTTTTTAAATTTAGTGTTATTCTCGTCTCTATTTTCTAGGATTCCCAGCCACCGTAGTTGCAATCTCATTAGTAGCTACTCAAACAAGCGGTTACGGTAACGAAGACGTTTGCTGGCTTGATGCTAAAAGCGGACTCATTTGGGCTTTTATTGGGCCAGCACTTCTCGTAATTTTGGTGAGTTCAATTTACTTGCGCTGCCTTAGTCGACTTCATTCAACCCTTGATCTAACTCTTTTATTCAGTCATTTGTTGGTTTGATCGATCGTTTGTTCGTTGATTTCTTCAAAGCTTTGTTCCATCCGGGGTCCGCTCATTCGTTTCGTTCATCACAACTCTACCCCCATTCCTTCCTTCCTTCGTTCTTTGATTGGGTAATTTATCACCTTTTGAGTTCTTAGTACAGAGGAAAATGACAAGTACTTTATGTTTAAGTCTTTTATTTATACATTGTGCATTCCACACTATTCAGCCTTAGTAGGCTGTAATGTATTTTTTTGATAAACTATCTTAATTCATAACTATCTTCAGTCATTTCTGGCAGTCTACCGAGCCTGTACAATTATTATAAGCATTTATTTAGTGTTATTAGTAGATAGTATTTGCGTTACTTTAAAAGTGCATTCGTATGTTTTAGGTTGTAACACAAACCCACAGGCTATTGCTTGAAAACCTATCGTTTTGAAATAAAGTTATAGTATGGTATGGCATGGTATGGTAATAAGGGGTGAAATCATGAGGACGGGCCCTGGGGTAGACTAACATCCCACCTCCGGGACAGGCAATTTGGTAAAATGCCCCACCATTGCCCGGGGGAAGGAATCGGGTCTAGACTGCAAGCAGTCCCTTGCTGGTTAGTCGAGAGGTCGCGCGAAATAGCTGAGCGCGAAAAAACTGGAGCGAACGAGCGAAGGGAGACTTGGGGAGAGGCGGGAAAAGGGGGAAAGGAAAAGAAAGGGACCCTTTCCTTCACGCCTCTCCCCCAGTCTCTTCTCGTTTATTTCTCCTCGCTCCAGTTTCGCTGCGCTGTGAGCGCACCCTCCCCTCTCGACTAACCAGAAAGGGACTGCTTGCAGTCTAGATCGGGTCTGCTGGAATTGACTGACCCATGAACTGTTTTCCACGCAGATAAATATCGTGGTATTCATTCTGATGATTTGTGTAACTGTGAGAGTAAAAGGAGCCGGAAAGAGCGACAATGAGCGGCTTGTAAAAGTGAGAGCTGGACTCAAGGCATCCGTGGTCGTTTTGCCCTTACTTGGACTCACTTGGCTGTTTGGACTTTTGAGCTTCAACTCAGATACCATCGCTTTCAAGTACATATTTACCATCTTTAATTCGCTACAAGGATTAATGATCTTCATCTTCCACTGTTTGAAAGACAGGGAGGCAAGTAAATCAAATGCATGATAATGATGATGATGATGATGATGATGATGATGATGATGATGATTATTATTATTATTATTATTATTATTATTATTATTATTATTATTATTATTATTTTTCTTTGATGTTTATTTAACAATTATCCACGAGAGCGCGTTTCGGAAATTTTTCTGCGCTGGCTTTTTTGGTTTTCTCTTGAATAGCACTTTGTAAAACGTTTTCTACGTCGTCTTTAGAAACTTCACGAAAACGCCAAGTTGAAGCCATTTTCAAAGATTGACCAGATCCAGGTGTCGTCTATCGATTAATAGACGGCACCTGTGTAGCCAATCAGATTGCGTGTTTACGTAATAGTCGGTAACTGGGGTATGCTTAAATCATCTCATATCCAACAAGCGCGAGTGGAATAATTGTTCTATTAAAAGCAATTAAGAAATATTGCTAGATCTTGCTGATTTCGCTTATACCATGCCGGAGAAATAGCGACAATTTTAATTGTCCTATAATGGCTCATATGCCATGGCTGCTAAGCCAATCAAATGCCTAGAATTGCACTATACAATGAGATCCAGTTTTTAATAAGCGACTGTTTGAATCAGTAGCCAATAATCGATGTGCAAAACTTCAGTTCTCAAGTTCAGTTTTACAAAACTGTTTGCGCGAAGTCTTTTTCTAGCCCTTCTTGCATTTCAACAGGTCAAGAACGCAGTACAACTATGGCTACAGAAACGAAAAGAAGCACGTGACTTCCGAAACGAAGGTACATGAATTTCACCATCTGTATTAGCTACTGTAAAACACAAGTAACAGTTCGCCTACTAATGTCGTATTTTTCCTCACTGTGGTGATAGACCATCGCAGTTATTTCTACGTACGCAACTTAACCAGCTGCGATAAGGAACCCCAATTCTACATCTTTCATCGGCAGTTCAAATATATGAATTTCATGTATTCACCTTCATCTCTTCACTTCCACAAGTTCCCAGTGGGATTTATAGCTTACTTGGTTGAGCACTGCACCGGCATCGCAGAGGTCATGGGTTCAAATCCCGTTCAAGCCTGAACGTTTGTTAGGTTTTCTTTTCGCAGCTCTACTCCGACAACAAATTGACGGTAAATTGTCTGAAATAGTGTCTAAATTCTAAATTTTAGTTTAACTAGACGCATAACTGCGTGTACTCGGGCTTCTCCGTATGGAAATGAACTTGCCTAACAACACAGACAATAAAACTGTTAAACAAACGGTTTTCTTTCGATGTTGTTGTCCCTTTTTTTAAGCATGCAATCTACTAGTAGAGGATTTGGGTGTATTTGAACGAAGATATCATAGACAATGTCCCTAAGCGTTTTGCTTCTTCGTTGCGCTGTTTGCATATCCTCACATGAGAATAATTACAATAAACATACTTCGCATAGCGAGATCTCATGTCGTTTCCCACCTTTGCTGTCACAATTGAATCGTTGTATAGAATTCCGGTTAACTAAATAGCTTTGAACGCTTTCCAAACTATTTTCAGTTTTTCCAAAGTTTCAATTTTCCAAAGAAAGTGTCATTTTTATGCTATTTGTGCGGAGATGAATTTTTAACGTTAAGTTTTTGTCGATTCCTACGGAGTAAAAAGTTAACACATCAAGAAAACTTCTTTTCAGCGGAGTGATTTTTATTGTCCTCACAAATTAGCCATTTAAGTAATCTTAACCCTTATTTGTCTAAATCAAGGGGTCCGAAATTCGGACCCTTGGTTCAACTAAATCCGCAGAAAATGCGTTTTTAAAAATAATTCACTTTAATTCCAGGGGTCCGAAATTCGGACCCTTGGTTCAACTAAATCCGCAGAAAATGCGTTTTTAAAAATAATTCACTTTAATTCCAGGGGTCCGAAATTCGGACCCTTGGTTCGACTAAATCCGCAGAAAATGCGTTGTTAAAAACAATTCACTTTAATTCCAGGGGTCCGAAATTCGGACCCTTGGTTCAACTAAATCCGCAGAAAATGCGTTGTTAAAAATTCTTCACTTTCAGTCTAGGGGTCCGAAATTCGGACCCTTGGTTCAACTAAATCCGCAGAAAATGCGTTTTTCAAAACAATTTACTTTAAGTCTAGGGGTCCGAAATTCGGACCCTTGGTTCAACTAAATCCGCAGAAAATGCGTTTTTCAAAACAATTTACTTCAAGTCTAGGGATCCGAAATTCGGACCCTTGGTTCAACTAAATCGGCAGAAAATGCGTTTTTCAAAACAATTTACTTTAAGTCTAGGGGTTCCGAAATTCGGACCCTTGGTTCAACTAAATCCGCAGAAAATGCGTTTTTCAAAACAATTTACTTTAAGTCTAGGGGTCCGAAATTCGGACCCTTGCTTCGATTAACACTCCAAAAAAATCTATTGTAAAAACAAAACGCTGCGACTCCGAGATAAGACAATTGCCTTAAGCCAAACCTCAAATCTCTTTTAAATGGCTTGTGCTTACGATGAAAAGTGAGTTCAGTGCTATCCGTCAACAAAATTGCAGGGTTACTTGACACACTATTTATAAGAGGTGATTCTGCAACATTTAATAACTCTACTTTTTAAGGGAAAAAACTGTTTCCAGTTGTTCAAACTTGGATGAATAAGGATAAGTCATTTAATTAGACAAAATTTCTATCAAAATGGTTTGCGTACTTCAATCGATAATGATTTATCAAACAGACCACCCTTATATATTCACCCTTTGTACCACCAGCGTCTATAAAAAATTCTAATGCTGTTTATGAGTTTCTCGTAGAGGAACCGGGTTTATTTTTTCCTTCCTGGGCTTTACTGACGAGGCTGGACTTTGGAAGCCAGGTGAAACCTTACGTTTTCCTGCACCTCCTCTTTACCGAAATATAAGCCATTTCTGCCACTCCGCATAGTTGCAACTATTGCAGCCGCATTATGCGAAAAAAGATCTACCACATAATCACCAGAGCGACTAAAATGGTTGACGATCCACTCGTACTTCAGGTTCCATTTCCATGTCCTTCTGGAGCTTTTCTAGGAAAATTGGATCAATTTTCCTAATGAGGATTTCATGTCTCGGGGTTTGCAGCTTTTCTATTGGTAAGAAATGAATTCCTGAAATGAAATATTAAAACTGTTAGAACTATTGAAACAAGCCTGTTTCTACTGAGGCTTTTACACATTGTGCTTTTCATTCTCATTAAAAAGATCAGTCTACCACAAAAGTCACTAACAAATATTTTTGTCGGAGAAATGCCTCGTAATGCTTTATGCTTCTGCCTCGACACTAAAACTGCTTGCATAATGTAGAGTCAAGCCTAGCTTTTCCGGAGTATACGTTGCCGTTTAAAAGGCTTGCTGTGTTGTGTTCGGCTATAAGCGTTTTATTTTCTTGATTTTTTTTACTTCAGGCACGCAAAGGTTGACAGTAACAGTGAAATTTATTTACCCTCGACTCGACATTCTTCACATCTTTTCTGCGTTTCAGCGAACGTTTACTCGGAATATGGTGTATTGGCGAGATTTCGAGAGTTTTTCTTTTACGACTTGTCTGTGCAGTTGCCACTGGAGAAGAACAGGCGAGAGGATCTTCATTTCCACCGCAACTGGTGTGATCGGCTAAAAGAGATAAGAAATTTCCTGTGTAAGTAATCATCTCTAGGATCATGTCTGATTTACAGGATACGTTTTGTTTGCAAACTTATAAGGCAAAGCCACTTCAACCCATTCGACATCTATGTTTATTGCAAAACTATTCCCTTGTCTCCCACGTAGCAGTTCTTTGTCTCGTCACCCAACGTTCATCGAGACAAATTCCCAGTCGCGTGGGAGACTGACCAAACTCATGTTAACATCTAAATTATCTTTTATCCAATTTGTTCTTCGGGTCTGGCTGCTGGCTTTTCGGCTTTTTTTTTTTTACCTCATTAACCTTGGTTGACCACATATAAAAGTACAGGAAATGACTGTAATTACTGTTCTCCACTAAAAGTAAAGGATTTTTATTGCAAATTTAACAAATCAGTCGAGAAGAGACCGCTCGCCCCTATGTTTTGCGCCCTTTAAACAAACCAGGTTTACAGCAACTATGTTTTATCGTACATTTCCCGTGAGCGCTCTCTATTTGTAAGGAATAACCGGTGAAAACTTAATTTCCGCCAAATGTAACAGTACAATTCTCAAGTGCTTTTCATTTTATATGAAAAAAACAGTAGTTCCGTTGGGGAATAAAATGGAACGGTTCTTTCCACTGGAAATTTTGGGAAAATAGCGCGTAACTCACCAAGGAGCATAGTACGTTAGTGTGATGAGGCAAATGGTTCGGTGATATTCCGTTTATTTCGGCAAGAACGAGAAAGAGGTTGCAATTATTCCTTTTTTTTTTTTTTCACAAAAAAATCCAGTGGAAAGGAAACCGGAAGGACTGTTGCACCATTTGTTGTCCTGCCAAAACGACCATTTTTTTTTTCGATCAAAAGGAAGCGCTACGTCTTCATTCAAAAAGAACGAGTATCGAAAAGGCGGTGCCCCCCCCCCCCCCCCCCCCTTTTTTTTTCTTAACAGCAAGAAAGCAGTTAATTGGCTGGCTAGTGTTCCCTGCCGGATAACTCCATAACAGACATGTGCCAAATTCATTAGACAAAATATAAAAAAGTCCGTGGAAAGCAATTTTTTCCTGTTGTATAGCCGAGGACAAACTGAACTATACAATCGAGCGAAATTTTTTTGACTTGTTTGATGTATTCGCAACTTTTCCATTTTTCCCCCACATTCCATTTTCGCAACCAGTAGCCTAATAGCCGTGACGTTAACTTTCAAATTTTCAGCCTGGATTTCGTTTAGACTGTTCATCAGTCATCTGACAGCTGTTATAACAGATAACACATTTTTAAGATGCCTTCGATTCTTTCGTGTGAACACAGAAAAATTCCACTCGGTGTAGTTCCATGGCAGCAACGCAAAACGTCCAGAAATTTGACTTCTTTCAGAGACTTTGCTAAGTCTTTCTAAATAATTGTTAATAGCATCTTAAATGTGATCAAAAAGTCCAGTTATTTTTATTTTATATGGCACTATACTGTCTCGAAGATTAAAATAATGATGTCACTTTGTAATTCCGATAGAAATGGGAAGGGTTTCGCCTTCTTGATGTTCTTAATAATATTTTTGTTTTCATACCTGATGAGCTGGCCTCTCCTGTTATGTGGGTGATTTCCAGATCGGTGCTTTCACGTAAACTTAAACTTCTGTCCGAAGATGTGTTCAACGAAGTGTCACCTTCATTATCTTCGCAGCCGCGTGCGCTCATGGAGACCTCTCCCGTTTTTGGATAACTTTCATTTACAGCAGTGGTAGCGGTACGGCTCACGGAGTTCAACCTTTCGATTTCCTGATTGAATCGCAATACCCATTCGTCATGACTGGTCTCCTTTACTATTTTCTTGAAATTTCCATCGCTGTTATGGCGGTTGAAATATTTAAGTTTCAAATGGCACTTTGTATGAGATCCTTTTGGGCATGGCTCGAAACGGAACTACAAAACACAAATCACATAGGCTCTTACTTTTGTCAAAAAATTGCAAACATGAGACAAGGAGCATGCAGTTGAATAATTACTGCCATATAACTGAAAGAGGTAGGTCCTTACCTGTAAGGTAGTCGCTCCCTTATATGTGGATTTCTCAACACTCAAGACTTTCCCATAAACTTGTTGCAACTTCAGTCTATCTTTACCGAGGTAAATAAAAACATCTTCTCCTTCGATCGGACCATACTGAAGTTTGGGGCATTGTTATTCTCGTTTTTGTGATCTTGTGCTAACCGATCGCAAATGAAGTGTTGTCGAGCTATACTGATCTCAGTTTCGTCAACTGGGGGTAGGATCTGCAAATTAACTTGGCCGTCGATCAAAAATGCTCTACACTAAATTGGGCGGTGGCCAATGGACAAACGTTCAGGAACCTCATGCTTTTATATCTTGACATAACACGTTTGCCACAAACATTTTTTTCTTTTTGTCGTGGTTTCAGTTGACCGCAGCAGTCTTTATCTTTTTCTAGAACACTGAACAGAAGCGAATGCGGTCGCTATTCGCGGCAGGATTATTGACAACCGAGCCTTTCTGTAAGGCCCGCGGGCGCAGTGCTACCGGATGTGGCCGGAAAAAGAGTAACCAAATTTACGTTTGTTGAATACCGAAAAAGCAGTTACAGTTTGCTGCCAAAACGGCTGCTCAACAAAATGACTTATTAGAGGTCCGCGCGGCAGCTTCGTTTCATCATGGATGAAGACTCGGATACGAGAAGTTCTTTCCCGTCTCCTTTCAAGGAAGAACCAGTGAATAAGGGAATTAGAGAAGCTCCAGAAACAGCTACTTGCTCTTTCAGAAGATGCTTGAATGTGGAAAGTAGCACTTACTTTCAAGACGACGGTAAGGTTTAATCATTTGTGATGACTTCTTGTTGGCTTAAGTTTTCTTATATTGGGACAAGAACGCTTTGAATTCTCTTAATTAAGGTACAACTATGTTCTCACATCAAAATTTGTTCTTGACACTGACTTCAATTTTAGAGGATATATGTGCCGTTGGATTAGAAGGAACCAGTAAAACGTGCTCTCCTGTTAAATTTGGTAACTATGTAGCATCGTGATCTTTGTCCTTTCATTTAATGCTGTGACTATAATACACTCTTTTTTTGTTTGTAAGAACGCCTAATTTTGGGCCTAAGGCTGAGCGTTCTAATTCTTATTTAAATATTTTTGGGGCAATATGAGCCTGTAAAGTTCTCTTACCTGCTATAGTACGGTATTTCAATAAATCTATGCGGACTTGACCACGATAACCTTCATTTGGCTTATTGTTAGCCTTAAAATTTTCCGAGTATATTTTTTTATTCGTATTCAATGCGTTCATTTTCAAAACATTTGGTCAAAATTAAAATGTTGTTTACTTACTAAACAAAACAGTGTATTCATTTCAGTTTTAAAAGAGGATAGTCTTGAATCGTCTTGACTTACCCTTAAACTAAAGTGCAGTTGTTTCAGAAAATGAGTATGCCATTGGGTTCGATGACTCCAGCCGGGACTCATCAATACCAAATGCACAGTCCGGTATGTATATACCCTTCCATTTTTTACTTTATTTTATTTTATTAATTTTTTGAGGGAGCTAAAAGCACTGTAGACCATGATTGGAGTAGGATTTCTGCCTTGAGTTGTCTCGCAAAATTTATTTCTATTTGACACAAACGATAAACAGTTCTTTGAGTGTAACATGCGTGCAGAGCAGGAGATTGGCACCGCATTTTTGAAATTTCAAATTATACAATTACGCATTCGCGTGGTTTGTGTTCATAGTAAAGCTTTAATTTAAAACAGGACTAACGTACAAATAAATTCTTGAGTTTTTTTCAATGAATTTGTTACTGAAATATTTGTTCTGTAGCAGAAATGCATGCAATAGGATTTGATGACGCCAGTGACTCCTCCAGGTCATCATCATATCCCGGTATGTGTTTTGCATTTGTCTTTAGTCTGTCATGAAGTTCATTAAATTTGTTTCTGCATTACGGAATAAGTGAGTTTTCTATTCTCTATCCCGGCTATCTTTATAGAGTACTCTTTTTATACCTCAAAACGCTAGTTTGTATGGAATAAAAGAAATTATCCTATAAAAATATATTAGAAGATAAAACCAGTTCTGCACCTCCATCGGACATCGTTTTTACTCATTATGAATATATGGAACATAAATTTGAACTGCGGATGACAGATTAAATAGAAGACCCTCCCAATGCTCTACCAACTGAGCTATCAAGCCATCTGGGAGCTGCGGATTTCTTAATAAAAACTTGAAGTATGAATAAAGGAAAATGAATATATAAAACATATATTTAAACTGCAGATGAAAGAATAAATTGAATTAATAGGATCTTTCTTTTATTCAATCATGTTCACTCTTAACATGTTCCATGTCGAGTGCTTCAAATCCAGTATGAAGTATTTGTATACAGTCTGTAGAAAATTTTAAATACGTTTAGCTTTATTCTTGTAACTGTTTCATTTCATTAATTTGATTTTTTTTCCTTTTTTTATTCATTTTTTTTTTGTTAGGGAGCGAGCACGTAATTGGGTTTGATGATAGTAATAGCGGGGATCAAGGAGAAAGTTCTGAGTTCTTCTCGTACGTGTGAGTCGGTAAAATCATATTTCTCTAGTTTTGCTCAGTATAGCGATTCAGGATTCATGTTGACGCAAACAATAACTGCTAAGGGAAAACAATAAACAGAAGCTATGTACGAATCGCTCTAGAAGTATAGTGAAAGACGCAAAGAGGGAAAAAAAACAAACAAAAACAAAAAGAGGAAACAAGAGTAACTCTGCCCTGGCTAACTATCTCTCATCCTGCACGTAATTAAACTTCTGGTAGGAAATCGCTCCTGATTTCTTCAAGATGGTGTTACAAGCGCGTATCAGTACTTTAATTTAACAAAATTGAGTAGCCGGCGTGGCCGTCATCTACGAGAATAGCAAAACTGTGCTCATTTTGAGTTTACTGCAGGCCTTTCCGTGTTTGAGTATAATGTACACTCGCACCGTTTAAATTTGATAACTGCTGATCAGTCAGCGCTTGCTGTCTCTGTCTGGCAAAATATGTCGTTTATTTCATGATTAGCCTCTTTTATCAATAAATGAATCGAGGCACTCGATTGTATGACAAAAAAAAAAAACAATCTATGATAATAACTGATTTGACGACAAAGGGAGAGCTTAAGAATATTTGGCAAGAATTCTAACAGACAAAATTAATTAGGGCAGCTATTCAAATAGCCCGCCGCAAACGCCGGTGGTTTTCCGTTAGTTGTTTTCCGCGCAACCAAAGTTTATTGCGGCAGGAAACAACAACATCTTTTACATTTACCGCTCGGAATCCTCCCTGCCTTATTTAATGACTTGGCCACCAACATTTCAAACAGCAAACAAAAACATTATCTGACATCAATATATGTGTGTTAGCAAGAATAATAAGTCTATAATTGTTACTACTTAAGGTTACCCGGTACCTTCAGAGGTGTTTCGCGTTTAAGCAATGTAGCGCGTCCAGTTTCAAACTGTAGATACCTAAACCCCCATATCAAATTAAAGCTTATAGAGCTGGCTATCAAACTATACCAAGAACTTTGAAATAAAATGAATTGTCGAATTTTTCACGACCTTTAATTGCGAGCGTCCGAATCACCTTTTTAAAGCTACAAGTCAAAGTGAATTTTGTTTTTTGCTAATTTTTAAAATTTGCTCCTCAGTTTCCGGACCCAAAGCGCTAAAAAAAACGTGTCTGCGTTTTGCCATATTCAATCGCAGTGAAAAGTTATAGAGCATTTTCGAAATAGGATGAAAAAAATGTGGAGTAATCGTACAAAAATCTCTCTCGGAGAAAAAATATTTCGAATGAAAAAATTCGCAGACACGTTTTTGTTGTTTACAGTCGACTGCCAATAACTCGAACCCTCACTACTGTCACTAACTCGAACCTCGCGCTAACTCGAACCAATTTTCCTTTCCCTTCAGGTCATTTTCTATATAATTTTTTCCCATGGTTGATTGTATATGTTAAACTAGCCACTGTCCAAATTTTTTTTTAAGGCAAACGAACAAATTTCTTTTCCTCTTTGAAGTGGCTCCTCCAAGTGAAAAAAAATTATTCGAGAAAACAGCGCTAAAAATTCGGCAATTCATTTTATTTCAAAATTCTTGGTTTAGTTGGATAGCCAGGTCTATAAGCACAAATAACCGTGATAAGAAGCACAGCATCTTGCAACAAAAGCAAATAGCCGGGCCCGGCAATCTGACAAAAGCTGCAAGATAATGAATAGTTATTACACGGTTCAAATCCTATCCTTACAACGATAAAAAGAGAGGCTATACTGTCACCAGACGCACTGAAATGAGCCATACCAAGCCTAAACTAAATGCCACAAACGGCATAAAAACTACAGTCGCTAAACGGAAACGTAACAACAAGAGGTCAAAATGACCTTTGAGATCAATTACAACACATGCGACAGTTAAACACATGGCTTTGTTCAGTATCTATCGCGCAAATCCTCCAAATCATAGATGGCATTTAATAAGAAGAAAATCCAGCGCTAAAAGAAAATTTTACCGGGAGCACCGCTCTTTTCATAGAGAAAAGGGTGTTCTTTGGAAGACATAACCCGTGAGGGCAGAACTCTTATTTAGGCTAAACACGCACATGAGAGTCGCGTAGGCCTGTCAACCCCATTATGCCATGATATTTCCCAGCTGCAAGAGAAGGAGACTGCACCTCTTAAAGAGGTAGATATCATTCATAATCAATAATAATTGAGTCTAAACATTCTAAGCACGATATCACTTTTCTCTTAAATTCCGTTTTCCGTGACGTGAAAAGCGAAACAACCGTACTGTGTGTTCTCTCTGTAGCGGCTCATAAAACCCACAGAATACGATATAAGCAGGGAGAAGAATTACGTTCTAACTCGCTCAATGGGAAAGGGGAACAGTAATAGAAAAGAAAGCAAAAATAAAAGAATAAAAAAAAAACCGCTTACCTCGTTAAATTTAAATAACGTGTCAATGTTATAGAGGCAAAATATTGAGACAAATTTATTTATCGCGTTGACTGTAACGATTTTTGTCTAATAATCATGTTGCTGTACATTTTTTATTACTAAAAAAATGATAAAATAAGATGTAAACCTCACTTCCTCTTACTTTGCCGCTGGCAGATTTACACAGGCCCTTACAGAAACCCTGCCAGGCGAGCACAAGATGTCCAAGAAAACGTCGATGTAGACCTACTGCAAGAAGGAGATTTTGTTGCAGTGGAACTCAAAAATTATCGCAAGCATCCAGTTATTGGAAAGGTCTTTGAAGTTAACGAGGATGGGTTCGTTATCTGTTACTGGAGGGGCTCTTATAATAAGGAATGGCGGCCACACACACTTCCTGCACGCAGAGGGTCTAATGAGAACCATCTCTGGACGCAGCAACTGCCAAAAACCTGTATCGAGTGCTTTGGATTTTCACTAGACGAAAATTCCAAATTGTTATCAGGAACTAAAGCCTTTTTAAGGAAAGCGTACAAGCCTAGAGAGGAGAACCTAACAGGGACACAGTGATTAAATTTAATTCTATTGGAACTTAGCACATTTTGCATTATTGATGACATTTGAATTAGTATTCTCATGAAAGTAAATTATCTAATAATCAGTGGGCATTCTGCATCACATGGCAAATAACGTTAATCAAAAGGCACCCTGTATTTAGTGAATTTATAGGCAAGTCACATGCGAGGGTCCAAATTCAGCAATGCGGCTTTCTAAATGAATGTATTTCCACATTTGTGGACCCTTGCTTTCCAAAATAAATTAAGATAATTTAAAGCGGAGTCAAATTTCGGACCCTTGGTTTCTGAATAAATTAAGCATGGTGTTTTTTCTACCGGCGAAACTAGACATATTACTCATCATATAGACTGTAACTCTAAAAACGTTATTTACATGGTACACTGCAACCGCTGCCACAAACAATACATAGGAGAAACAAAACGACGACTTAAAGACCGTTTTAACGAACACCGTAGACCAGTCGACAAACAAACAAACAGTTCCAAACCCACCACAGTTTCAGAACATTTTCTTTCTAACGACCATAACGCTTCTGACATGCTACTAATTCCTCTCGAACTCATCAAATCTAATCGTGACAGTGTACGCAAAGCTAGAGAGGCATACCTCATCGACAGAGGTCAAACTATTGAACCCTTAGGTCTTAATAGGAGAGATGAGACATGAACATTTTTCCCGTCTTTCATCTTCCTAAGTTATGTAATTAACTCATTGTTACGTATTTTGTTTTCGTCTACCACGTTGTAACGTTAGTTTATACCTATTTACCAGTTGTATTTTCAAATTTGAAATTGTAACGTTTTTGTTTATGTAACTTTAGCCTTTTTTCAGGTATCTATTGTAACTGTTTAAATTGTAACGTATCTTGCCACAGGGTCAGTCTCAAACATACCCTGAAGAAGAAAGGCCGTGCCTTTCGAAATATTGGAAAATATACTTCCCTGACCGTGAAATCAGCCTTGCTCTTTTTTCAGATTATGGTGTTTTTTGACTTTTAGCGGAGTCAAAACCAAGGGTCCGAATTTCAGTCCCTTGGTTTCTGAATAAATTCAACATGGTGTTTTTTGATGATTTTAGCGGAGTCAAATCCGAGGGTCCGAATTTCGGACCCTTGGTTTCTGAATGAATTCAGCATGTTTTTTTTTTTTTTTGATGATTTTAGCGGAGTCAAATCCAAGGGTCCGAATTTCGGACCCTTGGTTTCTGAATGAAATCAGCAAGGTGTTTTTTGATGATTTTAGCGGAGTCGAAACCAAGGGTCCGAATTTCGGACCCTTGGTTTCTACATAAATTTAGCGTGGTGTTTTTTGATGATTTTAGCGGAGTCGAAACCAAGGGTCCGAATTTCGGACCCTTGGTTTTGATGCATGAAAAATTATGCATGTGGCAATGCCTTTTTTATGGTTGAAAGGTAACGTCTGATTAACCACCTATTATATCAGTTTCTGAGGAACGAATTTCCTCATCCGCTAAAAGAGAAGAACTTTTCATACCTTAAAATTACATTTTTTCGCTATCCGCAAGTTTTAACAAATTCAATAGAGACAAATTTGTAAAAAAACTGCCGTCCTCAGAAATAAGAAAATTTGAAAGTCACTTTTAGTGTTTAGTTTTCACCAAAAACGTTAGATAACGTTACTTTTTGCGACATATTAATAGCTTCACGAATTTTTCTATCAAGGTATACAGTTTTTGCGGAATGATTACGCAAAAAAGGTTATTAATCTTATTTTCTAGCGGAATTACAGATTTTGGAAAAACTGAAAATAGTTTGGAAAGCGTTTTTGTCTAAGATACCACAATTATCAAATGTCGAAATAACTGAAATAACAGCGGTCTCTCCATAGCCATCTACATACAACATCAAGCGCTTGCCTACTACCTGCTACTACATAAGCGATTACAATAATTGTATAGATCATGATAAAAACAAAGTAAGATAAACTCAATAAAATGAATAGACACTCGTCATGTTTAGTGTGGGTCTAAAATGGATTTAGCGTATATTCAAGCCTGCAATCCTTGAGGTTCCACTGAAGACAGATGGCTTCGCTTCACTGAAGCTTTGTAAACAGATCATGTGCTCCGCTGACCTCTTTTAACCTTGCGCACGCGCAGAAGACGTCAGAGGGCGATTTGCGACTGGAGGATCAATCTCGTTCCCAGAGGCTGCGTTCCTTTTGGTCAGCACCAAGGAAGCAAGATCTCTGGGCTAATCAATGTCAAAATCCAGCAAATCGAAATCTGATTGGCTAATACATTTTACCGGAAGTGTCTTTGAACTGGATCGGAGGTTTCAAAACAAGAAATGAAATAGACTGTCAAAGATATCGAAGCAAAAACCGACATAGAATCGAAATGCAACTAAATTGTCACACGCATTTTTTTTTTTTTTTGCCGTAAGTAAACACGAAAAAAATAACAAGTCAAATCATATGACTAAACGGAAAAGGCGCGAAAATCTCTGCGATATGTTGCAGCGTTTGACAAAGCTGAATGACAGTTGACACTTGCGACGTTCGAGTTAGCGATGGACCTGACAATTTTCGGAAAAACTCCTCTAATTATCGACTCTGGAATGTGGTTCATGGTCAATGATGGCCGTTTAAAATAATTCTTAACATTGTTTAAAGCGGATAAGAGTTTAACAGCCTTTCTCGTGCTGTTGAAGGAACTGAAAGAAGCAAACTTGTAATCCATTTCCACCGCCGGAGTCTGCGAGTTGATCTGACTGGAGCAGAATTTATTGAAGATTACTTTGTTGAACAGGAACAGATATTCTATCAGCAGCCCAGCAGAAACATAATTGAATTTGAACAAGGAAAACCAACGGCCTTTGTTACCACTGCGTTAAAAGCTAGTGTTCAAGAATGCGTGGCCCAAAAAGTGGTTCAGAAAGCGGTCGGACAGAAAGACAAAAATATTAACGCTTGCCGAGTAGCGATCGTTGTCACTCTTTACACAACTGTTCATTTTTGAGCTTTGTAAGTTTGCAGCTTATAGGACTGATAAACCACATCGAGTGCAGGTAAAATATATGTTTTTTTCAGGGTGAGTTTCTTAAGCTTACACTGAGTGTGTGAATTGAAAAAAAAAATTGCGATCTTTCTGGTAAGCTTAGATTTTCAAGTTACTGGTTATTTCGGTTTAACGTTGACAGAGTTGTGTCTTGTTATTAAATGTACTTCTGCCATTTTATTGTATTCATTCTGGGATCATGGTATCTGGGTAAGCAAAAACTGATCTTGTGAAACCTATCGTTTGTAAATTTTACAGCGGAAAAAAATAAGCTTACATTTGTAAACAATTGTTGGTATTTGTCGTCGACGGCAATCAAGTTAGGAATGGTATCTTGCTGAAGTTTCTCGAATGTTGTTTGAAAATCTTTACCCTGTTTTAGTTAGTTCGGGTTAAGGCTTATATAACCTCCGACCAGGCTCTATTTTCGTTTGGCTATTAACTTTATCATGGTGTCATGAAAACTGACTTGGCTATCTGATACTGCGTAGACTTCGTATATTCACCCCCATTTAGTTTTAAAAACTACATTTACAGGCGAAAACAAGCTTAAGGCGTGAGTACACCCGAATTTGAGTGAAATTTGAAGAGGTTTTGAGAATGGATAGATGAAAGAAAATGATTTTTGGAACACTAGCAGACAGTTGATACCCACGCAAGAGCACCCCGGGTTTCTAGTGGACTTACTTACTTATCCGTCTATTAATTATTAACTACAAATTCTAATTTTAAAACTTCACTAAATCTTCAATATTTTTTTTTGTGTTTTTTTTGAAACACGAACGAGATATTTCCGTTGAACCGATTTTAAGCGGCGTGAAAACGGCTTTCAGGTAGGCCTCCGCCTTAATTTCATTCCAAATGAGTATAGTACAACAAATGGTTTCTAATTGCCATAGCCTATATGTTTTTTTTTGCCCCTGTCTATGGAAAATGTTTGGGTTTTTACGACCTGAAAATGTGCAAAATGAATTTGTCATTTGTCGTGGTTGAGAGAGGCAAATCGTCGACAATCCTTAAACCAAACCCAGATTTTACGCAGCCTTTGTTTCGGTTGTTTTGTTTTCAAGGAAGTCTCACATGAGTGACAATCAATGGCAAACGGGAGGGATGGAAGTTGTCACCTTTTTCACTCGTTTTTTTGGCCTTCGATGCTCTTTACCAGAGGCTGTCTTCAATTCGGTCAGCAGTATCCCCCTTTAAACCGGAAGCAGGATCCTTGCTTCCGGTTTCTGATTAGCCCAGAGCTCGTGGACGTGTGGCCACCGCTGGCCTAAAACGTGCGCGGGCTCTGGGGACGAGATTGCTGGAGGATAAACTCGTGCCCATTTTAAACCTCGGGCTTTCCTTTGAAAGCCCGAGTAAAAAGTAGAAGTGATATCCATGTGTGCTCAAAGATAGATATGATAATTGCCTATTTTCGATTTTATATTTCCCGGGAGCCGCCATTTTAGATTTTATGAGGTCAGACGGTTGCCACTATTGTCATTAAGCAGAAGTTTGTTTGTGCGATAAATAATATTACGTCATGGAATCCAAAATGGCGGCGCCCAGTAAATTTAAAATGAAAAAGAGGCGATGATCAAATTCGGTTTTGTCCGACACAGAAATATTACGTTCGCTCGCACGTGTTTTCCCGCGCTTGGCGCCTGTTACCTGTATTTGCTTTGAATTCTGATTGGTTCGTTGCGCTGTTTACACCTGTTGTGATTGGCCAGAGTAATTTTTTTGGTTTGGTTTTACGACACTCGATTGAAAACCGCCCTATCTACATCTTACTGACTTCGTATGTTGCATTCCAGTTAGGGAACGACAAAAAGACTGGAGAAAAAGTAGAAAGCAAAATGATGACGTACAACTAAAGGAAACTGAAGAGTCGAGTCTCAAAAAGAATAAAGTTCTGGAATTAATGCCCCCTTCCCCGTACAGTGAATAACACGTCTACTTTCAAAAACCTGTTGCCACACTCGAAATAATGAATCCAAGATGGCTGAACTCAGTATATTGCAGGTGAAACTTTGGTTAAGGACGGTGCCTACCTTTGTTACTGCGCATACATTCTACTCATCTCAAGATACTGTGGGTAGTGCTCACTAATACAGAGATATTTTTTTTGCGCGGTTTAAAACTATGCAGAGAAAGCAGAACTTAGCAAGTGCTCTCGGTATCCAAAAAGAAAATTGGGGGTAGCCATGCATTTTTCAGAGACAATAAAGCTTCAATTTGGGAAAAAATTGCCATACATTGCTTTGTAATTTAGCACTTTTTAAACTTATTTTGTTTTATTTTTCCCTATGGATTCCACTAGCCCTGGCTGAGATCTGCTTTTTCCCGCATACAGGTCGTACAACATTGTTGAAAGCTTGTTGAATGCGTGTTGAATTAAATTTAAATCGGTTTAAATTTTCATTCAACATCCATACAACATTTCCTTTGTTCTCAATCAAAAATGTTGAATGGTGTTGAAGCCGTTTGAACACTCCGTTCAACATTTGCGGAACATCCGTTCAACTTTTGTTAAACGACGCATGATGTTGGTAAAATGTTGAAACCGTTTAAACGGACCTTTACATGTTGTGATCGGCCCCACTACTGATTATCTTCCCTACCCATTCAATGTTTCCTTAATAGGCCATATCCGAGTTGCTGTGAACCTCACTATGAAAGCGAGGCTGAGTGCAAAACTTTTCATATGAAAATAACTTTTGTTTGCATATGAATGAAAACTAATTTTCATAACAAAAACTTCGCACTTAGCCTCACTTTCATAAGGAGGTTCAAAGCAACTCGGAAATGGTCTATTCTTCTACATTTTTCTAGCGGATCTACACCTTTCCTAAGCTCTATCATTTTTTTCTCCATAATATTCGAGCAGATTGGACTGGATTAATTTACACAACTATGCCTGCTTAAAAGGCCTCAAAACGATCTGGGAGCGGTACAACATTCTTAGTATTTTGCTTAAATGCACTAGTTAGGTGCCCCTTTTGTATTCAAAGTTGCATTTACTAAGCAACTTGTGTTATAACTGCATTGTAAGGTAGCCGATCGACAAATTTTGGTACTTTCTAAATCTCCAGTAATGTCAAAGAAAGGCGTTTTTGAGGAGAAGTTATAAATTAGGATAACTAAGTTTAAATTTTTAATATTCTTAAATTGCTACTATTAGTATAAACTAGCTTTTATTTGTACAAGAACTTTTTTTACAGTAAGCTCTAGGTAGCACATCTTTAAATTGTGTCTCATTTAAAATTCCAGTTTTATTGTTTTTATGTGTCTGTTTGAAGCTATGTATATCTTTTGTGTGGGTTTGTGCTGATCTTGCCTTAATTCCTATAACTAAGGTGACGGCAACAAGAACGTCAAAAAAGCAATGGGTTTAATAAGCAAAACAACAATTCTGCCCGTGCATTACACTTGTTGGTACATCTTTTTTGCCGTTAATGCACGGCTAGGACGTGAAGTTCCTGATGGCACGTTTTATGGAGGATGTAAACACACGAAGAAGAATTTTTCTCTCTCTTTTTAAACTTGGGTGCGGCTCCAAGAATTCCACTCCAGGAAATTTCACTTACATTTGACATTTAAAACGAGTTGGAATAATTGCGAAGACGTTTGAAAGAACCCGAATTCGTTGTAATAGTGACGTTTTCGCTGCTCAGTGTTGCCGTCGTCGTTGCTAAAGCTCCCTAATGTCTAGAAATACCATTGCACAACCTATTGTAAAGCAAGAATAAAATAAAAATTATTGTTGTTGTTGTTGTTGTTGTTGACGACGAGGGTTACCTTACTTATTAGTATTCAAACTGTGTTTACACTAGAGGAAAAGTTTCCGAACACGTGACGAACGAGAAGCATTTTGGTCCAGGATTCGTTCTGGCGTTTGCACACGAAACAGTAATCCGAGACATTTTATTGTATAAACGGGTGTTTTAATTAATCTGACCACTTTTTACGTCCTTTGCGTTCACAAATTGTAAATGTTTTGTTCACCTTTCTTGGAGTTAAAATTTTCAATTTGCTTGGAACCGATTGCCACCTGCAATATTCTCCTGGTATGACTTGCCAGTCTTTGTCGGTCAAGACGATACAAAACCAGTAACTGCATGTTTTTTTTACAAGAAATATGCTGAAGAAGAAAGTTGGTGCCTTTCAAAATATTGGAATCAATGAATTTCCCTTTCGTGAAATCAGCCTTGCGTTTTTAATATTATTTCCAAGACGTTACACGTATTACAATCCATTGGATTGTGGGAACTGTTTCCCATCTTCCTTTGCGCGTTAATTTGCATAACAAAAAGAGACGTCTGTTTAGAAGACTGCCACTTTATTTCTCAAACATGTCTTAAAAAAATCAATACTGTGAAATTCGGCCAAAAATTAAAATTAATCATTTAACTGTTAGTCTGAGAAGGAACAAGACTTGGGGTAACCTGTTCTATCGAAACCTGATCAGTTTTGAAACACAGAATTCTCGCCAATAATGGCGTACATTCTTTTGAATATGCACTAGCAGGTTTTTAAAGTACTTCCTTAATATTTTGTAAAACAGCTGTTTTGTCCACGCACGGTGAAGCCCTTCCGTGCCATGCAATCCATTGCAATAGTGCAGAAGCTCTGTTTTCATTGGACCGTGATAATCTACCAAGGGCAAATGGACAGAGCCTTGGCAACAAGGATCAAAGAACACAGAAGAGCAGTCCGTGTTGGCGATAACAACTCAAAGATAGCGTAACACGCGAATCAGTTTGGCCATAGTATAGATTTTGACCAAGCCACCATTGTCGACAAGGCGCGTGATTACCACAAGAGACTTTTCCATGAGACCTGGCATTCTCTGCGAGACCGAAATGCGGGCAATGAACATATTGATGTTCCGGGAATTTATAGCTCACTCACGTGATTTGTTCTCTCGCGAGGTGATCGTTCGTTACGCGTCATGATTGTAGCACGTGCAAACTGTGAACCGTTGGATAAGCGTTCACTTATTTGTCATTTTTTAAACCGACGAAGGCCGAGGATTTTCGGCCGAAACGTCTTGTAAAGTTTTTTATAAACGCTTGTTTTTTAACGTTTTACAAGTCAGTGTCATACACATTTTAGATTACGTCATGTCCATTTCTGACTGCAATTTCAGTATATTTCTTTGTTCCATTTTCAGTGTTCCAACCTTTAACACAAACTGCAAGGCTGATACTACGTGAAAGAGTTGACTTTGCGAGACAACAACCCGACAGAAACCGACAAAACAGGGCTGCAACCGTGGACAGCTGTTTCGTTCTTATTGGAACTCGTCAGCACGGTGTAGCAGTTCTATATGAAACCAGCGACAGAGCCAGCTCAAATAAAATGCAACAAAACCCATGTCCTATCAAGTTTCGTACTTTGAACCTGCCCGCTCCCCGAATCACGCGTTGCCACATCACGTGCCTCAGGGAGAAAGCAGACAAAGCATCGAATTCCTGTCTCGCAAAGTCAACTGAATGTAGATGGACAAAACCATCTAAACATTGAAACGCATGGACAAAACCATGCTTAAAAGGCACAGCATATCGGATCTGTAAAGACCTACGGCCCCAAAAAATAAAGTAGACGTGAAAACTGCAAAGGACCGCGAACGATAATGCTGTCAGTTGACGTAGGATCTACAGGAGACCTAATCCAACCTTTGTACTCCGGTGTTTTGTGTTCCGTGTCTCTTGTTCCAGTGTTTCGGTTTCCAGTGTTGTTTTGTTTTTCAGTATTCCGCGTTTCGTGTTTCAGTGTTCCTACTTCCAGTGTTATGTTGTTCCTGTATTTCCGTGTTCCGTTGTTCCATGTTCCTGTGTTTAGTCTTTCGGTGTTCCGATGAAAAGTGTTCTGTTTTTCTGATGTTCCATGACCTTGTTCCGCTCTTCTCATCCAAATGTCTTTAAATATACCCGACAGCGTTCTGGTAAATTCAGTTTATCGGCCACGAATTCTATAAAACAATTTTCAACCAAAGCAAAGCAAAAGCAAAGCAATTTTAAGTCAACAAATTAAATTTAAAAAAAGTTAGTGGACGACCGTAGGCGTGATAATTTCACATGACGTCACGGCGGTCATGTACAAAGAACTAGCGGCCATGTTGGTGTCCCAAACTAAACCTTCTTTTTTTTCAGTAAACCAATTTGGCCAGTAGTCACGTGAATGAAAACGCTCTATAATTGTCAAAATGATGACGATTTAATACCAGACAGTGACTTAATGTTCGTCTCATTGCGTGACTGCCCTGTCATACTTCCTGTGTTAACACTTCCTGTTTGTTGCTATTTTGCTCTGGTGTTAGACTTCCGCTCAACTCTCACAAAATGAGGATGTCCGCTTTAACACTTAGCCTCCCAGGCAGTCGTTTTTAGGCAGAGGGCCACATTTATAATGATACTTTCTGCCGCCGAATCTCCTGTTTAGTATAATGCATGTGTCAGACATCATATTGTAAACGTGAAAATCAAACAGATTTCAATGCTTGCACTAATTCAAAGAGCGCTCTTCATTAGGCCACTCAGTTTCGACCACTAAGCTTAGCAAGTCTTCTGCAGCCTGAACTAGCGGCCTCCGAAAATTAAATCAGAAAGTAAACGCAAGTAGGTAATGGCTAAAAAGCTTAGCAGCAGTTTATGAATGTATGTCAGTGTACTTGCTTGGTTTGTTGCGCTTGCTCTTTGTTCTTCTCCTGAGCCAAGCCAAAATTTCCGCCCAAACCTGAAGGAACGCATACGTTATTATTTACGCAATAATTTCTTGTAAGCGAAAGATTGTAGTCAGAAAAGATCAATAAACATTCAAGATATGAAGACAATGAAGGTAATCCATTTGCTACTAAATTTAAAAAAAATATATGCGAGGTTTTTTGGCGGACGAATTCTACTTGGCATCCACGCATTTTCGCCGGATAAACGTCATCAGTGCGTAAGTAAAGTTGTCGCGTTTCCAGTACCGCAGACACGGGGTGTTGTGTACTGGAGTTCGCCGGGTCAACCACAGTGAAGTACACGGCAAGGGCAGCAAGACTAATGCGTTTATTAGGATTAATATTCCGGTGAATATCCTGGTGAAGCAATTCCTTTTTATATCTTTGCACTTCTGATTCCGCCTCACGCAGGAAAGAGAGTTCACTGTCTGGTAGGTTTCTCCACATTTGCATATGGTAGCTCTCCATATTTACATCTCACTGTCGATAACGTCTCTACAGCCAAAAAACTGCTATTTTCGTCTCGTTATCAGGTCAGCGATGGAGAAATTTCTTTTTCCTGTGATTGGGATCGTCATTCTCGTTCTAAGTGTCAGTCAACAAGTGAAAGGGAATGCTGGTAAGAAACTGATATTTTAAATACTTCTAGCTGCACTGAAGGTAACTACCGTAGATCCTATTTTAGAGCGCTCTTGTGTTCCGTGACCGCATCGCGACAGTTATTTTGATCGATTAAAAGATTCGACTTGAATTCAATACAGGGAGTATGAAACACTGTGGCTGAGCCCCACAGGAAAACTAGACAATACAAACTGACCGAAAAAACACAGAGCGCAAGTTTTGCGAACAAAATGACGACTGTGAGGAACGCAGCCCTTGTTTGAACGTCCAAAAACAAAATATAGCTACATGGAGAATAATAGCAAAAATGACAACTCTGAGGAGCCGCAGCCCATGTCTGAACGGCCTCCATGAGCGTCCAGAAACAAATCATGAAAGGAAAAAAAATTATTTATCACAGAGCTCACGTTTAGCTGGTCTAAAGGGCAAATGCTCTGTGATAAATTACTTTGGTAAGTCCCACGCAACAGATGTACTATCAACAAGCTTGAAAATTACGTAATTGTTTGACAAGCTCTGATTAGGTAGCGTAAAGTTATGCAGACCGCAAATAAACTTTGAACGCAACCGATTTCCAGCGACCAAGAGCACGTATTTGCACATCGGAATAACCTTTATCAGCAGCATGGCAAGCATCGCAAATGCGAAAACTATGACTCTTGTACCTAGTTCTGTCCAGGCCTCAATAAGTTAAAAACCCTTGGAGTTCGCTGTTGAACTGGTCGACAGAAATACCACGAAACTTACAAGACGGAAGAAGGGCTTCAACTGGGCAAATGGAGTGAGCATCTTCTCGCACAATTAAAAAATTAAAATGTCGAAGGGCTATTGCTGACGTTATACTTATATGTTGAAATACTAATTTTAGCCAGTTTTGTGTGTCGATTCCAAGTGTGAAAAGTTAAATTATTAAACTCACAGGACCACTGCCGAAACAAGACGGACCCCAAGACGCGTGCTCTTGGTTCACCGATCCGAAAAAGACCGTAAAAGGCCACAAGAAACATCGCCGCGAAAAGTGAACGGTGGAATGCCGAAGAGTTAGTAACGCTAAGAGACCGAATTAGCTCATACAGTACAGGCCGCCGTGTAACAGAAAGACGGATGTCGGCAGACCGTTGGCTGCAAGTTTCATGGGGTTTTTGGTATCTTTTGTGAAAAATAATGAAATACGACCGTCAATCAGCTGCCAAATAAGTTTAGAATGACAAGAGGAAAGAAATCAACTCAATTCTTGAAAGAATTACAAAAAATGGAATTGGAATTGGAAACAAAAATGCGAGAAATTGAAAAACATCAGCCTAACAATTTTGCAAGTTTCAATCCATACCGGCCTACTCTGTCTCTGGCCAGAGACACTAAGCGACAGCCCCACTGCATTTGTGTGCATTTGTGTATTTCAGGATACAAATGTATATAATGATACTGGTAGCCAGGGGGAATGTTATATGAGTATTAAGATCATTGCTTGTCTTGGTGAAATTTTTTGCTGGACTATTCGTCCACTCCTGTGAGATGTAAATGTTGTGGACATTTTAGTTTTTATGGTTAAACAAGTATATTTTTCGTGTTATTTATTGTGGTATTTTTTTTCTTTCAGCACCACAGCCTCCCACACCAACCCCAACAGGTAAGAAAGCACAAGTTTGTTAAGGAGGCGATTTCCAATTTGTTGACCGAAGATTTGCTCTTCAGTGACTGACCTATTTCACGTGATTTCACAATTTGTAATTGCGTATTACTGTTTACGTTTTTTTTTTTCGCAAAGTTGGGAAGAAATTTTCGTGGCATTTGTGAAGAGAGAAAAACAAATAAGCAATCGAGAAAAGTAAATATGAATGACAAACAAGGAGGATTAAATTGAAACTGAAAGGCTACTAGTAGGTAGCACTTGGTTAAACACATGAACATTACCATCAGATGAAACAAAATACGAAACATGTTTGGGAGAATTCTAGACGTTTTCGGAATATTACAGAAACTTGTTAAGAAGGGAAAATTCAAAACGGTTGGAATTCTCCTCAAAATATGAAGGCGTCATTTAATCTAATTTGATTGGCAAGGAAGATTCAGTGTTTGTAGTATTACAAATGCCTTGTCAAGAGTACATGTTCTTTTGTGGGTTAAAACCCTCTCACTCGCAAGAGTGCCATATGGCACAAGAATGCATTACCGTGCTCAATATTGGGTCAATTTGTATCACATTTGGACACAAAATCTGCACAATGGAAGCATAAAATCGTACCTCCCTCCTACATGAGGTATGATTAACCACACCTCCATTTTTTGTATTTTTTTCCCTCTCACGCTTCTAAGACCAAGCCACCACTTGACAAGAAACTATGTACTGAGATCTGCAAATTAAGCTATAGTTTAGGGGTAAACCCAGTGTATACGAGAAGTGAGATGTATTTTAACGCTTTTATTTTCTCAATTTAAACACTTTTCATTTTTTTTCTGTTACTTCCTTTGTCTTAGCTGGAATAATTTATATAATGCCCCAGATAAAAACCTTTTAATTGGTGTATTACAGTTGGTATAGGGGTTCACAGTTGCCGTTTTACAAAAATACGACATTTACCATGGGAGTGAAAGGGTTAAAGCAATGTTACAAATTATAATCCATCAAATATTTTCGCTCGCGCGCGATTGGTCTAAACGCCTCACGTGACCGAATATACCCCAGCTAAAACTGGGGAGTATCCGATGATATTCCCCAAGTGATATTCCCCAATTTCAAAAACTTCAAGGCGCGTCTGGTTTACAATTAAAACTAATGTCAAGATGGGGCAACGGTTTGCTTTTGGGAGAGAAGGAGAGATAAACCTGCTGGTCGAGTAAGCAGTATCAGAAAACAACACGCTCTAAACGTTTTTGACGGTAAACTGTTCTTACACGAAATGTTCAAATACTCAAGCTCGTTGCTACATGTTGCGAAAAATGTTTGTAGGATAATAACCACAATAGCCTCCATTTGGCTTTGAAAATATGCTAAGATATTTGTCCTTGGACATTATCTGCTCCTCGAAGCTCACAGTTTTCCTCGAGCTTCGCTCTCGGAAAACTGTTTGCTTCTCGGAACAGATAATGCCCGCGGACAAATATCTGGGCATATTTTCGCGCTAAATGGAGGCTATTGTTTATGTATAATTGTATATGTGAGAATCAGGAAGATGGCAAGTAAAGGCTCAGCTAAAGTAGCGAAGGAATTTCCATAGCTAGCCCCTTTTTCATTTAGTACGTTTTTGTTTACTATTCATGTCTACAGTAGATCGTGAGGGTATTTCGTTTTTAGTTTTCGTTTCAGTCATTATACGGAAGAGATGTCGCCAAAGAATAACCAAATTTGTCATCGTATTATATGACAAATGAGTTGTGTCTTAAAAACTAGACAAATATTGGCGTTGCTGCCATTGTTTCGTCCAAGGTCAGCAATGGGAGCTTATTTCAGCAACCCTGGTACTATGCCATCGGTGGAGAAAGGGTTAGCCTACATGGGTATTGAGCGCTTATGCTTACGATAAACATCTCATTGAGTGGTCATGTTAGGACCTGCCCCTGCTGTCGAAGAAATAAAGTTGCAGTGTCCCTTTTTCGCTGGGCATTATTTTGGACACAAAGAGATGTCCGTTAGCAGCCTCCTTTGCGAACCGCCTCACAGGAAGGCCTTGCAGAGAGGTCACCAGCTGACGTACCTTGCCCAGCCCAGCTGGGACACTAGTTTGAGTTCTGCAGTTGAGATCCAGGCGTGTGTGCTGGATCACACTGTCTGGAAAAATTGCCTGAAGTAACTCAACTACCTAGAGGATGATTGTTTGTTTATGTGTTCTATCGTACTGCATCGTGCTGCAGCAGATAGAGTAGCTTTGCTTTTTTTTTTCTCTCATCAGAATTTGTGTGTAAGGCCGTGGTCGATGTGGCATTTATTGTGGATTCGTCAGGAAGCATTGGTAGGAGAAACTGGCTAAGGATGCTACAGTTCCTGAAAAAAATGGTTAAAGGCTTTAATGTTGGTCCTGACAAGACCCACGTTGCTGTTGTGGCCTATAGTACCGGGGCTAAGGTGGAGTTTAGATTTAACAGGCTCAATGGCTCTGCCGTAACAGAGAAAGGATACTATTATCTTATAGATAGGATTAGGTTCCAGAGAGGTTACACGTTTATTGATAAAGCTTTGCTGCTTGCTGACGGAGAGATATTTACAACAGCAGCTGGAATGAGACCAGAACTGCCACAGGTATGAAAAACATTCTAAATGCATTTCATCGTTTCCCGTAATTTGCTGACTTTTTAAACCTATATTATAATCTCAAATCTCAAAGTTTTGCCGGATAAAGTTCAGTTGTATCAATTTTGATGAGTGAAAATGAAACCTTTTATATATTTATTTAATTTTAAATTTTTTGTACTGAGCATCGTTGGCAAAGTCCATATGCCGATGTTCAAAGCTGTAAGGAATTCTTGTCATCTTGAAGTTTTTTTTAGATCGCAACGGCACACTTCAGGTGTTAAGGTTACCTTTGTTTGGTAGGGACTTCCTTCAAAATGGGTTACATCTGATTGTTTTTGTAGGTTGCAATCGTTATTGCTGACGGCAATCAAACAACAGATCAAGGTCCATACAAAAAACTTCCAGAAGCATCCCGTGGGCTCAAGAACAAGGGTGTGACTGTATTCTCTCTTGGCATTGGAAGAAATGTCGATCGAACTCAGCTGAATGACATTGCTAGTTCAAACAACAACGTCTTCGTGGCTGCTAGTTTTGCAGAACTTGTACCAGCAGCGGAAACTATTGTGCAGAGATCTTGTCCTGGTGGGTTCAGTTTAAAGTTATCAAAACTCTGTAACATCTCTATCCTAGCTAGGCGCACCAACTATTGAGTATGCAGGAGTATTAGGGGTGAATTATCCTCAAACCGAGGTTGATAAGACTTAAGCCTGGTGCACATTTTTGCACTTGCAGGGAAATAGAAGTTTTGAGACGTTAGCCAGTGTTAAACTAGAAGTGTTTACATATTTGCTTCTGTCTTCACGTTTTGTGGTTTTGAGTTTTTGTAAATGTAACTGTTTATTTATTTATTTGTTTGTTTTTTATTTATTTATTTATTTATTTATTTATTACTCAGGCCGTAAGAGAGGACGACGTAAGTTTTCGGTCGCGTTATCAAATTCTTTTTTATTTTGTTGGTCGCGATGGGCCGAGAGATAAGACTCTCGGCCACGAGTTAAGATTACCTAATACCTTCAGAGGTAACTCGCGTCCAAGCGATGTAGCGCATCCGGTTTAAACTAAACATACCTAAACCCCGATATCAAATTAAAGCTTATAGAGCTGGCTATAAAACTAAACAACCACCCCCAAAATTAAGATAACACTAATCCCTATACAGGATTTCCCCTCTCCCCAAATTAAGCTTACCCTAATCAATATAAATGGTTTCCCCTACCCTCAAAATTAAGCTAACCATAATCCCTATACATGGTTCCCCCACCCTCAAAATTAAACTAACCCTAATCCCTACACATGGTTTCCCCCACCCTCAAAATTAAACTAACCCTAATCCCTATACATGGTTTCCCCCACCCTCAAAATTAAGCTAACCCTAATCTCTATACATGGTTTCCCCCACCCTCAAAATTAAGCTAACCCTAATCCCTATACATGGTTTCCCCCACCCTCAAAATTAAACTAACCCTAATCTCTATACATGGTTTCCCCCACCCTCAAAATTAAGCTAACCCTAATCCCTATACATGGTTCCCCCTACCCCCAAATTCAGCTAACCCTAATCCCTATACATGGTTTCCCCCACCCTCAAAATTAAGCTAACCCTAATCCCTATACAGGGTTTTCCCTAACCCCCAAATTCAGCTAACCCTAATCCCTATACATGGTTCCCCCTACCCCCAAATTAAGCTAACCCTAATCCCTATACAGGGTTTCCTCTACCCCCAAATTAAGCTAATGCTAATCCCTATACAGGGTTTCCTCTACCCCCCAATTAAGCTAACCCTAATCCCTATACATGGTTCCCCCCACCCTCAAAATTAAGCTAACCCTAATCCCTATACATGGTTCCCCCCACCCTCAAAATTAAACTAACCCTAATCCCTATACATGGTTTCCCCTACCCTCAAAATTAAACTAACCCTAATCCCTATACATGGTTTCCCCCACCCTCAAAATTAAACTAACCCTAATCCCTATACATGGTTTCCCCCACCCTCTAAATTAAGCTAACTCTAATCCCTATACAGGCTTTCACCCACCCTCAAAATTAAGCTAACTCTTATCCCTATACAGGGTTTCCCTGACCCCGAAATTAAGCTAACCCTATTCCCTATAGAGGGTTTCGCCCACTCCCAAATTAAGCTAACTCTAATCCCTATACTAGGTTTTCCCTGACCCAAATTAAGCTAACCCTAATCCCTATACAGGGTTTCCCCTACCCCCCAATTAAGCTAACTCTAATCCCTATACAGGGTTTCCCCCACCCTCAAAATTAAGCTAACTCTAATCCCTATACAGGGTTTCCCTAACCCCGAAATTAAGCTAACCCTATTCCCTATAGAGGGTTTCGCCCACTCCCAAATTAAGCTAACTCTAATCCCTATACTAGGTTTTCCCTGACCCAAATTAAGCTAACCCTAATCCCTATACAGGGTTTCCTCTACCCCCAAATTAAGCTAATGCTAATCCCTATACAGGGTTTCCTCTACCCCCAAATTAAGCTAACCCTAATCCTTATACAGGGTATCCCCTAACCCCAAACTAAGCTAACCCTAATCGCTATACAGGGTTTTCCCTAACTTCAAATTAAGCTAACCCTAATCCCTATACAGGGTTTTTCCTACCCTCAAATTAAGCTAACCCTAATCCTTATACAGCGTTTCCCCTACCCCCAAATTAAGCTAACCCTAATCCCTATATTGAGTTTTCCCTACCCCCAAATTAAGCTTACCCTAATCCTTATACAGGGTTTTTCCTACCTCCAAATTAAGCTTACCCTAATCCTTATACAGGGTTTCCCCTACCCCCAAATTAAGCTAACCCTAATCCCTATACAGGGTTTTCCCTAACCCAAAATTAAGCTAACTCTAATCCCTATACAGGGTTTCCCTAACCCCGAAATTAAGCTAACCCTATTCCCTATAGAGGGTTTCGCCCACTCCCAAATTAAGCTAACTCTAATCCCTATATACTAGGTTTTCCCTAACCCAAATTAAGCTAACCCTAATTCCTATACAGGGTTTCCTCTACCCCCAAATTAAGCTAACCCTAATCCCTATACAGGGTTTTCCTACCCCCCAATTCAGCTAACCTTAATCCCTATACAGGGGTTCCCCTACCCCCAAATTAAGCTAACCCTTATCCCTATACATGGTTTTCCCTATCCCCAAATTAAGCTAACCCTAATCCCTATACAGGGTTTTTCCTACCCCCAAATTAAGCTAACCCTAATCCCTATACAGGGTTTTCCTACCCCCCAATTAAGCTAACCCTAATCCCTATACAGGGTTTCCCCTACCCCCCAATTAACCTAACCCTAATCCCTATACAGGGTTTCCCCTACCCCCAAATTAAGCTAACCCTAATCCTTATACAGGGTTTTCCCTACCCCCAAATTAAGCTAACCCTAATCCTTATACAGGGTTTTCCCTACCCCCAAATTAAGCTAACCCTAATCCCTATACATGGTTTCCCCTACCCCCAAAATTAAGGTAACCCTAATCCTTATACATGGTTTCCCCTACCCCCAAATTAAGCTAACCCTAATCCCTATACATGGTTTTCCCTACCCCCAAAATTAAGCTAACCCTAATCCCTATACATGGTTTCCCCTACCCCCAAATTAAGCTAACCCTAATCCCTATACATGGTTTCCCCTACCCCCAAAATTAAGCTAACCCTAATCCCTATACAGGGTTTTCCTACCCCCCAATTAAGCTAATCCTAATCCCTATACAGGGTTTTCCCTACCCCCAAATTAAGCTAACCCTAATCCTTATACAGGGTTTCCCTAACCCCGAAATTAAGCTAACCCTATTCCCTATAGAGGGTTTCGCCCACTCCCAAATTAAGCTAACTCTAATCCCTATACTAGGTTTTCCCTAACCCAAATTAAGCTAACCCTAATTCCTATACAGGGTTTCCTCTAGCCCCAAATTAAGCTAACCCTAATCCTTATACAGGGTATCCCCTAACCCCAAACTAAGCTAACCCTAATCGCTATACAGGGTTTTCCCTACCTTCAAATTAAGCTAACCCTAATCTCTATACTGGGTCTCCCCTACTCCAAATTAAGCTAACCCTAATCCCTATACAGGGTTTCCACTACCCCTAAATTAAGCTAACCTGAAACCCTATACAGGATTTCCCCCTTTCCCCCAAATTAAGCTAACCCTAATCTCTGTATAGTGTTTCCCCTCCCCCAAAGAAGCTAACCCTAATCCCTATGCAGGGTTTTCCCCTAACCTCAATCCTTAAACATATTTTGTCCCTCCCCCAATCTTGCTCATTCCTATTTTCATGCTTTTCCCTTAATATGGCTTTCTCTGGAATTCTCATCTAACATTTGTTTTAGGTTTTAGTTGTTTTTGTTACTTTACTTAACACTAATTGAGCTTGAGAGTGCTTTGTTGCAGAGGTCTCTCGCTCAATATAACCACTTACATGGTTAACTGTTTTGCTAATGATTTTTTGTTCTACACACAACTACTTCCCCACCCATACACTTAAACCCTCCTTTTGCCTACTGATTTTAATCAGTGGAGTCTTGGGAACCATTTATTTGGGATTCCATACCATGGCTCCTGGGATACCACAAAGGTTGCTAGAGATACTACAGAAACTAACTTTAATACAATACCCGTCCTCGCTAATATTAAATCCGGCACGTGCTTTAAGGAAAACTAATTCATGTTTTCAATGATATGCTTCTAAATTAATTGCATACTCACCCCTAATAATGCAGCAGTACAGTTCCAGTCGAATGGCAAAGTTGTTGTTCCAGTACTAGTCTATTGCGATCAGGAGAACAGAGTCGACCATGGTAGGCACAGGGACATAGTGGTGTACGGTGGTATTGTTATCAAAGTTGCCTTGAAATTGCTAAAAAGTAAATTTCATGATGAACTTATGAATTTACGGCTACGCATTTTATTATATTACAATACTCAGACAGATTTCGTTTAAAATCAGTGCATTTTGGAAACGCCGGCCTTCATTTTATCGAAAAGGAATCAAACGTTTAGCATACCCATGTACACTAAACGTAAATAAATGTAAATGTTATAGTGGAAGTGCGCTACAAAAACAGGTTTACAGACACTTCCCCGTCCACACTACAACGGGCGACTGCTGATTGTTTCAACGGTCATCTGCGCATGCGACAAATAAAGGCGCCCACTTACTCTCGTACCCAGAGTCCTCAGCCTTTTTGGTCAGCGGGTAGGCGTCAGAAGAGACTCTGGAGAATTCGAAAAAAATTAAAATTTTTGATTGGCTGCTCTGTATAAGCTCCGTAACGGCTTCCATTATTTTATTGCAGAAATCCAGCGGTAATAAAATTGCCGTACCCCCTGAGTGGACGTATTGAAAAGTTCCGTTTTTGCTGTCCACACAAATAGGATTGGGTTCCAATTTTTAGATGTCATTCTGTAGAGCGTTTTCGAATGTAAGCCATTTCGATGAAAACGATAACATTTTCGAACTTCTAAGTGTTGATGCAAGTTCAAAACGCACCGAAATGCGGTGATGCACTTTCAAACGAAAGAGTTGGCCTCACCCATAGATTACAAGTACTATGGCTTCATGAATGACTCATACAAGAGATTGTTATATAAGTACACGAAAAGGATATAGTTCAGGGAAAGATAAAAGGTCGATCTTTGATTCATGTTAACAAAAAAATAATCACGGTTGTCGGACTATTAAAATAAGCATTCTTCAGAAACAGCATGCAGAGTAGTGACCTGATCCTCGCAAATCGGACATTCGCGGTCATTGATTCTTGGCAGGGTGAAAAGAATATTGCTAAGCACTTATATATATTTATTGCAACTAACATACCAATGCGCGCCTGTGAAATAAACTCGAATTCCATTTCAGTTAGAACAAATTTCTTCAACCCCATTATAACTCTTTTAAACGATCAGCTACGGTAGGCAACAGTGGGCATTATTAACATGACTTTTGTTGACGTGGTCGAGTAACGCGAATGGAGCTCGCACATCCCTGATGGCTGAGACAAATGACTAAGGTGACTTAAATATTCAAAGACCAGAATTCTGCTTCTTTACCTTAGCCCGAGTTCCACCTTGGTATCTCTCCTTAAAGAAATATTCCCTGTCTGATCCAAATGTATACCCTAACAGATATGCTTTAGTCCACTCTTGTATATTTCCACCAAGATAGCCTTGAGTAGCTATTCCAGTGATGATCACAGCTTGCTGAAAATACGCTAGAAGATGTTCGGTCAACAATCTAGGGTTCGCTCGGTAGCCACCACTCTGGTTAAGTCTCGCTCGGGAAGGTCCGTACAATAAATTGTTGTTCTTATAAACAGAAGGAGCTGTAATTTGAGTGTCATTGATGCGGCCATCAGCAAGTCCCAGAGGTTTGTGGCAATCTGTGGGATAGAAATAAATGCAAACATGTTGAGGCAGAAGAGCAGTTTACACATGAATGGTCACACAAAGAGTCTTTTAAAGAGCCGTTGTCAGTAACTTTCAAGAATCCGGCGACAGGAGAGAAAATTCTAATTTCTTCTTATTTGCCCCAAAAGACCCTTTTGGTGAACTATTTTCAAAAATAAGATTCAAAAGTTCCAGCGAATTTTTATTTTGGCAAAAATTGGGAAAGTTTGAAATCGGCCTAAACGTGCCCGATGGCGTGATCAGAATTATGCAAATTAGTACATTTTCAAAACTCTCGTTCAAGACAAGGAAACGTTTTCTCGAGTGGATGTTTTCACAATAATTTTTTCATCGCTTGTGCTTGCTTCCAAACTATATTTTATCTCAACCTGAACATTCTTTCATTTGAAGTTGCCCACGTAAAGAATACAATGTTTGCTATTGAACTTAGATAGAGTGATTTTTGCCATATTTCATCGGGGGTATATTAAAAACACAGAGTCGATGAACTGTTGTAAACAAAAGGAGGAAATCACTGAGCTCCCACAATTCAAATGCACTACGACAATGGAGCGAAGCATTTGCAAAAACACAGCCGTGATTTAAGTAGAATTCAAGCCTTTTAATACTGTGACACGTTGCATAGCTCTATAACACGCTACAACGATTACTAGAGAACCAAAAAAACAAATAGCCGTGCCAAGAAACACAACACCTTGTGACAAAAACTAATAGCCGGGCCCGGCATTCAGTTACAACAACTACAGAATGAAGCTCATCGCGCAAATTGCGTAAATCTTAACAAAGGCAGTTGAATAAGTATCACGCACTTCAACGAGCGAAACCAAACCCAGCTGAAATACCCTCTGTGGCATCAAACACACCGTTGTTCACACAGAATAAGAAGTTATATTCAAAACAAGAAGCTGTTTTCAGCTTATACTCGGGCCATATTTGACTGCGTGGTGCGTAAGCTTACAATCTTTTGGCAGTGGTCAGAGTGGGACTTGAACCTGGAACTCCAGATTACAAGTCTAGGGCCGTACATAGGGGGGCTCCCGGCAGAAAAACTCAATTTTATAACGTAGTGTTTGAGTTTGCTGAGCTATTTCTTGTAGCCATGTTGTTTCGAAATCACAAGATTCTAATTCACTGAAATAATTTTCCTTCAATGGTAATTCCAAAAATATATATTTTGCAAAATCTTTCGAGGCAAAAGCCAGTACGAGTTTTCTTATGAAAATAATAATTTTGTAATTTGGGCTGCCTGTGGTTTAGACTGACTTCCTAGCGTGTGTTCTAGCCTTTTTAAATCTAGCTTACACGAGTACGTTTTTGCCAGAGCTAAATTGGTTTTTAAAGGCCTGTGCTACTCTCAAATATTTGTAGCGGGTCTGGGTATTTAATACAGTCTTGGATTTAACCATCGTATGTTCAACATCACGGGTTATTGTGATGAGTTTTGATTTTCCTATTTTGAATTTTCTTCATTTTAAATATGTCCTCTTAATATCTGCGTTCAACGACGGTGTTTTTGATGCCACATAGAGCATTTCAGAGAAGTCTGGTTTGGCTCATTTAAGTGCATGATAGTTTTAATTGCCTTTCTTGTTGAGATTTGGCAATGTTAGGACAAGAATTAATCATTGCTTGTATCGTGCAATGAGCTTCATTCTGTATCGTTGTTGCAACGTCAGGCCCGGCTATTAGTTTTTGTCACAAGGTGTTGTGTTTATAAAGCTATGTAACGTGTCACAGTAACAATAGGCTTGAATTATACTTAAATCACGGCTGTGTTTTTGCAAATGCTTCGCTCCACTGTTGCAATGCGTTTGAATTGTGGGAGTTTAGTGATTTCCTCCTTTTGTTTACAACAGTGCATCGACTGTGTTTTAATTTATCATTTTTTTTCTAGGAACAACGACTCGAAAGTGTTCAGAAGAAGGACAATGGAATAAGGCGAACTACAGTGACTGCATCTCTGTTGAGTTTAAAAAGTTGTATGATGAGGTACGTTTTATTTAAATTCATTTATCGAACCGTTTAGGGCGTATGGAAAGTTAGGCATTATTAAGTTCACATATGATTTAACGCCTTTCTGAGTTTCACAGATTTAGAACGGAGACCTCGTATTTTGTCAGCTCCTTTGTAGCTCGACGTTGTGCATTTGCATTGATACCCATCGCAGAGGCCATGAGTTTCAATCCTATTTAAGCATGGATTTTTTTCAGTAAATTTTCAACAGCTTAACTGTCAGCTAAATTACTATAATCCCTTTTATCTACAATTCATATATAAATATCATTAGTTGAGCGATGTGTACTGGAAATGACAACGATTACTTCAACTTTTCTTCTTAGCCTCCAATACACAAAAGTTTTACAATTAAATCAGCGAGCTAAGGAGGACAGAACACTTGTTTCTACCCTTTCTTCGTATAAACGTATAGATAGTTTTAGTTACTGACTATGAAAGCTCATTCTCAAATCTCTAGGAACAACACCAATATATTTGCCACTGCTCTTGGTGAAAAAAAAAAATCTCAGTATCATGTGAATCGTATAATCTGTAGTCTTTCTCCTCACCAATGATTTCTCGTGTTTTATTTTAGATGGAAGCAATTATGGAAGATCGCCAGTCACCACTCAATGCCCAACAAGTTCTTTCACAACTGGCAAATGTTTCTCAGCCAGTAAAGAATGATTCTCTGAGGCCGTTGCAGATTTACACACGGGATTTAACAACAGCGGTGGATATACTTGTTAAATTGGCTGAATATAATAACAATACCGCTAATGTGAGCTCAAAGGAAGATTTTGAGAATTTCGCAATAGTGGCCAGTAATTTGTTGGAATCGACGAACAAGAGAACCTGGAAAGCGCTGGACAAAGTAAGTTTTTAGAGCCAGGTAACAGAATTTATTAGCGGTTATTCGAGTGGTTTTCAATTGAGTGTCGAAAGTAATTGCGCGTTTGCTTTGGTTTTGCATGAATTAAAGCCCTGTGATTGGTTAACAAAATTCGCGCCACTTTTTCAACCAATGGGAATCCAAATCAAAACTAATCTTGTTTTGGCCGAACGCGTTTTCCCGCGTTTGGCGCCGGTTACATGTATTTACCTTGTATTCTAATTGGAGAAAGAAAAGACTATTTTTGAAGATGATATATCAATAACCCAACAGTGGAAGGTCATATCAGGTAAAAGCTGTAGCCTCGAGATACCAAAACCTTTCCTTTAAGGCCATTTTGTGCACGGAAGTAGATCGTCTCAAAGCTTTCAGGGAGAACGGGGTATCTGCTTCGTATAGGGTTTCAATGTTTGAATTCTTTTTGTATATCTCCTGTATCTACAGGCTGGTCAAGGTACAATTAAAATCTTAGTCAAGGCAGTGGATGACTATGGACTCGGAGTAGCTGTTACACTTAACGGATCATCAAAACCAAGAACCACTGAAACAAGAAACCTGGCAATGAGGATTGACCGCGTTGGCCTAAACAGCCCGGTATGAACAAATCCCCTTCATTAGTTACTTAACTACGAAGCATTGAATGCTTTGGGCTTGGAACAAAAAACGTTTGGAAGATTTCTTGGTAAATTTTGAGTGCTTTCTTTTCTCGATACTTCTTAATACTACACTCTGCAGACGATACAGGCTGTGTAAAATGTCAAATTTATTGAACAGAGATCTGCTTGGAATTTTTAATTCGAATGAAAGGACACATTTAAAACAGAGCCAGGAGAAAAGAACACGAAAAGTAGTCATTCGGTTTGAAGAAGACGATAATTTAATGTGTTTTCATATGCCGACTTTCTTGGCGTAAAGTAACTTATAACCACACTAATTTTAGATTTATCTGAAGTGATTAATTATTGAAAATACTTGGACAATAACATGTACAGGCTGTATTTTTGTTCAAACGTAAAATGTTTCGGGAATATGTTTGTTCAAAGGTTTGCTCGTCCTACAGCTTTTGTGATTAAATTATTCCGAAGTAAGCCTCCAGTACGTTGTATTTTTTCATTACAACTATATGTGACGGATTAAACGAAAAACTCCCCATTTATTTCTACCTGCAATATCACCTTTTTTCATCCATTAAAGGTGAGGGTCGAAGGCCTGAAGTTAACATACAAGAAAAGCTCCATCACCTTGCCCCCTCAAGCTTTCAGTTCATCTCAAGATTTTAGCGTCGTAACCTTGGTTTATCTGACGTTAAATGATGTTTTATCGCTCGCTAAAAACACTGGAGACAAAGATGACAAGCCTTTATCAGTCGATACAACCATAGTGTCTGCCATAGTCTCCCCTAAACCGCCAGACGTTTTCGACAGACCCGTTGAAATCGCACTTCAGAACAAAAAGGTATTTCTGTCAGGTTTTAAAGATTTGTCAATGTAGTAGGATATTTCCAAGTTGCTGTGAACCTCATTATGCATGAAAGCCGAAGCGTGGCTAGTTGCTACGATACTTAGCTCTAAATTCCTCCTATTGATTCTACAGTATAGTATTATTTTTCTAGTACAGCACTTATTTGGTGGTTACTGTGTGTTTTGTGTCGAATGTGTTTCATTTGTGTGTGTGTACGTACCGACCTAAACTAGTATTCTTACTTCTGCAAAACTGATTGCCTGTTTCCTTTAAGGACGGTGCCTACTAATACAGAAGAATTTTTATGTGGTTTATGACTATGCGGGAAAAGCAGGTCTTAACAAGGGCTATTGAAATCCAAAAAGAAAATTGGGGGTACCCACGCAATTTTTTTTAGAGATAATTAAGCAACAGTAAAACACAAAAGCAATGTATGGCATTTTTTTTTTTTTTCCAAATTGAAGATTTATTATCTCTGAAAAATGCATGGTAACCCCCAATTTTCTTTTTGGATGCCAAGGGCACTGACTAAGTTCTGCTTTCTCCTCATAGTTTTAAACCACGCGAAAATATCTCTGTATTAGTAGGCACCACCCATAGAAAACCTGAGTATCTCGAGATGCGCAGAACATATGCGCAGTAACAAAAGTAGGCATCGCCCATATCTCTATAGCTATTCCAGGTTGCCAGCCCTCATCTCTCTTTTTTAATAATAAATTAAGTGGCCGGAATTACTGTAATGTGACCGAATGAGGAAAAATAAGGCTTGTTGCCGCTGTTGGTAAGGCAAAACCTTTTATTTGAAAATTAGTTTTATTTGGGAATGAATGACTAATTTTCATAACAAAAACCTTGCACTTGACCTCCCTTTGATAACGAGGTTCAAAGCAACCCAGAAATTGCCTATTCAATAAGGTTTAGTTTTCATATTTTCTTGAAAAACTGATTTGCGCCTATTTTTTTCTCGGTGTTTGGAAACCGGTTGAAACAAGTGAACTTAGCACTCTTGTGCAGGTTTGCTGTATTACTTAGCTAACTGTACTAGTATTATATCCTTATGAAATATTTAATTTTGTATCAAGATGAGCATTCAATCCGTTGCTAACCAACAAGCGAAGTGCGTTTTCTGGCGACCAGGTGAATCTGCGATATGGAATTCCAGCGGTTGCAAGTTTGTTCCAGGAAAATCAAACGTCACTATGACAACATGCGAGTGTGATCACCTGACTATCTTTGGAGCCCTCCTGGATCCATATGGCTTGCCTGTAAGTAAGAGAAACTCGATTTCTGTTGAAGCTGTCAAGTTGCCTACGCGTTGTCGTTGCTGTTTTGTTTTTTTTTTTGGCGGGGAGGGGAAGGGGGGGAAGAGAAAAAGGCATCCACTGTACAAAAAAAGAAAAATGGCGACTGGTCCATTTACCCATAATTCTTAGCGCAAGAAAACCCTTAAAATTCTCATAACAATGCACAGAAAATTTCCCAAAAACTTTATACACAATGTTAATATTATAGAGATAAATTTCGCTAATACTATGGCTTTTATGCACCTATTGACTGTATTAAGGCCGATTTAGAATTTAGACGATACAACTTTGGCTTACCACTGTCGCATGCGATTTTTTGAGCGCGAGCTGCCTATTATTATTATTATTATTATTATTATTATTATTATTATTATTATTATTATTATTATTATTATTAGTTATTTATTAATTAATTGATTGATTGCTTGATTTTTAGGTAAGCAAAGGACTGGAAATCATCTCAATAATTGGCTGCTCTATTTCACTAATTTCCGTTGTAATCACCATGGCTGTGAATCTCTTCTTCCGGAGAATTTTAAAGACACCGAGAACAAAAGTACTGCTTAACTTGTGTGCTGCAATCGCAATTACTTGTGCACTTGTCATATTTGAAGGATTAGCGAGAAACAAAGTAAGCCTACTCATTGGTACAGATAGAGCGGCAAAATGAGTGCGCATGCTCGTCGCGGGTAAGCAATCTCGACCAACCATTCGCGGGTTTTGCCACAGAGGCAACAATATTTTTCTCCAGGAACTTTACCTACTAAGAAGGCGATGATAAGAAGTCCTAACTCGATAACAGGTTGTGCGAACTTCACCTGTTACCATAATGTATTTTTTTTTGTTCAATAACATATGTGGATAAAGTTCGAAGGAACCTTTCCTGACAGCGGCAATTTTGTCTATTTTGGTTTGGGCTTATGCCCGCAAAATGAAAACAAACAGTGGGAATTTTAAAAATGCCGCCATTTCGCCGCGGTAAGATTGCTCACGCGTGACGAGCATGCGCACTCATTTTGCCGCTATGTCATTAGCACAGTAAAGTTTACAGAGCATGCTCAGTATCGATGCTCAAGTGGCCATAGGCTATGGACTGACGATGTGCGGTTAGGAACGAGAAGCCGACTAAAAAAACCTGAGAAAAGAATTGGACTGGTACAATCAGATGTTAAATCCCGACGATAAATAAAGATTTAAAATGAGCATTTTGCCTTATAAACGAACAAGGAATGGTTCAGCCATGTAGTGATTTTATTACTGTTATAACTAATGGAGGAGAAAGCTCTCTTCACTTTTCTGTTTGAGAAAACAATGTAAAATAACTCTTCTGTGTTTTCCCTGTGACTCTCAGGTGGAGTGTCTTGTGGTAGCAGCTTCACTGCATTACTTCCTATTGGCCTTGTTCTCTTGGATGCTGTGCCAGGGCCTACTATTATTCATTAACGTCATGAAACCGCATCAGGCCAAATCCATTTTAAGTAGCAAGATCCAGTACTTTTACATTTTTGGATGGGGTAGGTGGCTTTTTACTGATATTGCTTACTTTCCCATAGGCTCATCTACCTGCTTTCAAAAGGAATATTTCGCTTATTAATTCCTTCCCCCCCCCCCCCCCCCCGTCCCATATAAGCCCTCCTCCATTTAAACTTGTTTCCTTTACACAAGTACTTTCACAACATTACGTACAACTTGGAATTAAAAATAAGAGTTGTATTGATTATACGGGCGTTGTTAGAGTTTTTTATAGTTGTTTTTCTTCAAAAATTGAACGAAAATCTCAATTCAATTTAATTAGTGGTTTCAAAGGCGTTAGAAATGAAAAAAGGATTTAGATTGTGCTATATATTAGCCTTACTTTATCTCTTATAGTGTCATTTCGAAGCATATGTTTAATACCGATTATAAATCCTTCCCCCCTCCGCACCTCTTTTATTTATAGCCCCCCGAAACCCTCATACGAACTTGTATAAGCCCAGAACATCAAATCAGGATTTTACGGTTTGCAATAAGATGTGTACTTAAACTTTCAGTTAAAGTTTTTTTTTAACTTAGTTTTGTTTTCATCTCTATTTTTTAGGATTTCCAGCCATTGTAGTTGCAATCTCATTGGCAGCTACTCAAACAAGCGGTTACGGTAAGGAAGACGTTTGCTGGCTTGATGTTGAAAGCGGACTCATTTGGGCTTTTATTGGGCCAGCACTTCTCGTAATTTTGGTGAGTCAAATTTACTTGCGTTGCCTTAGTCGACTTCATTCGACCCTTGATCAAGTTCTTTTATTCAGTCTTTGTTGGTTTGATCGATCGTTTGTTCGTTAATTTCTTCAACACTTTGTTCTATCCGGGGTCCGCTCATTCGTTTCGTTCATCACAACTCTACCCCCATTCCTTCCTTCCTTCGTTCTTTGATTGGGTAATTTATCACCTTTTGAGTTCTTAGTATAGGGCAAAATGACAAGTATTTTATGTATAAATCCTTTATTTATACATTGTGCATTCCACACTATTCAGCCTTAGTAGGCTGTAATGTATTTTTTTAAATAAACTATCTTAATTTTTAACTATCTTCAGTCATTTTTGGCAGTCTACCGAGCCTGTACAATTATTATAAGCATTTATTTAGTGTTATTAGTAGATACTATTTGCGTTACTTTAAAAGTGCATTCGTATGTTTTAGGTTGTAAAACAAAGCCACAGGCTATTGCTTAAAAACCCATCGTGCCGAAATAAAGTTATAGACAAGTATGGTATGGCATGGTATGGTACTAAGCGGTGAAATCATGAGGCCGGGCCCTGGGGTAGACTAATACACCACCTCCAGGACGGGCAATTTGGTAAAATGCCTCACCATTGCCCGGAATCGGGTCTAGACTGCAAGCAGTCCCTTGCTGGTTAGTCGAGAGGTCGCGCGAAATAGCCGAGCGCGAAAAAACTGGAGCGAACGAGCGAAGGGAGACTTGGAGAGAGGCGGGAAAAAGGGGAAAGGAAAAGAAAGGGACCCTTTCCTTCCCACCTCTCCCCCAGTCTCTTCTCGTTTATTTTTCCTCGCTCCAGTTTCGCTGCGCTGTGAGCGCACCCTCCCCTCTCGACTAACCAGAAAGGGACTGCTTGCAGTCTAGATCGGGTCTGCTGGAATTGACTGACCCATGAACTGTTTTCCACGCAGATAAATATCGTGGTATTCATTCTGATGATTTGTGTAACTGTGAGAGTAAAAGGAGCCGGAAAGAGCGACAATGACCGGCTTGTAAAAGTGAGAGCTGGACTCAAGGCATCCGTGGTCGTTTTGCCCTTACTTGGAGTCACTTGGCTGTTTGGACTTTTGAGTTTCAACTCAGATACCATCGCTTTCAAGTACATATTTACCATCTTTAATTCGCTACAAGGATTGATGATCTTCATATTCCACTGCTTGAAAGACAGGGAGGCAAGTAAGCAAATGCATGATGATGATGATGATGATGATGATGATGATGATGATAATGATGATGATGATGATGATGATGATGGTGATTATTATTATTATTCTTTGATGTTTACTTAACAATTATTACACGAGAGCACGTTTCGGAAATTTTTCTGCGCTGGCTTTATTGGTTTTCTTTTGAATAGCACTTTGTAAAACGTTTTCTATGTCGTCTTTAGAAATTCACGAAAACGCGAAGTTGAAGCCATTTTCAAAGATTGACCAGCTCCAGGTGTCGTCTATCGATTAATAGATGGCACCTTTGTAGCCAATCAGATTGCGTGTTTACGTAATAGTCGGTAACTGGGGTATGCTTAAATCATCTCATATCCAACAAGCGCGAGTGGAATAATTGTTCTATTAAAAGCAATTAAGAAATATTGCTAGATCTTGCTGATTTCGCTTACACCATGCCGGAGAAATAGCGACAATTTTAATTGTCGTACAATGGCTCATATGCCATGGCTGCTAAGCCAATCAAATGCCTAGAATTGCACTATACAAGGATCCAGTTTTTAACAAGCGACTGTTTGAATCAGTAGCCAAAAATCGATGTGCAAAACTTCAGTTCTCAAGCTCAGTTTTACAAAACTGTTTGCGCGAAGTCTTTTTCTAGCCCTTCTTGCATTTCAACAGGTCAAGAACGCAGTACAACTATGGCTACAGAAACGAAAAGAAGCACGTGACTTTCGAAACGAAGGTACATGAATTTCACCATCTGCATTAGCTACTGTAAAACACAAGTAACAGTTCGCCTACTAATGTCGTATTTTTCCTCACTGTAGTGATAGACCATCGCAGTTATTTCTACGTACGCAATTTAACCAGCTGCGATAAGGAACCCCAATTCTTTCATCGGCAGTTCAAATATATGAATTTCATGTATTCACCTTCATCTCTTTACTTCTACAAGTTCCCAGTGGGATTGATAGCTTACTTGGTTGAGCACTGCACCGGCATCGCAGAGGTCATGGGTTCAAATCCCGTTCAAGCCTGAACTTTTTTTAGGTTTTCTTTTCGCAGCTCTACTCCGACAACAAATTGACGGTAAATTGTCTGAAATAGTGTCTAAATTCTAAATTTTAGTTGAACTAGACGCATAACTGCGTGTACTCGGGCTTCTCCGTATGGAAATGAACTTGGTATGTCACGTTAGTGTCCCCATTTGCCTAAATACACAGAAAAAAAAACTGTTAAACAAACGGTTTTCTTTCGATGTTGTTGTGCCTTTTTTTAAGCATGCAATCTAGAGGATTTGGGTGTATTTGAACGAAGATATCATAGACAATGTCCCTAAGCTTTTTGCTTCTTCTTTGCGCTGTTTACATATCCTCACATGAGAATAATTACAATAAACATACTTCGCATAGCGAGATCTCATGTCTTTTCCCACCTTTGTTGTCACAATTGAATCGTTGTATAGAATTCCGGTTAACTAAATAGCTTTGTCTAAGATATCACAATTATCAAATGTCGAAATAACAGCGGTCTCTGCATAGCCATCTACATACAACATCAAGCGCTTGCTTCACTGAAGCTTTGTAAACAGATCATTTGCTCCGCTGACCTCTTTTAACCTTGCGCACGCGCAGAAGACGTCAGAGGGCGATTTGCGACTGGAGAATAAACTCGTGCCCATTTTAAACCTCGGGCTTTCCTTTGGAAGCCCGAGTAAAAAGTAGAAGTGATATCCATGTGTGCTCAAAGATAGATAGGATTATTGCCTATTTTCGATTTTCTATTTCCCTGGAGCCGCCATTTTAGATTTTATGAGGTCAGACGGTTGCCGCTATTGTCATTAAGCAGAAGTTTGTTTGTGCAATAAATGATATTACGTCATGAAATCCAAAATGGCGGCGCCCGGTAAATTTAAAATGAAAAAGAGGCGATAATCAAATTCTGTTTTGTCCGACACAGAAATATTACGTTCGCTCGCACGTGTTTTCCCGCGCTTGGCGCCTGTTACCTGTATTTGCTTTGAATTCTGATTGGTTCGTTGCGCTGTTTACACCTGTTGTGATTGGCCATAGTTATTTTTTTGGTTTGGTTTTACGACACTCGATTAAAAACCGCCCTATCTACATCTTACTGACTTCGTATGTTGCATTCCAGTTAGGGAACGACAAAAAGAGTGGGCAAAAAATGGGAAGCAAAATGATGATGTACAACTAAAGGAAACTGAAGAGTCGAGTCTCAAAGAGAATAAAGATCTGGAGTTAAATCCCCTCACCCCGTACAGTGAATAACACGTTTACTTTAAAAAACGTGTTGCCCCACTCGAAATAATGAATCCAAGATGGCTGAACTCAGTATATTACAGGTGAAACTTTGGTTAAGGACGGTGCCTACCTTTGTTACTGCGCATACGTTCTACTCATCTCAAGATACTGTGGGTAGTGCTCACTAATACAGAGATATTTTTGCGCGGTTTAAAACTATGCAGAGAAAGCAGAACTTAGCAAGTGCTCTCGGTATCCAAAAAGAAAATTGGGGGTAGCCATTCATTTTTCAGAGACAATAACGCTTCAATTTGGGAAAAAATTGCCATACATTGCTTTGTATTTTAGCACTTTTTAAACTTATTTTGTTTTATTTTTCCCTATGGATTCCACTAGCCCTGGCTAAGATCTGCTTTTTCCCGCATACAGGTCGTACAACATTGTTGAAAGCTTGTTGAATGCGTGTTGAATTAAATTTAAATCGATTTAAACTTTCATTCAACATCCATACAACATTTCCTTTGTTCTCAATCAAAAATATTGATTGGTGTTGAAGCCGTTTGAACACTCCGTTCAACATTTGCGGAACATCCGTTCAACTTTTGTTAAACGACGTATGATGTTGGTAAAATGTTGAAACCGTTTAAACGGACCTTTACATGTTGTGATCGGCCCCACTTCTGATTATCTTCCCTACCCATTCAATGTTTCCTTAATAGGCCATATCCGAGTTGCTGTGAACCTCACTATGAAAGCGAGGCTAAGTGCAAAACTTTGCATATGAATGAAAACTAATTTTCATAACAAAAACTTCGCACTTAGCCTCGCTTTCATAAGGAGGTTCAAAGCAACTCGGAAATGGTCTATTCTTCTACATTTTTTTAGCGGATCTACACCTTTCCTAAGCTCTAGCATTTTTTTCTCCATAATATTCGAGCAGATAAGACTGGATTAATTTACACAACTATGCCTGCTTAAAAGGCCTCCAAACGATCTGGGAGCGGTACAACATTCTTAGTATTTTGTTTAAAATGCACTAGTTAGGTGCCTCTTTTGTATTCAAAGTTGCATTTACTAAGCAACTTGTGTTATAACTGCATTGTAAGGTAGCCGATCGACAAATTTTGTACTTTCTAAATCCCTGTAATGTCAAAGGAAGGCGTTTTTGAGGAGAAGTTGTAAATTAGGATAACTAAGTTTAAATTTTTAATATTCTTAAATTGCTACTATTAGTATAAACTAGCTTTTATTTGTACAAGAACTTTTTTACAGTAAGCACTAGGTAGCACATCTTTAAATTGTGTCTCATTTAAAATTCCAGTTTTATTGTTTTTATGTGTCTGTTTGAAGCTATGTATATCTTTTGTGTGGGTTTGTGCTGATCTTGCCTTAATTCCTATAACTACGGTGACGGCAACAAGAACGTCAAAAAACGTCAAAAACGTCAAAAAACGTCAACTCTGCACGTGCATTACACTTTTTGGTACATCTTTTTTGCTGTTAATGCACGGCTAGGACGTGAAGTTCCTGATGGCACGTTTTATGAAGGATGTAAACACACGAAGAAGAATTTTTCTCTCTCTTTTTAAACTTGGGTGCGGCTCCAAGAATTCCACTCCAGGAAATTTCACTTACATTTGACATTTAAAACGAGTTGGAATAATTGCGAAGACGTTTAAAGAACCCGAATTCGTTGTAATAGGGACGTTTTCGCTGCTGTTGCCGTCGTCGTTGCTAAACTCCCTAATATTTAGAAAGGCCATTGTAAAAACTATTGTAAAGCAAGAATACAAATAAAAATTATTGTTGTTGTTGTTGTTGTTGTTGACGACGAGGCTTACCTTACTTATTAGTATTCAAACTGTGTTTACACCAGAGGAAAAGTTTCCGTTCACGTGACGAACGAGAAGCATTTTGGTCCAGGATTCGTTCTGGCGTTTGCACACAAAACAGTAATCTGAAACATTTTGTTGTATAAACGAGTGTTTTAATTAATCTGAGCACTTTTTACGTCATTTGCGTTCACAAATTGTAAATGTTTTGTTCATCTTTCTTGGAGTCAAAATTTTCAATTTGCTTGGAACTGATTTCCACTTCCAATATTCTCCTGGTATGCAGCATGCAGCATACTCCTTTGGGCACTGCTCACACTAAACCAAGCAAATTTATCCTAATTCTTTTTAATCCTCCTTTGTAATGTAAATGTTTATTGTTTTTTATGTATTGTACTGAATCTCGTTGTATACGTGAAAAATAAAAATTGAATTGAATTGAATTTAATGCCTGTCTTTGTCGGTTAAGGACGGTGCCTACTAATACCGAAGTATTTTTGTGCGGCTTGTGACTATGCGGGAAAAGCAGATCTTAGCAAGGCCTATTGGAATCCAAAAAGAAAATTGGGGGTAACCACGCATTTTTCAGAGATAATTAAGCAGCAATATCTCTAAAAAGTGCCAAAATATAAAGCAATGTATGGGATTTTTTCCTAAATTGAAGCTTGATTTTCTCTGAAAAATGCATGGTTACCCCCAATTTTCTTTTGAGATGCCAACGACATTTGGTAAGTTCTCCATTCTCCGTATAGTTTTAAACCGCGCAAAAATATTCCTGTATTAGTAGGCATCACCTATAGGAAACCCGAGTATCTCGCGATGCGCAGAACGTATGCGCAGTAACAATAGAAGGCACCGTCCTTAAGACGATACAAAACCAGTAACTGCATGTTTTTTTTACGAGAAATATTCTAAAGAAGAAAGTTGGTGCCTTTCAAAATATTGGAATCAATGTATTTCCCTTTCGTGTAATCAGCCTTGCAAGACATTACAATCTACTTGTTCCCAGGCCTCTCCCTTTGGTCGAATGCGGTGTACATTGGATTGTGGGAACTGTTTCCCATCTTCCTTTGCGCGTTAATTTGCATAACAAAAAAAGAGACGTCTGTTTAGGAGACTGACACCTATCAGTCAGACTTATATTTCCTTTTTATTTCTCAAACATGTCTTAAAAAACCAATACTGTGAAATATTTAATTCCGCCAAACATTAAAATTAGTCGTTTAACTGTTATTCTGAGAAGAAACAAGACTTGGGGTTTCCTGTTCTATCGAAACCTGATCACTTTTGAAACACAAAATTCTCTCCAATAAGGGCTTACATTCTTTTAAATATGCACTAGCAGGCTTTTAAAGTATTTCCTTAATATTTTGTAAGCCAGCCGTTTTGTCCATGCACGGTAAAGCCCTTCACGGGGCCCTGCAATTTATTGCAATGGTGCAGTAGACCTATACACCTTTTAAAAGCTTTATTTTTATTGGACCCTGATAACCTACAGCTCCGTTGTCTTTTAAGCTTAGGAACATTGTTCTGTTGTTCTTTTGTCCTCTCGACCAACCATGTAAGACGTCGCAAACGGTGCCGGTATTCGGCTGAAGGACTACCAGTGAAATTAAAATGGATCCTTAGTAATTCTTCTCTTCTACTTGCTTTTTTCCAAGAATCTTGTTCTGGTGTTGTGCTCTCCACCTCAAAAGATTATTTGACTTTTGAACGTTCCTTTTGATCGGATTCAAAATTCTCTGCCGGCCTCTTTTTAAGCCGCAGTCTTTTTCTTCTTTAAACGAAGTGGTAAGTGTTTTCTTAATCTCTGTATTTCCATGCACCGCCGTTTTTGGTTTGGAATAACAAACTTCAAAGTACTTAGATCCAAGTTGAGGAAAGGGCTTTAACTTTTCATACAAGCCTCCCTGTCCCTGGTTGGTCTTGTTCACAATGGTAGGCGCTAGCTTTTTGCTCAAATTGTTTGCAGGGGGAGGGAAAGTATCCGGACTGTTCACTGACAATGCTGTAGGCGGCAAAGAATTCCGTCTACGGTGCCACAACTCGCCGTAACTAAACTTTCTCTCAGCTTTCCAGTGTAAACTTGCGATAAAATCTTCCGGCTTGATAAATCGTGGATCCGACGGATCCATCTTGAGCTCCTCTTCAAAGAATCGCTTCGCAATATTTTTTACTTCTTCAGGATTGGTTAGATCTATAACCTCCGGCATATCCATTGATCGGCCCCTGTTCACGCCAGGAGAGGTTATTTTGCGCTGTCCAAAAGATCGGTTACCTGCGAGAAGACTAGAGTTCAAACGGCTCCCGCCGACAAAGGCGGAATTTTGGCGTTTGGAGCGCCAAGGGTTATTATGCTCCATGCGGTTGTCAGAGAAGCTTCTGACAAGAGTTTTACGCTTGATGTTTCCCGTTCGGCATCGGGGACCTAGTTGTTCTTGCAAAACAATTTCATCGACTCCTTGTCCGTCGTGAATGCTTGAACGAACAGCTAACTCCACCTCGTCTTCTTCGTCCTCACTTATTTGTAGTGCTTTACGAAAGTCCTGGATTTTATCGTCTTGTTTCTCCTCGAAAATCGAGGGAAGGAACTTGTTTCTAGATCTCGCCATGTCTGCTCCGCGTGGGGCCGCAGAAGAGCCACTGCTTTTAGAGCTATTAAGCAACGCTGCCATCGAAAAGGACAAAAATTTGAAAACCTTCGCATTGGTTGCGGATTTACCAGCTTGACAAACAAATGCCTAGGCGACTTAGTGTAATTAACCTTAAACTTTATACGGTCTTAAGTAAAATTAGTATTTTTCCCAAGAGGCTTCGACTCTTTATTAAATTGATGGCGTAATGACCTCAATTAAAATTTGTTGGACAAAAGATGATACGGGTTTGGCATTTCGCTATTGTCTTAGCGAAAAAACTGCCAATAATATCGAAATTACGCCGCCTCGCTGTTCTATGAAGGCAAACTTTAATTCCACACCAGTAGCCGCAATTTGTACACTTTATTCTGTTTTATATTCTCACATACTTTTTAAAATGGTCTAAAACGACGACTCTTTTTCGAATAGAGCGTTATTTGTGCAAGAATATTGATATATGTTGTTTAGTTTTGTCTTGCGTCCAACGAAGCGTGCGTCTTTTGTCCAAACTGTTGTAATATTGACGAGTAAATTATAGGGTAATCAATCATACTCCAGATCAATTGCGTATATTTTATGATAATATTGTCGAACACAGACAAGCCTCAAAACATGTACCGAAAGCATAGCCTTCGTCAGCTATTCAATATTAAGGTAGCGCCCTAAGAGAATTATTCAAATTTCGGCTTCAATAGACGTATTAATAGATTAATCCTCAGCGTATAAGTTTGTAGTATAATTCGTTCTTTTTGTTTTAATCTTGTATTACGCTTGATTATGTTTGTGTTTAATATTACTGCGTTCTTATACTTGATTTTATGACTTTCAATATGTAATATACTTTATTGAATGAATATATATAAAGACATTTGTTATTATTATCATAAATTGTTATTATTATTATTCTGATTATCATTATAGTCAGTAATCAGAAGTACCCAGCGACCCTTTTAGAGAAAATTAATCGTATGTTGCACTAAACACTAGCTGAGTGTCCCTACGTCAATCTTAGTTACTATTTAACGTTCCTGGGGAAAAAATACTCGCTCTTCGCTGCCAGCGAGCAAGACTTTTAAGAAATGAAAATCCCAGCCAGCTGTGAGTGTGATGCCTGTCAACTAGCCAGCAAGCAAGTCAGCTTGTAGGTACACAGCATTTTATTTTTGTGTCATCGGCAAACATGGCAACATGGCTCGTCAGGACCGAATAGGGCAAGTTATTTACGTAGGTGAAAAATAACATCGGGCCTAAAATGGAGCCGTGAGGTGTTCCTGAGCTGACAGGCAAAGTATCAGAGGTTTTTGACCCAGCACTGTTACACGTTGGTAGCGACCCATCAGGTAAGAGCTAAACCACTGTAAAAGACTGCCTCCAAATCCGAACTCGTGCAACTTTTGCAGCAGGCAGCCGTGCTATACCGTCTATAAAGGTAGCATCTGTCCCTTAAAGTTAGCATCTGAGTTGCTGTAGTAACAAACGTGGCACATTTTCATTACATGGCACAGTAATAAGTGTCGACTTAATAGCCAAAAACAGAAAAACAGCAACGGCTTTCACAGAGCTCTTCGAGTGACGAAGGAGCAATCGTATTCGGGAAAACGGCAATTAAAAAAATGAATTGTAAGAATGAAATAAGGTAAAAGGAGTCCAAAACTAGCAGTACCTCCAAGACTACAGGTCGTTTGACGTTTGACCACGAGTCATCCTTCTGTCATTATATCGTTTTTTAGCCTGTGCGCATGCTAAACCTCAAAACGTACCATATGGAAGACAAAATTACTACATTGTCACATATATACATGACTGAATCTCTGTTTAAGTCAGTAAGGTGGAACTGAGGTGCCAACGAAAGGGATCTGTCTCATATGGCCTAGGGGCCGACTTTTCTCTCCCTCGCTGTCTTGTCGGGGACAGGGTGATCGGAAAGCAGCGCGGAACCATCTCCAGCTGGCATAAGCGAACCGCAGGGCGAAATCTCGTGGTGCATCGTCATGGTATAACGCTCCGACAAAGTGTCCAGAGGTACCGCTGTCAGCTGTATTTTTCTCTCTTTTTTAGCCATTTTGATATTAAGGCTGGCAAGTCGCCCGAAGACATCGTAGGGAAAGGAGCGTTTCATTCATGTCCCTTCAGTATCATGTCCTTGTCAAATCGTCGACGGGTATTGTATACTTACGGTACATCAGGATATTAAAACTCGGGAAATTCAAAATCTTTTCCGCAAATGTCACTGCCGTTGGGGGGTAGGAAGGGAATTGGCAGGGCAGCTTCCTCAAGGGGTTTGAGTACCACGCTTCATAGCGTCAAAGAAACACCCTCCCCTCCCAGGCCGAAGTTTGCCGGTTCTAAAGGTTTCTGGCTTGTAAAGCTTCGGTAATCGCTATTATTCACTAAACGGATGATCGTCTTATCTAACTTCACCATTTATTGCCCTGGTCTCCAGATACTTTCGGTGTTCTGGAAGAACAAGTTACCCACCCAACTGTGCCTTCCCCTTTGGCCAGTTGTCCATCTACCACGAGTATAACCCGAGTATCAGGCCTTCTTGGACGAGGGGTTAGACCGTTGGCAAGGCTATACGATTAGAATCACTGTGATATTTCCTAAACTGATGGGGTATCCTGATAGCTACTTTTACTGAAAATGTCTCGTAGCAAAAGCTAACTATAGTCTGTTTGGTTTTATCAAGAGAGTTCATAAGGTTATTCGGCTACTGTAAAGAGATTCGACTGCTGACGTTTCCCTCCGTCAGAGCGAATCGGCTTGGCTTGTCTGTACTTTCAAAGCGTGTTTGTCTTGACCGTAACCGGTACTGGCGATCAACACGCGAATGTACGTGTTAACCGTCTGTTTCTGAAGTAGACTCTTGACCTCATGCAACCCAAAGATAAATATCTGATGTGTATGTCGTGTTCTTGAGAAAACTTAGTTACGCTTACGGTGATTTCAACATCCGTCCCCACCCATACAAATTTTCGGGGAGTACCCACCCTGTGAGTGACGCACTTCTTGAAACCCTTATCCTCTTTCAGTCGAGACCCTCAAATCGACAACCTACATCAGTCGACCATGAAAATGTAACAAATCATCATGTTAACACGCTACAATAAATAAATATAAGAACTGAGCAAAATTGGTCAAAAAACCGAGTCGAAAGCCATGGGCAAACTGAAAATGTGAGTAGGAGTCGTGTAAAATGCTCTCTGAGCTCATTTTACTTGTGAAAACCATACCCAATTCCAGTTCTAGACCAGCCCTACCCTATCCCAGACCAAAATAGTCAAAATCTGTACTCTATTTTAGCACAAAAAGACTCAAAAACCATACTCTTTAACGCCGCACACACTTATATGGCTCTTATAGGGGAGTACAGGGCATCCGTCATTTTGAAAGCCAGTATCTCATATTTGGCGCGGAATGTGTTCTGTGATGCTCCGTTTGCCTGAACTGTTGTGAAAACATTTTGAAAGCACTAACGTAAAAATGCGACATTTTGCTCGGGACAGAGACGTCTTCCCACATCATTTTCTTTTACTCCAAATGAGTTTTGGAATTTGGTAATTAATAACATGGATTTACTCAAGGACCTTGACGACGTAACTGTTCTTTGAAAACGTACAGTTCTCAAGCGTGATCAGCCAAATCTACTGGATGTCTACTCTATATAACACATTGTTTGTTTTCGACTCATTACATAGAAAGCATTCAGCTTAACAAACTTTCCGGCGTTGCCTCAATTCTGCGCTTACTCGAATTCGCGCTATTTCAAAATGGTATAGGCAATCTATGCGGTTTTGTTTTGCTTTTAAAATTGAGACGTTTAATTCCAGTGCGTGTTCCTAGCCTGCCTAAGAAAGAAAAAATGAGATAAGAAGGTAATGATCCGCTCTTTAGATAAATAATCTTTTTTTATTATCTTCCATTCAATTGACAAGTGGTGGGGGTGAAACCTATCTCAAAGTTTTACCCAAATTATGAACGCCAAGTGCTGAAAAAGTTATCTGTTTTTATAAGCTCCATGACTAAAATCCTCACAAAATTAATAATCGGCTTACATAAAACGATGATATTCATAAGTAATAACCAGGCTGTTTTTAAAGTTTCTTATCGTTACCCCTGGTTACAAGTAACTCTTAGGAACTATCAAGTAGGCTTGCGTGACTGCGTCCATTTGTCGTATCAGTTTAGTCAAATCGATGTTTTCTTTTCTGAAGCAAGTACACGCGACTAAAGTAAGTCATTTAACCTTTTAGGAAAACTACTGAAGTAAAACCTACCTTTGTTTTGAAAACAAAAGAAAGAAATTGTTTTTCCCGCAAACAGCAAAAACATAAAGAAATTGAAAACTTGACCTATGACACACAGAGATGTTTGAAAATTTATTCCATTTCATTCGACATAACACTAAAACTATCACAATAAATATTGGTCGCTCACTTAATAAAGCTCTTAACTAAATTTATGGTCGGCTGGAAACCATATTTATCACAAACTACATAAATACGCTCCAATCAGAGTTCGTCTGCCTTTTAATTGTTTTATAATTTTCAAACATCATCAAGAGCATTGTAATATTAGTGCATGTGTCACACTCGAGAACCTCTCAGTTCATTTGTGGTTTGTTTAAGTTCAGCATTTCGCTTTTTCATGAGAATGATTTTCTTTTCTAACTCCATAGTTTCTTTCTCCAATGCGTCTGCTCTCTTTTCAAACTTCTTTCGTTTCGCCACAGCCCTAGCAATCTTATCTCTTACCTCATCCAATTTTTCCAAATACTCCTTTTCCTTCATCGGTGTATAATTCGTCGCGAACTTATTTCCTGCTCGCTCGACAGCTCGCAATTTTTCCTCCATTCTCGCAATGTGTTCTTTAGCTAACATTTCTCGTTTCTCAGCCGCCAGAATTTCCTTTTCTTTGACTTGAATGGCCTTTTGCTTTTTCGCAATAGCGTCAACAGTAGCCCTCGTTTTCTCTTGGTATTGTTCCAAAGTTTGCTCTATGGGCCCGACGTCAACTTTATTTTTCTCCAGGAACTCTTTCGTGTAAGCGTTTTCTTCGTATCTCTGATTCGCAAAATACATCCGCTCCTTGCAGTAGCTCTCTTGAATCTCGATTTTTTCCATGTCTTTCTCAGCCTTGGCAATTTGGTCGAGAATTTTCCTTTTCCTGCTCAGTGCCCGTTCTTCTGTTAAATTTACTTCGATCGAAGCCTCTTTCGCTCGCTTCTCTCTGGCGTGTTCCTCTCTTGTGCTCGCTACAATGGCGTTCATTTTCACTCGGACGGAATTCAAGCCCGCCGCAACGTTTTTTCGCGGTTCCTTAGCCGCTACACACGCCATTTTAATACTTAGCCAAAGCTTCCAAATTGGATTTTCGATGCCCAGATATTTTGGCAATCGTTCGCTGTCTTGTCACGCTCAAGGCTGTAATGAATTGTCATCCACTTTACGGAGTTAAAAGATCAGCACGCCTCATTGCTATCAACCAATCAATTTCCTTGGTTTTGTTATTCGCTATCGAATGATTGATGAAAGAGAGGTGAAGATACCTCTTTCTGTGATACCAAATCTGTGCGAGAGATTTGTCTCGTCTCACCGGAAACCGCCTTAAAATTTAACTATTCCACACAAACATTCACGTCTGAGGGGATTTCTTTACGAAACGCTACTCAAAACATCAAATTAACGCTTACAGGAAGAGCAGAATCGCACATTCCCGCATAGCGGGTATCTAAGTTACCTTGTCAAGGTTAATGGTTAGATAGCAAAACAAAACGTGACTTTAACAACTCTTAATTGTATCCCTCTTTCTTTAGAAAGAAAATAAAATGGAGAAAACAGCGTGAACTCGGCTATTTGCGTCTATTTTTTACCTCTCGAGAACAGAAGCAAAGTTGCTACAGAACTTAATTTTTTCAACGGCTGCATAATTTGGTCTAATTTGACTTCCGTGAACTTTAACTGCAAACTTTATTGACTTTCCTTATCTGACTGAGGCCTTTCAATTTAAATAGCTGACTTGATATTCACAATTTAGCTTCTTTGAATGTAGCTTGAGAGACTTTCATATTTTCGGCCTTAAATTGCCTAACAACCAAATTACATTAAGAGGAAACTGATAAAGTTGGGGAGTATTTATTGCTGATGAATTGTTTGTTGCTATAAGCAGGAATAGAATGAAACTCAGAAAGTGTAAAAGTTTTGCAGTTGAGTGGTGTATACACAAATAATATTGATTAAATAAACAGCAAGTTTGGTACCCATATTTCAAGAACAGTTGATTTTCAACAGTAAGTGAACTCCATCCGTGACCCTCGCTTGCGAAAAGAAATAGATTTAATTAGTGTTTTGCAAAATCGGTGTACAAGAAAAATGTGATAAAGGTTATCTGTTTACATTGTTTGTTGACTCCGGAAAACAAGATTGTTGCGTTAAAAGGAAGCCGCTCGTTCTTAGATGTGAAGTCAAACCTCTTCAAACACGACACTGCTCTGAGTTTGACTTCAGCCGGTCGTACACACACAGCTTTCATTTCATCTTTCATGCAGACGTTTCACTGTGATGCAATTTGTCTAGCTTCACAATTAAACACTACACTTTGCGTTGGCCAGCCCTATTGTTGATTTTCGTAACAGTCTGCACAATGGGTATTGTTATTTGACAGTCAAATAAGTGAGTTCAAGAAATAGCTATTCAGAGCGAGAAACAAACCATTTAATCTGCAAGGGTAGAGAGCTACCCCCATTTGGCCTGGCTGGCATACCACCTTGAAACCGATATAAGTATATCTGAACTACGATAAAGATACTATCTTTTCATACCCGGGTAAGCAATTAGAGGAGAAAGCAGAGAAGTACAGTAAAGTGAGAAGTACTGCAAAGGACAGGTCAATGGACGATAGTGGGCGGAAAAAAATTGAGCTTTCTGTGCGCAGACGAGCCTTCTGTTAGCAGTTGTTGATGTGTCCAATTTCTTTCTGAAGTCCCCCACGATTAAGAAAGTAATTTCAATCTGTTGGTTGCTCTTTTTTGTTAGACATGTGAAGAATACTCCTCTTTTGTCGTCCCGGATTGTTGAGCGAAATGTCGAGAAATGAACAGGGGACAAGACACGCGATGTCGCGGGCGCCACCAACGCGGAAACACGACGCGCGCGTGGATAGAAAAATAGCACGGGTCCAAATTTCGACGCGACTAGTAGTTTTCAAGCTTTCGCTGAAGACCTTTCTCAGTCGCTTTTATGTTGGTGATCGCAAACAAAATTTTTTCCATTAGCTCCTTAACACTAAGTTAGATTGCCGTGTACGGCCATATTGGTGGAACACCCTCCCCCACCCCACCCCAAAAGACTTAAACTTCACGTCACTTTTACTACTGGAAATTCTTTTATGTACTTTAGCCTGTTAGGCTCCTATATTTTTATGTGATCTGAGCCTAAAGTCGAAGTGTCGGTATCGGCATTTGGAATGTCAGGAACCCATTTTTTTACCCCCTCACCCCACCCCCGGCCCCCGCGTCCCTTAACACGATGTCTTGAATAGTCACTGTTCCTAAAATCATGTTAAATAGAAGAAAAAACATCTAAAATCATGTAATTGAGCAAAAAAGTGAAGTGTTTACAATTAAGTGTGTTAAACACGTTTGCAGAGATTCATGATTATTACTCGCACATATTCGTTACATTAATCTAAACATGGCAGCAAAACACTTAAAGGTGTCCAGTAATGCTTTAGTGGAAACCTTCAGAAGAACACAAGATCATGGAACCTCTAAAACATGTTAAAGCACTGCTTAAGAAGCAGGAGTCAACAATGAAGACCTTTCTTAAGTTTTTTGTAACTAGAAATGTTTCCATTTTTGTTTGACAATAAAAAAGAAATAGAGTAGTCTTCTGTCTAGCCGTTATTTTCTGCAACATGCAATGCTTTGAAGTGTTGTGCCATGTGACAAAACGTCACGAAGAAGCAAAGTGTTGTGTGACAACCCGGCAGTTGTATATGAAACTAAAAACAGCAAGGCACAGTCTAGCAGCTTGATTTACAGTACAGCTGTAGTTTATACGTTGCTAATGAAGGTTTATTCTGACTCAGAGTCAGAGCTTGAGCTGTCTATCTGAATAGAAGACTTTCTTGATTTTTTCTTCATGGACTCCAATATATCTTTTACCAGAACTTTGGGTGGTACAATATCTGAGAAAAAGAAACAAGCCACACTCAAGGTTTTGAAGGTCAAATATTAGAAAGATTTAGAATTAAGTTTACGGCAAATAGCAGAAATGACCACGTGACCATGTTTGCACTGAACCAATTTCAGACTAAAATATGTCATGATATTTTTCACGTCCCGTTTTTGGCTTCTAATATTCAGACCTGTTTGTCAGACCACGTAAAGCAAGCTGTATCACGTCAAGTGAACCTCTTTGTTTCTCTTGTTTTCCTTTTCACACCAAAATCTATTGTAAAAATGTATGCCCATTTTCAGGCCAAAACAGCTGTAAAGCCACACCCTTTGGGGTGGGGTGCTTATACCTCTAGGGGGGTACCGCCTCCCCTCCCCTCCTCCTCCTACATCTTCTATTTCTTCCTTTTGTGAACTAATGAAGACAGAATATAGGACACAGGGAAGAGAAAATCATGAACAAAACATTTTTACCTCCTAAAAACTGCAATGATTCATCATCTTCAACAACTTTTGCTGAAACATCAAACATGGTAAAATAGAAATAAATAAATTATTTATAAATTTGTGGTTTATTATAGAACTAGCCACAAGTGTTTTGTTCACGTGCTGTTTCCATTGCAGTTTCCAAAAATATGTAAAATAACCTCAACCTTATCAGAAAGAATTAACATGTTGACATCAAGGAAAGAACAAGCCAATTAATTTCCTCATAGCGAAAGACAAAAAGATAAAAAACAAGAATGGAAAGTTCTCTGCCCAACACTTGGGTAGAACATTGAAACAGAGCAACCACACCATATCGGAATTGAAACCAAATTATAACAAGTGTGCTTTATGCATCACTATATGGCACTATCCAGCTAACCTGTGAGGAGTTACAAGATTTGCTACAAAATAAATATCTAAGTGAAGAGCAGATAGCATATTAACTGTCTTGTGTCAAATTTTAGCCAGACTTATTGTTTCACTTAGAAGTGCCTCAGGCTAAATTTTATGATGTGGTGTTCAATTTAGTGAGAGAACATCACTCTGTGAATTTTTGCCGCCTTATGGTTAGTTTTCAAGAAACGTAAGGCCAAAATATCGAGTCATCGAAAGAAAAGCGAGGGGAAAAAAAAAACAGAAAAACAAAATATAATGCTTTGCAGCGAAAACTCAGAATAATATTCTTTGCTTCAACAGAGGTCACATGCAAAAATTCAGGTACTTTTGAGCGAAGAGAGTTTTGATCTGAGCTCTTCAACATTTGAAATTTTTTTTTTTTTGTAATACAACCCAAGTGATATAAAGCAATCTCTCTATGACAAAAGGAAACATATAAGATTTGTTTTAGTCCTTCAAAATAAACTTGTTAGAGTCTGAGAAAATTTAATGCCGCTTGTTGGTAATTGGTAATGATCAAAGACCATTATCATTTAATTATTTTTTTGCAGTATGACCTACAAAGTCACTTAAATTATTCTTAAAAACTTACACAGGCCTTTATATGATAGTTGCTTTGGGTCACCCTCTTGTTTAAAAGCAGAGACTGCTAGATAATCTACAAACAACTCCTGCAATGGATGAAGGTTTAAAGGCAAGATAAGTTAGATTTAGTCACAGGAATCCCACACATGATTCCCTGGATGACATTCTGTTTCATTAACCTTTTCAGCCTCAACATATATATTCAACATATATATTCTCCTCACTGTCTTCCAACATTTCTTACGCAACATGTGAATGAAAGAAGTCTAAAAACATGAGCATATCACATGTACACAACATGCCCAAGGAACTCAACTTTGGGGGAGGGAGGGGGGGTTCAGATATCCTCCATATCCCCCATGAAGAGAAATTAGGGTTATACAAAAGGTCAAGGAAAAGTTCAGGACTTTTAATTTAATATTTGGTAAGTTAGTTAATTGAATGCTTTGTTTAAATATAGGGGCTAGATTCTAGAATACCCGGCCACTAAAATCTAGAACTTAAAAACCTGCTACCGCAGTCCCACAGTCATCTTCCCGGCTTGATCAATCGATGAAATCGGTAATTGATAACAATCGATGGCGATCGATGTCAATCGATAACAATAATTAATCGATTGATATCGGAAATCGATGACCAATCGATCACCAAAAAACGTGTGTTTTTTAATTGACATAGATTGTCATCGATTGCCATCGATTGTCATTGATTGTCATCGGTTTCTGTATTTCCTTTTAACAAGAAGATAGATCGAACGTCCGATTATGAAGGCGTGCATATTACGTCCCGCTTATAAGACAACGAACAACAACAGCAACAAGAATTTATTGGTTCATATATCAAATGTACATGTGGGTTTATGTAGACTGCGAGTAATCTCTCATATTTCTTTGTGAAAGTCGAGCGAGTGCGATTCGAAAATTGCGTGACTCGCTTCTCGTTCTCACCCGACCTCGTTTTTACCGACTGATTTGCATAATTACACAACAATTTTGTTTCTCAGAGGCCAAAGCGGTGCTACCAAATCCTGTTGGAGGTGACCCAGTTGCCCACGACCACATGTTGTGTCTACAACTTTTAGCGCGTTTCCTCAATCTCCCCTCTTTTTTGAGCAACAAAACACTCAGCGAGTTCAACAGAAAATGGGCATTCATGATCGGTGAGGGTAAAAGGAGGAAAGAGTTTGTGGAATGGTATGTGGCATGGCGTGCGGAATGGCATAATTATGCGAAATACGATTTACACGGGGAATAAATTAACTGAAGAGCGCATCTTGTTTTTGCGCCAATTTTATAAAAGCAGCAGTTTTTTCGATGTTGCGGACTATTAAACAACCAAACAACAGATCGAGGATTAGAAAATATACGCCTGGGTTAGAACATGTCTGATCGCTGGTTAGGAAGTGAGAGTGAAGAAATCGATGAAGTTTCGCATTCAAGGAACTAAGAATAAATTAAATTTCTAGTTGACAAAAAGAACGTGGCAGCGAGTAGCCTAGACAAAAAGCAACACCAGACTGGAGAAATAACATCAGTCCGAGGCCAAAACTATTATGTGAGAAATTTTAAATTTAAACTCGGTCATTTTATCAGACTCTTTGACGGTTACAATTTGTACAACTCATGGGAAAAATATGTTCTACTTTTTCTCACCTTACATTTTCGTCGAGCGACGAGTACGCAAGTCACTGTTGAGCTGCTGAGCTAGCTACCTTGCTATTTAATCCGGCCATTCAGGTAGCTATAGTTCAGTTACGTGTTATCCAACTAAACATATCCGTCTTTAATTAAGGTCTTTCAGTGCCACACATCCCAACCTAAAATGAGATTTAAAATCGAAAAAGCCCTAGAGCAAAAAAGCAGATGACAAGTATGGTGTCTAATTATCGACACTGGTTGTGTGAAAGGTTGTGAAACTATTCTTATCACAAATGCATTTTGGTCAAATTGTTGTTCATTTTCCCGCTCATGATAAATAAATCATAGAGCATACAGGGTATGAGAATTGATCTTCTACGGTCTTCTACCGAGGGTTAAAAAAAAAGAAAAAAATGTTTATTATTTGCCCTCGGTAAAGGATCAATCTTTGTCCTGAGAAGACTTCACGCTGTCACGTTATTTTTGTCAACTGAAGTCGCACGGAGTAAAGTGAACATGAAATTTAATTTACTACGGATTTACTCATAGTTCCTTGAATGCGAAAACTATAAACAGTTTTCATCACTTTCTTTACCCTCACTTCTTCCAAATCAACAATCATACGATCGAATCCTCAAATTGTTGTTAATATTTAGCAAGTCTGCATCAAAAAAGCTGCTGCTCTTATAAAATTGGCGCAAAAACAGGATGCGCTCTTCAGTTAATTTATTCCCCGCGTAAATCATATTTTGCATAATTATGCCATTCCGCACGCCATGCCACATACCATTCCGCAAGCTCTTTCCGCCTTTTACCCTCACCGATTCATGATACCCTTTAACTACAACATTGTAGATAGTTAAAATAACTTCAGACATATTGTACAGGTTTGGGTCACCAGTCACGTATACGGCCACGAGGGGAACTAAAACTACAAATCGAAAACAGTCAGCCAACTGACCCAAGCTTGTGATTATTGATTGACTGTTATCAATCGATATCAATTAACTAATTGTCATCGATTGATCGATTGGATTTCCGATGATCGATTGTCATCGATTGATCAGGCCGGGTCATCTAATTTGCATCCACTACGGGGCTGCGGACTGCGGTAGCACTCCAGTTTAATACTTAGATCATCCACTACGGGACTGCGGACCGCGGTAGCACTCTAGTTTAATACATTCCTCGCTCTTTTATCCATCCACTACGGGACTGCAGACCACGTTAGCACTCAAGTTTAATACTTAGATCAAATACTTATTCATCTGTTGAGCGCGGTAGCACGGATCACTGACGGGTTTCAGAGTAATGCACCTTGCGAGTGGACGGGTATCCTGAAATTGCTCCAATATAGGATATTTGAAGTCGGGAAATCCGTTAAAACTATAGCTTCCCAGTCAAACTTTCAGACTCTGGTTTCACAAAGCCGCTACATAAAGTCAAGAGAACTGATCAACCAACAAGTTGTTTGTTCTTTGAACATAGTACATGCATAAACTAACTTGCGTAGTTTTTTAATACTCGATCAGTTCGCCCCAAGGCAACTTACCGTAGCTTTTGTTACAAGGAAAACGGACTCTTGACTACAATGAGGTAGATCTGGCGAGCTTTTCATGATCGTTTTAATCCTTGCCACTGGTAATTGTGTTAATTTTCCCGCGGTGTTTTCAGCACTCGTTTTGTCCGCCATATTGGATTTCACGTTGCAGCAGTACATTAGGTCAGCAGTGTACAATTAACTCATTAGGTGCGTGGTGTATCGGGATCCATGTCAAAGTAGTTGGCAGTACTGTTTCATCTTTTGGGGTGAAAACTGTCCTCGAAATCAGTGTGTATCGATTGATGAGCAATTCAAAAACATGGAGGATGGTGAACAAAGTTTCAGTAATACACAAAGTGACGATCAATCTGCGGATTGCAATGCGAAGCTAATGCAAACAGAAATGGAAGACGAACAAAATGCAAGAGCCTTTCTCAGAGAAAGATTTCTCCGTTTGCTCTTCGCTTGTTATGACAAGCCGGCACGTTTCTCGATGCACGAAAGAACTAAGGTTCAAGCGATATTCCGCGGTACTGATATTGATATGGAGAACTTGCAAGTATCGGAGCTACAAACTCCCATGGGTGTACTCCCTGAGGCACTGCTTAGGTCATCTGATGTGCTGTCATTTACTGTGGAGTTTGGAAGCAAATCAAGCTAGCAGTTTTGGAAAAAAAGACATGTGTTTCAGTATAAACATGGAGCATGCAGAGCTAGGGATAACAGCAATTTTAGTTGTACTGAAAACCTGCTGCTTCTACTCCAGACCTGTAGCCAGGTGCAGCCGCCTGTGCACAATGCCTTCCATTTTGAGTGCATCACATGGTTCCTCTGTGATCAGCCCTGGGACGTTCCATTTTCATCTGCAAGCCCCCCCCCCCCCCCCTTCATCTCTTAATGGTGTGTGTGTGGTGGGGGGGAGGGGGGTAAAAATGGACTATCCCCCAAGGAACTTCTTTGCTGGATAATCACCTGAAATAAAAGGGGTGTCACAAGCAACTGTCAGTACTGTTGTGGAATAAGTGCTATTATCAAATAGACGACTTGTCAGACTTCAAAACAGTCATTTTTCATAACCTGTCATAATGAATGTATGATGAAATACTCTGGAGCCAATCAGGCAAAATTTGTATTGTAGCATTGTCAGGTGTGCTATACAGAATGACTTCACAATAATGTAACCTTGTTTCCAAAAGGTGTTCAATATTGTCAAAATTTCCTTTGTGGTGAAATTTTTTGTGCCCTACTTCTGCAAATTTTATACACGAGTGTATTCATATCGAAATGGTCTTTATAGTAGGAAACAAGTTATCACTTTGAAGAAAAACACATTCAACACTTTTTAATTTTAATAACATGCTTTGAACTTCTGGACTTAGTGTTGGGCTGAATTCTGTAAAAAGAAGAACAATAAAAGTTGCTTTTGTGAAAGGTACACAAATGATGAAATAAATATAATTAGGTAAATGTTTACCAAAAAGAACTATAAATTTTGGTTGGGAATTTTCATTATTGAGAAAATTCATGTCATTTCAAGCTGTTCCTCTTTAGAACCCAAGCGGCAATTTTGTTGAGGAAAACAACATTGCTGTAGAAGGCTCAAAGCTGGTGTAAAAATGCGAAAAAATTTAGAATGGTTGTTTTTTAAATTTATATTTTAGTGATTTTTATTTCATTTAACTTTACAATTAGTGCATATTAAATACATTCATAGATTTATACTAAACACATACTTGCACAAACACAATACAAACACTAAAGGATTGAGATATTAAAATGTAAATAAAATTTTAAAAAAGATCTGAGAACGAATCTCATCATGTAACTTGCTTGTTTCTAGTATACTGTCCATATCATGAAGAGCCTACAACTAATTAATTTACATACCTGCCCCATTTTCTAGAGTGCTCAGTTAATTTACTTTTTGATTTTGAAATCCTTTTGTTCCAGTTTATAACTATCATCAATTAAAATTTTTTGAAAGAAGTCAAGTAAGGGTGGTTTCAAAGTATTGTTTCTGCAATAATAAATGTACTGGTTAGTGATAATTATAATATGTGTTTCAATGTATGTGACTCTGCATGTGAACACCTCATTGCATTATCATCACATATTTTTGCTTTTTATTCGTGTCTCTTAGGAATTCTTTTTACATCTACAGTTGTTCCTATTTCATTCATTCTTGACTTGATAATGACATTAAGCGAACGCTAAAACGTCGTTGCATTTGAAACTTTTAACCAAGATGGTTTTAAACTTTTCAACTTTATCGCAATGTTTTATGTAATGTTTAGAACACTAGCAGCAGTGTTTTATCAGGATTTAAAACCATGAGGCACAGTGTTTTATCAGGATTTAAAACCACAAGGCGCAGCCAAGTGGTTTTAGACCGGATAAACCAGATGCTGCAAGTTGTTTGAATGGCTTCAAAAACATTCCTGGAAAAGCGTGTGTCAAGAGAGTTCATAACAATGATGCTTTTGTGAACGTTGGAAATTAGCATACGAGAAAACATTCAACACCACATACTAATAAGGAGGAGGTTTTATCGGGTTTTAAAACCACTGCACGCGATGTTTTATCGACCATTTGATAGGTCAATGGGCTTATGAATTATTAATGAGTTTTTGATAGTTAAATTTTAATAATTATATGGTCCAATAAAAGAAGATCATCCTCTTAACAAGGAAAAAATAAACTGCCATTTAAATGTTTTATTCAGTTTGAAAATTTCCCCATGGAATGTTCTTAAATAGCATGTTTCATTTACCTGCCAAGCAAGACGTCTAGTATTTTTTCTAAAATGGTTAAAACTAGTTTGTCAATCATATAATAATAATATACACCAATGATGTAAATAGCTAAATAAGTCTTAAACAGTGTGTTCATTGAAGGCTCTATAAACTTGGAACTCTTGGCGAGACCTTAACTTGCCTGTTGCATACCTGCCAACCTTACAAAGTCCGAAATCCCCCCCCCCCCCCCCCCATCCCCACAACCCTTGCCCTGAAATACAGGGCTGTGCGCTAGCAGAGTCCAGTGGCCCCTGGTGCCTAACTTTTGCTCTCGGGCGATTAGAAAATCTAGTTTTTTTTTTTCATACAAATCATATGCTGGGCACCCGAGATTTTAAAGTTTCGGAGCACTGGGCTCCCTTCAATTTTCCTTACAGCACAGCCTTGAAATTTCAACAATATGATGAGTAACAAATCGTTTTTGGATATCATCCAAATTGCAGTTTTGTGTGTTCTTCAAAGAATAGTAAATCAGCTTCACAGATCAATTTATCATATTGTATTTAGTGAGATTAAAACATTTCGATTAAATCCCTTGAGAACTTGAGGAAAAAGAACAACCCAAAGTTCCTTACGATTTTTGCATGGAATTAATTTTTTCACTGAAAATCAAAATATTATTATTATGTTCCTTTATTTTTACATTTAGAAGCACAAAAATTGTGACAGTTGGCAGGTATGCTGTTGTTCGTACAACTTATTGAAGAACAACATTCAAGTCTCGTGGGTGTGAAGATTAAAAGAAACAGGTGTCTTGAAATGTGACTACAGCCTTGCGGTAAGCACTTGATAATCACATTCTAATGAATATGCTATGCAAGGACAAAGCAATACTTTTCAATAAACCTTATAAATTTGTTAAAATACACTGTTCTATCTAAACTAAAATCACAAATTATACATCACAGTAATACATGTAGATCCTTCTTTAAACTGTGGCACCTTGCAAACTGAAACCTGTTTAGAAATCTGTTTAGAATATTATTGCATGAGTGGGGTAAACACAGTACCCCCAGTCATACAGATGTCTGATAAATAGCTGTTGATTGGACACCTATCATCAGCACGATTACGATTAAAATTTTTTAACATTCATGAATGATCATCACTTTCTAAATTTTGTTATAATACACTGTTCTATCTAAACTAAAATCACAAATTATACATGTACATCATAGTAATACATGTAGATCCTTCTTTAAACTGTGGCACCATTGAACTGTAAACAGTACCAGATATTATTCTTTTTGCATCTTTGGAGCTTGAGAAAATCAATGCAAACTGACACCTGTTTAGAATATTATTGCATGAGTGGGGTATACACAGTACTCCCAGTCATACGGATGTCTTATAAATAACTGTTGATTGGACATCATCATCATCCTCCTTTACTACGCCGATCCTCATGATCATGATTACATGTACCATTAACATTGTTTAACATGAATTATCATCACCACGGTCATGAATCATTGTCATTGTCACCACCACCATCATCGTCATTGTCATCACCACCATTGCTATTAAAAATCATTCTAATCATTATTATCATAAATCATCACCGCCATCAATCATCGTCATCTTCAAGATCATTGTCCTTCTGTTTGACAATATCACTGCTGTTGACAACGTCGTCATGCTTAGCATCATCGCTACTATCATTGAAGCCGTCATTGTCACCATTTTTGCCATCATCGCTAGCATCATTGTTGTCATCACCATCATCACTGTCATCACTGCTGTCGTCACTGATATCGCTGCCATTGTCATCGCCACCAACATGATCGTCATCATTTTGTTCCTCTGCACAATCACTGTATTGAAGCCTTCGGATTTTCTGTCTGCAAGCTTGTAACTCCTTCTGCAGTTCCTTGAGCTTGGTTACCAACTGCTCTCGGTTCATGAAGCGATGGTTTGCTTTGGAATCTAACTTCCCAAGCCGTTCTCTTAACCTCTGCTTTTTGTGGCGTATGCATTTCCTGCATTTGACACAGTCTACACACGTTGCTTTCGAGGAGCAAACAATTTGGCACTTGTTAGAAAAAACTCTGACTTCCGTTGTGCTGGGATCAGAGGCAGTGCTATATTCTGCAACCCTGAACTCTGAACAGGATGGGACACCACGATCAGTGGTAAGAAATCCTTTACATAACTTGGATCCTGACATGCACTTGGCTAGCAACTCCAGTTCTTCCTTTGGGTTAGACATTTGTCCCAGCTTCAAACCCATATCTTTTGGGTCAAGTATACAGCCATGAGAACTGATGCTACAGATATACTGTGCGCTATCCTCTCTTTGATCAGCCCGTATCTCTGTAATGACTCGCTGCTGATCTAAAAGCCAGTCTTCTACTCGCAGAAGTGACAATGAATTATCATTGTTGATGACCACTTGCCAACCAGGTACCATGATCACATGCTTACTAGCGGAGTTTTCAGATTCCGACTTCACTGTGGAGTTTGATTCCTTTCTACGCAGGTGTTTCAACGCACGCACTCTCTTCCCACCCTTCTGAAAGCGACGATTTGTAAAAAATACTTTCCCATCCCAAAAATCACGGATAATTGGTCTGAGGCGTGCTTGACAATGGCTGAGGGGCTTGCCGCCATTCTGTTGAGACATCTCCTCGTCACTTTGCAAGTGAGCCACCACATCAGCCAAGCGATAATAGCAATCAGCAGGGTCATACTCATAATTTTTCAAAACCCTGTAAATAGATTATGAATATCACATAATTATGAAACTTTTGAATGCAGGGGAGAACATGGCACACATATAAATTGCTCCAAACACTTTTTGTGCCAGAAATCTTTAATACTTTGACAACAAGGGAGGTTCCATTTTTGATCTGCACTACACACCCACCCCCCCCCCCCCCTCCTCCCCGAGGATGGCAGGAATCTGAAACCTCCAATTTTTGTTGGCACCCTTTGAATAAAATAATCTGAGGGTTGATTTTTTAGCGGTGTCTTTACATACATACATACATACATACTTTATTTATTCCAGAAGCAGACTATATATACAAATAAAACTAAGAAGAAAAGTACTTCTAGAAAAGGAAGTTTGGAGGTTAGCCCTATGCGAAAACTCCCTCAAATAAAAGAAAAGCAAAAATAAGTATATATAAATCAAGATCTTTAGAGTCGAATATTTAAATACATTTTGAGCTTAGATTTAAAATGCTGAAAGCTATCAGCTTCCACTATACCACCAGGTAGTTCATTCCATAGTTTGACAGTTCTAATAAAAAAAGAATGTTTATAACAATTGAGTCGTGCTGGTTTGACATAGAGCTTGTATTGATGATTGTAGACCGAGTTGTGGCGAAATCAAAAAAGTCTTCAAATTTTAAATGATAAAATCCAAAAACTACCTTATAACATTCAATTAAAGATAAATAAGTTCTACGGTCGGAAAGAGTAGGCCATTTTAGTAATTTGCATCGGTCTTCATAGGACATATATCCTTTGCGTTGGTTTAAAACAAGTCTTGATGCTCTTCGCTGTACATTCTCGAGGGCATGGATGTCCTTAACAAGGTAAGGACACCAGACAGGTACCGCGTATTCCAGTATTGGCCGAATCTTTGCTTTGCTTTGGTCTTTGCTCTTTTGAACAAAATATCCTATACCCCTAAGCAAAAACTTGCCATCCCTCGGGGTGGGGGGAAGTGCGGCTAAAAACTGGAATGTCCCTAAAGGCTGAGTTCGTTCGTCATATTTACCAATTACCACTCGACATAGTCTACAATCACGAGAAATTTAGAATCAAAATTAAACTGCTCCTAACCACATCATTACAATTCAAGAAACTGGTTTCTATTCTTCTCAGTCGCACCTTTCAAAATCGAACAAAAACCCAGCCAGGTGCACAAACACATGGTGAGAATATTCACAACTTGTATTCGACAATTGCCCGAGCAAATTATAGCCATCGTTTACTGCAACACAAACACACGCATACGAATTCAGACGAGAAACATAGCCAGATATTTTCGGCCTTACAATTAACACTGGTAACCAGTGGATACCCTAAGGCTAGAGCCAGATAGTTATTTCGAAGCGAAGCTCAAAGAATTTGAGCTTGCATCCATGTTGTGTGAGGTGACAACTTCTACTCACCAAAACTTGACGGATAAGGGGAAAGTTTGAGTAGGAACTTTTCCTTTCTTCGTCCCACTTTCAGCTAAATCGCATTCTTCTCCCTTGACATCTTCGTGAGCTCGTTTCTTTGCCTCAGCGGACATTTTTTTTTATCAAAACAATACCAGCCACACCACAAAACAACAGAATCAAAGATGGCGCCTGTCAATAGCTCGAACCAGGCCTTTGCATCAGTGTGGGACAAAACGCGCGCGAGCACTCGCGAGGGCCAGTGCTTTAGGCGGCTGTTTGTGTGTGGCTTATAACAAGCCCGGCAATGGGAAAAATTGGCAGACAGCACAGAGCGAGTTGAACACGGAATAGAGAGGCCTACGTTTCGAGTTATTGGCACCCTTTTCGCCTGTAGAGTATGGGGGAAGAGGGGGAGGGGCACCCTCGAAATTTGGGTGTGTGTTGATGGCATGCTTCTTGAAACCACTACCCATGTTTCGGACAAGGCCTTCAATCAACAACCTATACCAGCGGTTAAAACCGCTTCAAATACACAAGCCGAGATGACAGCAGCCAACATGTGAGCAGTAGTTGTGTAGGTTTCCAACCCAATTTTACTCATGAAAACCATACACAACTACAGCCCAGTCTTACCCTATTCCAGCCCAAAAAGGCACTGCGTGAACCTATGTTGTTTATTAAGGAGAGTACCAAACATTTATATGATTACAGCTCTTTGCTTGGTACTTTTTGAATAAGGCAACATTTATTTTTTTTTTTTAAGTAAACTTACTCACAAAGACCAAAAATTTACACATCAAGGTCACTCACTTATCAAAAAAACTCTACATCTAAACACAGTACATCATATGTACAGTTCTGTTCACAAAATAAAGATGTTTATAACAAGGTTTCATGTACATACTGAGTTTGTGGTCATGCTCTTCCTGATTGGAAAATATTTTATCATAGTGCAAACAGAATGACTCAATTGAAAGTTTGAAAACACTGTTCTCAAACTTATTAATTCCTGTTGTGAATAGAAAACAAAGGAAATCATTACAGTGAAGGAGGTTTGGAAAAGTGCTCTTAATTATCATAAAATTTGGTGAACTTTTGCTTTGAATTTCTCCAAAAATTAAAAACACTTTAAGCCCTAACAGTGATCAGCATCAAATTTCTCCTTGTAATACCAATGCTTATTCAACCCCTGAGGTCATGAGAATTAAGCATATGATCACCCAAGGTAAATTTTCTTGATAATTTAATAACTTCTCCCCAGTACTTTTATAAGAAAAGTATGGGGGCAAGATAGGTGAATTTGATCTTTGATATTATGGGTTAAACGGTTAACGTTTAAATAGCTGTATCAAACAGTCAAAAGAGGGCTTCACCTGATTTCCAAACATCTTGAAGCTGATGTTTGGAATCCCAACAAAACGCTCTTCTGTGTGTTTGATATATTACTTGTAACTAAATGATGTAAACAAAATGTTGAAAAAGCTGGGCTTACAAGGAAAATTGTACTGCTGTTCAAATATGGCAAGTTAAATAAGCTTTTATCTTTCTAACTAAAGGTCATCCTCAAATTCAGCTAGGTCAGCAGTCTTTTCTGTAGTTGCCGCCAGGAAAGACACAAAATTTTAATAGCAGAGTATTGCTATGAACAAAACTCCTGATATAAATGGCCTTGTTTCAAACTCTTAAATTAAAAATTGTTACAAATGTATGGTCTAGAACTGTAAATTCATTGAAAAATGCATTTTGCCCAGGAAGCGGGGTGGAGGAGTGGGGGAGAGGAGGGGGGATACAATATAAAATTCACACGCTTTTGTTGGACCTATTAAGGATTGAAATTTGTGTTGTGGTACAACGGTAGCTGAATACATCTAAAATGACTTTGCAGCATAGGGTATAAGCTGGAAAAAAGTGCTGCTTGTCCTGGAATTAGTGCATGGTAAGGGTGAAAATTACTTCTACCTAACCTCTCCACTCCCCTCCCCAAATGAGGTTATGGTACCTTTACCTTTATACAGGAGAGTACTAAATCCACATCCTCCCCCTCCCCCCCCCCCCCCCACCCCACCACCAGTCTGGGCATTTTGGTATCCCAAAGAAATGGTTAATAAATAACACAGCATTGTCAAATCACAGAAAGACAATTTAAGGTTTGTTTAAAAGCACCATGCACATAAAGTCTTCATAGTTAATGGTGATAGACCCATTCTGACTCATATCCCTGGCTCTGAATGCATCTGTCAAGGCTCGTAACATCACACAGCATTGGATGAAACTGTCCAATTTCAAGCTTCGGCGAGCATGACTGTCAAATCTGTTTGAACATGAAATAAAAAGAGGGTAAAGGATCTGAAAAAAAAATAAAAACTGACCCACAATAATTCAACTCCAGGAGATTTAACCTACGTTTGATGTTTAAAGCGAGTTGGAATAATAATTATTCAATTATTGAGATGATGTTTGAAAAAATGCGAATTCCTTTTAATAGAGATTTTCGCTGCTGTTGCTGTTGCTGAAGCTCTCTAATACAGGTAAGAGTGAGGAGAGAGGGGGGCAAGTTAGCTTTTGTGGTTGTTGGCCAGCGCCCATACAGATGCCAAACAAAATGTCAATGATCATATCAGTACCTTCTCAGCACCAGACCAACAAAGTTAGGTGAAACATTGAAGCCCATCTCAGCAAATGCCCTGTGCAGTTCCTGTCCCTCTATTGCGCCTGATCTGTCTTGATCATATCTATCAAATGCTCCCTTCCACTGGTTTATATACTGCCACAGTTGCTGAAATTCTTGGAAGTTGATGGTACCTGACTGATCTCGATCAAAAATGCCTAAAACAAATAATTATTACACTCACAGTTAGAACAAAAATCTTTCTCTGCAACTGCTAACATAGTTAAACCTGAACGATTGAGCAATTGCCTCACATAGATTTTAATCAGCTAGGTTTCATTTAAAAATAATAAAAGCAGATTCACTAGCGACCTTCGTGGCTTCATCGGTGTCAAAATAAAGGATCCCTGATAAAGGGTTCAAGTGCTAGGCTGGAATGGGTAGTTGTAGGCGAAAAAAAAAAAAATCCCAAAAACACCAGACTATAAGCTGCACTTTTTTTGCAAAAGCTATAAGCTATTTCTTGTTTACTTACAGTGTAGCATTTTGCTCAAAAATAAAATATTCAACTAAGTTTCTAACAATAGGACTTATTGGGAATATTTCGATTTTAATGCAAATAAACACATGCCTTTCTTTCACAAAACCCTTCAATTATTACAAGGGGGAGGGGGAGGGGAAGGGGAAGGGAGTGTCTCAAAATCCAATGATTTTAAAGAAGGTATGAAGTTATAAAATTAGAATTTCCAGTGTGTGGGTAAGGGTGAATTAAAGACAGAGAATTTTTCTGGAAACACATACCAATCATTAGTCGGCAAGTTTCACTGTTGAAATGTGACCAGTTTCCATTCAGTAATGCCTGCTGCAGCTCGTTAGCTGTAATCTGACCTGACTTGTCTCTGTCACATGTCATAAACCAATTCCACAATGTAGGATCTGCCCCTGGAGGGGCACCTGGAGGTCCTCCATAACCCCCTGGGTACCCCCCACCAGGAGGTGGATAACCCATCTGAGAGGGGTAGCCTGGGGCACCTCCATAGCCTGTTTTCAAGAGATGAAAGAAAATGTTGAGTCAAACAGAGTTTAGTCATTTACATGTCACATAAGAAAACAAAAAACAAAACAGAAAACCAAAGGTCTATAGGCTTGAGTCCAGCCATCATTTCTGTGACAATGATTTCCTTAGTGCAATTTCTTGTTAGAGAAAAGGTTCTTTGTCAAATGTTTTGGCAGTTTTTACCAAAATACAATAAATTGCCGTGACAGTGCTCCTTTAAGGATGGTTTCCACCAATAGGCCATTTCCAAGTTGCTTTAAACCTCATTATGAAAGCGACGCTAAGTGCAAAGATTTTGTTATGAAAATTAGTTTTCATTGATGTGCAAACAAAACCAATTTTCATATGAAAGGTTTTGCACCTGGCCAGTCACTTTCATAGTGAGGTTTACAGCAACTCGCGAATGGCCTATTCAAAAGTATTTTTGTGGGGCTCATCACCATGCAGGAAAAAAAAATATTAGCAAATGCCGTTGAAATCCAAAATGGAAATTGGAGTAACCACGCATTTTTCAAATCCAAAGACAAATAAACTTTATCTCTTCTGCTGAAAATTTCCCCCAATTTTTTTTGTCCGTTTCATTCTAGCCCTTGATAAGACGAGCTTTCGTGCAGTCTAAAATCACACAAAAATAGTTCTGCATAAGGAGAAACCGTCCTTAAATACAAAAGCATCACTTTCGGATTGAACACAAATTAACTATGGCAGAATACGAAATTTTCGACAGCCACTGTAAACAGCATGCAATAACACGCAATCTGGGTTGCAGTGATCTAGGCTTGACATAACAGTGGCTGAAACAGTGAGTCAAACACTACAAGAATAAGTAAAGTGTAAATTTAACCTTGTTGAGGAGCTGGGTGGCCGCCATATTGATGTCCATACCCTGGATATTGACCCGCCATCTTGGATTGTTTGGAAGCGAGATGTTTGGCCAGGTCGCTTAGCCGAACCTCGTTTCCACTGCCGAAAAAGCTTTGTACCTCATTATGAAACCGAGGCTTGTGTATGTGTTTGTATGAAAATTTAGAATTTCAGAGTGACTTTTCATTCACACTTTTCACGTGAAAAACTTTGCACTTCGCCTCACTTTCGTAATGAGGTTCAACTGGCAACTCGACAATGATCTATTTCTATGTGACAGGTGAGGGGGTGAATCACCGTCAACTAATCAACCCTACTCCTGTCTCGCTACATTTCAACCAACCTGGCCATTCAATCCCGCTTGAAATTATACGGGACAAACTTGACTCAATTAGAAAGGCTCGTGAAGCTCATTTAATCAACAAAGCTAAACGTTAGTTCTGTTTTTCAAATAATTACTGACATCGACAGGTTACATTACTGGGTCTCCGAGAATGCATAGCCCATTCCATATGATCGGCAACGATCACTCCATTCAACAGAATTTTAGGTATCGACGGCGATCGTCTGTGATGGAAAGAATAAGACATATGTATCACCAGGCTTCGATATAATCACTGCGACTGATCCGTCAAGATCGGTAGCCATCATAAGGAAATCTTTACTCTTATGTTTGCAAACCCCTTGCACTTATATCGCTTGTATCATTTATGGATAGCGGGCAGTTCCATTACATTCAGATTTTGTTATTAGCAACTCGGAAAATACCCCTAAACTTGATTGCCACCCCTGTTTTTATACAGTCTTTCGGCAACGATGCTTGTTTTATTTATCAGCTGGTATAGTGTTTTGTGGTGGATCTCTTTGCTAAATAAATTTAGAGCCTTGGGTACTCCCATGCATAAAAGGGACGCAAATGCTAGTGAACGCTGAACGTAAGGATTTACAACCCCCAAACAAAAAGATTAACATTCCCTAAACGTAAGAATTACAACCCCTGAACGTAAGGATCACAACCCCCAAACGTAAGGATTTGCAACCCCCAAATTACAACCCACGAACGTGAGGATTTACAACCCCCAAAAGTAAGAAATACAACCCCCGAACGTAGAGATTTACAACCCAAAAACGTAAGATTTACCACCCCCAAAACGTAAGGATTTACAACCCCCGAAAGTAAGAAATACAAACCCCAAAACGTAAGGATTTACAACCCCCAAATGTAACAACAACAAAAACAACAAGAACAACAATACTTAATATCACCCCATTATTATTACAACAGAAAATATAAATATATACATAGAATAGATCATTGGGGTGCTGGCTGCCCGAAATAACCTAAAAGTTAAAAATGCCAGGCAGCAAGCTGTAAGAAAAGATATTTAAATGCTAAGGTCAGGGACACAAGAACAAACACATAAATACACAGAAAAAAAAAGTTATCTATAAAGTACAAGTATATAAGGATTTACAACAACCGAACGTAGGGATTTACGACCCCCGAATGTAAGAGATACAACCACCGGACGTAAGGATTAGTAACCCCCTAACGTAAGAAATCTAACCCCCAAATGTAAGGATTTGTAACCCCCAAACGTATGAAGTCAAACCCACAAACGAAAGCATTTAAAAAAACCCAAAAGTAATGAATAAAATCCCCAAACGTAAGAATTTGTAACATCCAAACGTAAGAAATCAACCCCCAAATGTAAGGATTTGTAACCCCCAAACGTAAGAAGTCTAACCCCCAAACGTAAGAAATCTAACCCCCAAATGTAAGGATTTGCAACCCCCAAACGTAAGGAATCTAACCCAAAAACGTAAGGATTTTAAAACCCAAACGTAATGAATAAAATCCCCAAACGTAAGAATTTGTAACACCCAAACGTAAGAAATCTAACCCAAAAAGGTAAGAATTTGTAATCCCCAAACGTAAGAAATGTAACCCCAAAACGTAAAAATTTGTAACCATCAAACGTAGGAAATCTAACCCCCAAACGGAATTAAGGAATTGTAACCACCAAACGTAAGAAATCTAACGTAAGAATTATTAAACCCCTAACGTAAGAAATCTAACCCCCAAACGTAATAATTTGCAACCTCAAAACGTACGAATTTGTAACCCCTAAATGTAACAAATCTAACCCCCAAACGTAACGATTAGTAATCCCCAAAAGTAAGAAATCTAACCCAAAACATAAGGATTTCTAACCCCCAAACGTAATAAATCTACTCCCCAAACGGAAGGATTTCTAACCCCCAAACGTAATAAATCTACTCCCCAAACGAAAGGATTTCTAACCCCCAAACGTAAGAAATCTAACCCCCAAACGTAAGAAATCTAACTCCCAAACGTAAGAATTTGGAATCCCCAAACGTAAGAAATCTAACCCCCAAAGGTAAGGATTTTTAACTCCAAAAAGTAAGTAATCTAACCCCCAAACGTAAGAAATTGTAACCTCCAAACGTATGAAATCTAACCCCCAAACGTAAGAATTTGTAACCCCCAAACGTAAGTATTTGTAACCCCAAAACGTAAGGATTTGCAACCCCCAAATAAAGAAATCTAATCCATCAAATGTAAGGATTTGTAACCCCAAAACGTAAGAAATTTAACCCCCAAAGGTGAGAATTTGTAATTCCCAAACGCAAGAAATCTAACCCCCAAAGGTAAGGATTTTTAATCCCGAAAAGTAAGAAATTGTAACCCCCAAACGTAAGAAATCTAACCCCTAAACAAAAAGATTTGTAACCCCAAAAAGTAAAAAAATTAACCCCCAAACGTAAGAAATCTAACCCCGAAATGTGAGGATTTGTAACCTCCAAACGTAAGAAATCTAAATCCCAAACAAAAGAATTTGTAACCCTGAGACGTAAGAAATCAAACTCCCGAACGTAAGAATTTGTAACCCCCAAACATATGAAATCTAACCCCCAAACGTAAGGGTTTGTAACCTCAAAACGTAAAAAATCTAACCTCTGAAAGAATTGGATTTCTAATCCCCAAACCTAAGAAATCTAACCCCCAAACGTAAGGATTTATAACCATAAAACGTTAGAGTTTGTAACCCCCAAACGTAAGAAATCTAACCCTAAAACGTAACGATTTTGAACCCCCAAATGTAAGAATTTGTATCCTCTAAACGTAAGATATCTAACCCCCAAACGTGAGGATTTGTATCCCCCAAACGTAAGAAATCCAAGAATTTGTAGCCCTCCAAAGTAAGAAATGTAACCCCCAAACGTTAATAATTAAACCCCCAAATGTAAGAATTTCTAACCCCCAAACGTAAGAATTTGTTGCCACTAAACGTAAGATATCTAACCCCCAAACGTAAGGATTTGTAACCCACAAAAGCAAGAAATATAACCCCCAAATGTAAGGATTTGTAACCCCTCAACGTAATAAATATAACCCCCAAAAGCAAAAATTTGTAATCCCCAAACGTAAGAAATGTAACGTAAAAATTATTAACAACCAAACGTAAGAAATCTAACCCCTAAACGTAAGAATTAGTCCTCCAAACGTAAGAAATCTAATTCCCGTACGTAAGAATTTGTAACCCCCAAACCTAAGAAATCTAACCCCAAAACGTAAGGATTTGTAACCCCCAAACGTAAGAAATCTAACATCCAAACGTAAGGATTTGTAACCTACAAACGTAAGAAATCTAAACCCCAAACGTAAGAATTTGTAACCCCCAAACGTAAGATATCTAACCCCCAAACGTAAGGATTTGTAACCCCCAAAGGAAAGAAATCTAATCCCCAAACGTAAAGATTTGTAACCCTCAAACGTAAGAAATCTAAAACCCAATTGTAAGGATTTGTAGCCCCCAAACGTAAAAAATCTAACCCCCAAAGGTAAGAATTTGCAATACCCAAACGTAACAAATTTAACTCCCAAACGTTAAGATTTGTAAACCCCAAATGTAACAAATCTAACCCCCAAACGTGAGAATTTGTAACCCCCAAATGTAAGTAAGCTGACCCACAAAAGTAAGGATTTGTAACCCACAAACGTAAGAAATCTAACCACCAAACGTAAGAAATCTAACCCCCAACTGTAAGGATTTGTAAATAACAAACGTAAGAAATCTAACCCCCAAACGTAAGAATATGTAACCCCGAAACGTAAGAAATCAAACCCCCAAACGTAATAATTTGTAACATCAAAACGTAAGCAATCTAACCCCCAAACGTAGTAATTCTTATCCCCCCCCCCCCCAAAAAAAAACTAACCCCCAAAGGTGAGAAAAATAACCCCTAAACGTAAAAATGCCTAACCACCAAACGTAAGAAAACTAACCCGCAAACGTAAGAATTACTAACCCACAAACGTAAGAAAAGTAACCCGCAAACCTAAACATTTTTAACCCCCAAAAGTAAGAATTCCTAACCCCTAAACCTAAGAAATCTAACCCCCAAATGTAAGTATTTCTAACCCCCAAACGTAAAAAATCTAACCCCCAAACGTAACAATTTGTAACCCCGAAACGTAAAAAAAATCTAGCAAAAACGTAAGGATTAGTAAACCCAAGATGTAAGAAATCTAACCCCCAAACGTAAGAATTTGTAACCCCCAAACGTTAGTAATCTAACCCACAGAAGTAAGTATTTGTAACCCACAAACGTAAGAAATCTAACCCCGAATTGTAAGGATTTGTAAATCCCAAACGTAAGAAATCTAAACCCCAGATGTAAGAATATGTAACCCCAAGATGTAAGAAATCTAACCCCCAAACGTAAGGAATTGTAACCCCAAACGTAATAATTTGTAACATCAAAACGTAAGAAATCTAATCCCCAAACGTAAGAATTTCTAACCCCCGAACGTAAGAAAACTAACCCCCAAACGTAATAATTCTTCACCCCCAAATGTAAAAAAACTAACCACCACACGTATAAAAACTAGCCCCCAAACGAAAAAATTCCTAACCCTCTTATGTAAGAACTCTAATCCTCAAACGTAAGAATTACTAACCTCCAAACGTAAGAAAACTAACCAACAAAAGTAAAAAGTTTTAACCCCCAAACGTAAATCATCTAACCCCCAAATGTAAGAATTCCTAACCCTCAAACGTAAGAAATCTAACCACAAATCGTGAGAAATACTAACTTCCTAACGTAAGAAAACTAACCCTTAAACGTCAGAATTCCTAACTCCCAAATGTAAGAAATCTAACCTTAAAACGTAAGATTTCTCAAAACCTAAACGTAAGGAAACTACCCCCGAAACGTAAGAATTTCTAGCCCCCAAACATTAGAAAACTAACCCATAAACGTAAGAATTCCTATTCCTCAAACGTAAGAAAACTAACCCCTAAGCGTAAGAATTCCTAACCTCCAAACGTAAGAATTACTAACCCTTAAACTTAAGAAAACTAACCACCAAACGTAATCATTCCTTACACAAATAATTCCTAACCATAATCATTCCTCCAAACGTAGGAAACCTAACCTTAGAACGTAAGGATTTGTATCCCCCAAACGTAAGGATTTGTAACCCCTAAACGTAAGAAATCTAACCCCCGAACCTAAGGATTTGTAACCCCAAAACGAAAGAAATCTAACCCCCAAACGTAACGATTAGTAACCCTTAAACGTAAGAAATCTAACCCCCAAATGTGAGAAGTTGTAACCCTTAAACGTAAGAAATCTAACCACCAAACGTAAGGATAAAACCCCCAAACGTAAGAATCGAACCCCTGAACGTAAGAATAGAACCCCCAAACGTAAGGATAGAACCCCCAAACGTAAGAATACAACCCCCGAAGCTAAAGATAGAACCCCCAAACGTAAGAACCTTAACCCCCAAACGTAAGAATAGAACCCCCAACGGTAAGAATAGAACCCCCAAACGTGAGGATACAACCCCCAAAGGTAAGAATACAACCCCTAAACGTGAGGATACAATTCCCAAACGTAAAAAAAAAACCCTAAACGTAAGAATAGAACCCCTAAACTTAACAATATAATCCCCAAAAGTGAGAATAGAACCCCCAAACATAAGAATAGAATTCCCAGACGTAAGAATAGAACCCCCAAACCTAAGAATAGAACGCCCAAGAGTAAAAATAGAACCCCTGAACGTAAGGATACAACCCCCCGACGTAAGAATAGAACCCTCAAACGTAAGAATAGAACGCCCAAATGAAAAATCGAACCCACAAACGTAAAAATCGAACCGCCAAACGTAAGAATCGAACCCCCGAACGTAAGAATCGAACAACCAAACGTAAGAATCGAACCCACAAACGTAAGAATCGAACCCCGAAACGTAAAAATTGAACCCCCGAACGTAGCAATCGAAACCCGAACGTAACAATCGAACAACAAAACAAAAGAATCGAACCCCCAAACGTAAGAATGGAAACACAAAACCTTAGAATCGAACCCCCGAACGTAAGAATCGAACACCCAAACGTAACAATCGAACCCCGAAAAGTAAGAATTGAACCTCCGAACGTAACAATAGAACAACCAAACGAAAGAATCGAACCCCCGAACGTAAGAATCGGAACCACAAACGTAGAATGGAACCACAAAACGGTAGAATCGAACCCCCAAACGTAGGAATTCAACCGCCAAACGTAAGAATCGAACCCCAAAACGTAAGAATAGAACAACAAAACGTTAGAATCGAACCCCCAAACGTAAGAATTGAACCCCCAAACGTAAGAATCGAACCCCCAAACGTAAGAATCGAACCCTCAAACGTAAGAATCGAACCCCCAAACGTAAGAATTGAAGCCCGAGACGTAAGAATAGAGCCCCAATACGTATTAAAGAACCCTAACCACCAAACGTAAGAATAGAACCTCCTAACATAAGAATAGGAACCCCCGACAGTAAGGATAGAACCCCCAAACGTAAGAATAGGACACAAAAACATAAGAATAGAACCCCCAGACGTAAGAACAGAACCTCCAAACATAAGAATAGAACCCCCAGACGCAAGAATAGAACCCCCAAACCTAAGATCCCTAACCAAGTAACGTAAGAATAGAACTCCGAAAAATAACTATAGAACCCCCAGACGTAAGATCTCCGAACCCCGAACGTAAGAGTAGAACACCAAACGTACGGGTAAAACCCCCAAACTTAAGAATGGAACCCTCAAACGTAAGAATCAAACCAACAAAACTAAAGATCGAGCCCCCGAACGTAAGATTCGAACCCCCAAACGTAAAAATCAAACCCCCAAAACTAAAGATGGAGCCCCCGAACGTAAGATTCGAACCCCAAAACGTAAGAATCGAATCCCCAAACGTAAGAATTGAATCCCCAAACGTAAGAATCGAATCCCCGAACGTAAGAATCAAACCCCCAAACGTAAGAATAAAAACCCAAACGTAATAATCGGACCCACAAAGGTAAGAATCGAGCCCCAAAACGCACAAATCGAACCCCCAAACGTAAAAACCAAAACCCCAAACGCAAGAATCAAACCCCGAAACGTAAGAATCAAACCCCCGAACGTAAGAATCCAACGCCTAAACGTAACAATCGAACCCCCAAACACAAGAATCAAACCGACAAACGTAAGAATCAAACCCCCAAACGTAAGAATCAAACCGCCAAACGTAAGAATCAAACCGCCAAACGCAAGAATCAAACCGCCAAACGTAAGAATCAAACCCCCGAACGTAAGACTCTAACCCCCAAACGTAATAATCGAACCCCCAAACGTAAGACTCTAACCAACAAACGTAAGAATCAAACCCCCAAACGTACGAATCGAACACCCAAACGTAAGACTCTAACCCCAGAACGTAAGATTAGAACCATCCAACCGTAAGAATCGAACTCCCGAACGTCAGAATCGAATCCAAAAACGTACAAATCGAACCCCCAAACATAAGAATCGAACCCCCAAAATCAAGAATCGAACACCCGAACGTAAAAATCGAACAACCAAACGCAAGAATCGAACCCCCGAACGTAAGAATCGAACCCCCAAACGCAAGAATCAAACCGCCAAACGTAAGAATCAAACCCCCGAACGTAAGACTATAACCCCCAAACGTAAGACTCTAACCAACAAACGTAAGAATCAAACCCCCAAACGTACGAATCGAACACCCGAACGTAAGACTCTAACCCCAAAACGTAAGAATCGAACCCCCAAACGCAAGAATCAAACCCCCGAACGTAAAAATCGAACCCCCAAACGTAAGAATCAAACCCCCAAACGTAAGAATCGAACCCCCAAAGGTAAGAATCAAACCCCCAAACGTAAAAATCAAACGCCCAAACGTAAGAATCAAACCCCCAAACGTAAGACTCTAACCCCCAAACGTAAGAATAAAACCCCCGAACGTAAGAATCGACCCCCAAACGTAAGAATTGAACCCCCAAACGTAAGAATCAAACCCCAAACCGTAAGAATCAAACCTCCGAACGAACGAATCGAACCCCAAAACGTAAGAATCGAACCCCCAAACGTAAGAATCAAACCCCCAAACGTAAGAATCAAACCTCCGAACGTAAGAATCGTACCCCCAAACGTAAGAATCGGACCCCCAAACGTAAGAATCGAACCCCCAAACGTAAGAATCAAACCGCCAAACGTAAGACTCTAACCCCCAAACGTAAGAATAAAAAAATCCAAACGTAAAATTCGAACCCTCAAAGGTAAAAATCGACCACCAAACGTCAGAAGCGAACCCCTAAACGTAAGAATGAAACCCCCAAACGTAAGAATTAAACCCCCAAACGCAAGAATCGAACCCCGAAACGTAAGAATCGAACCCCGGAACGTAAGAATCGAACCCCCAAACACAAGAATCAAACCGCCAAACATAAGAATCAAACCCCAGAATGTACGAATCAAAACCCAGAACGTAAGAATAGAACCATCCAAACGTAAGAATCGAACTCCCGAACGTCAGAATCGAATCCAAAAAAGTACAAATCGAATCCCCAAACATAAGAATCGAACCGGAAAAATCAAGAATCGAACACCCGAACGTAAGAAACGAACCGCCAAACGCAAGAATCGAACCCCCGAACGTAAGAATCGAACCCCCAAGCGCAAGAATTAAACTGCCAAACGTAAGAATCAAACCCCCAAACGTAAAAATCAAACCGCCAAAAAGAAGAATCAAACCGCCAAACTTAAAAATCAAACCGCCAAACGTAAGAATCAAACCCCCGAAAGTAAGACTCTAACCCCAAAACGTAATAATCGAACCCCCAAACGTAAGACTCTAACCAACAAACGCAAAATTCAAATCCCCAAAAGTACGGATCGAACACCCGAACGTAAGACTCTAACCCCCAAACGTAAGAATCGAACCCCCAAACGCAAGAATCAAACCCCCGAACGTAAAAATCGAACCCCCAAACGTAAGAACCAAACCCCCAAACGTAAGAATCAAACCCCCGAACGTAACACTCTAACCCCCAAACGTAAGACTCTAACCCGCAAACGTAAGAATCGAATCCCCAAACGCAAGAATCAAACCCCCGAACGTAAAAATCGAACCCCCAAGCGTAAGAATCGCACCCCCAAACGTAAGAATCAAACCTCCAAACGGAAGAATCAAACCCCCAAACGTAAGAATCGAACCCCCAAACGTACAAATCAAACCGCCGAACGTAAGAATCGAACCCCTAAACGTAAGAATCGAACCCCCAAACGTAAAAATCAAACCCCCAAACGTAGGAATCAAACCCCCAAACGTAAGAAACAAACCCCCAAACGTAAGAATCGAATCCCCAAACGTAAGGATCGAACCCTCAAACGTAAGAATCAAACCCCCGAACATAAGAATCGAACCCCCAAACGTAACAATCAAACCCCTAAACGAAACACTCGAACCCCCAAACGTAAGAGTCAAACCCCCAAACGTAGGAATCAAACCCCCGAACGTAAGAATCGAGCCCCCAAACGTAAGAATCTAACCCCCAAACCTAGGAATCGAACCCCCAAACGTAAGAAACAAACCCCAAAACGTAAGAATCAAACCCCCTAACGTAAGAATCGAACCCCCAAACGTAAGAATCGATCCCCCAAACGTAAGAATCGAACCCCAAAACGTAACAATCGAACCCCCAAACGTAAGAATCAAACCCCCAAACGTAAGAATCAAACCCCCGAACGTAAGAATCGAACCCCCAAACGTAAGAATCGGACACCCAAACGCAAGAATCAAACCCCGAAACGTAAGAATCAAACCCCCAACCGTAAGAATCAAACTCCCAAACGTAAGAATCGAACCCCCAAACGCAAGAATCCAACCGCCAAACGTAAGAATCAAACCCCCGAACGTAACAATCAAACCGCCAAACGTAAGAATCAAACCACCAAACGTAAGAATCAAACCCCCGAACGTAGGAATCGAACCCCCAAACGTAAGAATCGGACCCCTAAACGTAATAATCAAAGCTCCGAACGTAAGAATCGAACCCCCAAACGTAAGAATCGAACCCCCAAACGTAAGAATCAAACCCCTAAACGTAAAAATCAAACCCCTAAATGTAAGAATCAAACCCCCAAACGTAAGACTCAAACCCCTAACGTAAGACTCTAACCCCAAAACGCAAGAATCAAACCGCCAAACGTACGAATCAAACCCCCGAACGTAAGACTCTAACCTCCAAACGTAATAATCGAACCCCCAAACGTAAGACTCTAACCAACAAACATAAGAATCAAATCGCCAAACGTAAGACTCTAACCCCCAAACGTAAGAATAAAAAAATCCAAACGTAAAATTCGAACCCTCAAAGGTAAAAATCGACCGCCAAACGTCAGAAGCGAACCCCTAAACGTAAGAATGAAACCCCCAAACGTAAGAATTAAACCCCCAAACGCAAGAATCGAACCCCGAAACGTAAGAATCGAACCCCGGAACGTAAGAATCGAACCCCCAAACACAAGAATCAAACCGCCAACATAAGAATCAAACCCCAGAATGTACGAATAAAAACCCAGAACGTAAGAATAGAACCATCCAAACGTAAGAATCGAACTCCCGAACGTCAGAATCGAATCCAAAAACGTACAAATCGAATCCCCAAACATAAGAATCGAACCCAAAAAATCAAGAATCGAACACCCGAACGTAAGAATCGAACCGCCAAACGCATAAATTGAACCCCCGAACGTAAGAATCGAACCCCCAAGCGCAAGAATTAAACTGCCAAACGTAAGAATCAAACCCCCAAACGTAAAAATCAAACCGCCAAAAAGAAGAATCAAACCGCCAAACTTAAAAATCAAACCGCCAAACGTAAGAATCAAACCCCCGAAAGTAAGACTCTAACCCCAAAACGTAATAATCGAACCCCCAAACGTAAGACTCTAACCAACAAACGCAAGAATCAAATCCCCAAACGTACGAATCGAACACCCGAACGTAAGACTCTAACCCCCAAACGTAAGAATCGAACCCCCAAACGCAAGAATCAAACCCCCGAACGTAAAAATCGAACCCCCAAACGTAAGGATCAAACTCCCAAACGTAAGAATCAAACCTCCAAACGTAAAAATCAAACCCCCAAACGTAAGAATCGAACCCCCAAACGTAAGAATCAAACCCCCGAACGTAAAAATCAAACCACCAAACGTAAGAATCAAACCACCAAACGTAAGAATCAAACCCCCGAACGTAGGAATCGAACCCCCAAACGTAAGAATCGGACCCCTAAACGTAATAATGAAAGCTCCGAACGTAAGAATCGAACCCCCAAACGTAAGAATCGAACCCCCAAACGTAAGAATCAAACCCCCAAACGTAAGAATCAAACCCCTAAACGTAAGAATCAAACCCCCAAACGTAAAAATCAAACCCCTAACTGTAAGAATCAAACCCCCAAACGTAAGACTCAAACCCCCAACGTAAGACTCTAACCCCCAAACTCAAGAATCAAACCGCCAAACGTAAGAATCAAACCCCCGAACGTAAGACTCTAACCCCCAAACGTAATAATCGAACCCCCAAAGGTAAGACTCTAACCAAGAAACGTAAGAATCAAACCGCCAAACGTAAGACTCTAACCCCCAAACGTAAGAATAAAAAAATCCAAACGTAAAATTCGAACCCTCAAAGGTAAAAATCGACCGCCAAACGTCAGAAGCGAACTCCTAAACGTAAGAATGAAACCCCCAAACGTAAGAATTAAACCCCCAAACGCAAGAATCGAACCCCGAAACGTAAGAATCGAACCCCGGAACGTAAGAATCGAACCCCCAAACACAAGAATCAAACCGCCAAACATAAGAATCAAACCCCAGAATGTAAGAATCAAAACCCAGAACGTATGAATAAAACCATCCAAACGTAAGAATCGAACTCCCTAACGTCAGAATCGAATCCAAAAACGTACAAATCGAATCCCCAAACATAAGAATCAAACCCGAAAAATCAAGAATCGAACACCCGAACGTAAGAATCGAACCGCCAAACGCAAGAATCGAACCCCCGAACGTAAGAATCGAACCCCCAAGCGCAAGCATTAAACTGCCAAACGAAAGAATCAAACCCCCAAACGTAAAAATCAAACCGCCAAAAAGAAGAATCAAACCGCCAAACTTAAAAATCAAACCGCCAAACGTAAGAATCAAACCCCCGAAAGTAAGACTCTAACCCCAAAACGTAATAATCGAACCCCCAAACGTAAGACTCTAACCAACAAACGCATAAATCAAATCCCCAAACGTACGAATCGAAAACCCGAACGTAAGACTCTAACCCCCAAACGTAAGAATCGAACCCCCAAACGCAAGAATCAAACCCCCGAACGTAAAAATCGAACCCCCAAACGTAAGAATCAAACCTCCAAACGTAAGAATCAAACCCCCGAACGTAAGACTCTAACACCCAAACGTAAGACTCTAACCCCCAAACATAAGAATCGAACCCCCAAACGCAAGAATCAAACCCCCGAACGTAAAAATCGAACCCCCAAACATAAGAATCAAACCCCCAAACGTAAGAATCAAACCCCCGAACGTAAGACTCTAACCCCCAAACGTAAGACTCTAACCCCCAAACGTAAGAATCGAACCCCCAAACGCAAGAATCAAACCCCCGAACGTGAAAATCGAACCCCCAAACGTAAGAATCAAACCCCCAAACGTAAGAATCGCACCCCCAAACGTAAGAATCAAACCTCCAAATGTAAGAATCAAACCCCCAAAGGTAAGAATCAAACCCCCGAACGTAAGAATCGAACCCCCAAACGTAAGAATCGAACCCCCAAACGTAAAAATCAAACCCCCAAACGTAGGAATCAAACCCCCAAACGTAAGAAACAAACCCCCAAACGTAAGAATCGAATCCCCAAACATAAGGATCGAACCCCCAAACGTAAGAATCAAACCCCCGAACATAAGAATCGAACCCCCAAACGTAACAATCAAACCCCTAAACGAAACACTCGAACCCCCAAAAGTAAGAATCAAACCGCCAAACGTAGGAATCAAACCCCCGAACGTAAGAATCGAGCCCCCAAACGTAAGAATCTTACCCCCAAACCTAGGAATCGAATCCCCAAACGTAAGAAACAAACCCCAAAACGTAAGAATCAAACCCCCTAACGTAAGAATCGAACCCCCAAACGTAAGAATCGATCCCCCAAACGTAAGAATCGAACCCCAAAACGTAACAATCGAACCCCAAACGTAAGAATCAAACCCCCAAACGTAAGAATCAAACCCCCGAACGTAAGAATCGAACCCCCAAACGTAAGAATCGGACACCCAAACGTAAGAATCAAACCCCGAAACGTAAGAATCAAACTCCCAACCGTAAGAATCAAACCCCCAAACGTAAGAATCGAACCCCCAAACGCAAGAATCCAACCGCCAAACGTAAAAATCAAACCCCCGAACGTAAGAATCAAACCGCCAAACGTAAGAATCAAACCACCAAACGTAAGAATCAAACTCCCGAACGTAGGAATCGAACCCCCAAACGTAAGAATCGGACCCCTAAACGTAATAATCAAAGCTCCGAACGTAAGAATCGAACCCCCAAACGTAAGAATCGAACCCCCAAACGTAAGAATCAAACCCCCAAACGTAAGAATCAAACCTCTAAACGTAAGAATCAAACCCCCAAACGTAAGAATCAAACCCCTAAATGTAAGAATCAAACCCCCAAACGTAAGACTCAAACCCCCAACGTAAGACTCTAACCCCCAAACGCAAGAATCAAACCGCCAAACGTAAGAATCAAACCCCCGAACGTAAGACTCTAACCCCCAAACGTAATAATCGAACCCCCAAACGTAAGACTCTAACCAACAAACGTAAGAATCAAATCGCCAAACGTACGAATCAAACACCCGAACGTAAGACTATAACCCCCAAACGTAAGAATCAAACCTCCAAACGCAAGAAACAAACCCCGAAACGTAAGAATCGAACCCCCAAACGTAAGAATCAAACCTCCAAAGGTAAGAATCGAACCCCCGAACGTAAGACTCTAACCCCCGAACGTAAGAATCGAACCCCCAAACGTAAGAATCGAACCCCCAAACGTAAGAATCAAACCCCCGAACGTAAGAATCGAACCCCCAAACGTAAGAATCGAACCCCTCAAACGTAAGAATCAAACCCCCGAACGTAAGAATCGAACCCCCAAACGTAACAATCGAACCCCCAAACGTAACAATCGAACCCCCAAACATAAGAATCAAACCCCCAAACGTAAGAATCAAACCCCCGAACGCAAGAATCGATTCCCCAAACGTAAGAATCGAGCCCCCAAACGTAAGACTCGAACCCCCAAACGTAAGAATCAAACCCCAAAACGTAAGAATCGAACCCCCGCACTTAAGAATCGAACCCCCAAACTCAAGAATCAAACCGCCAAACGTAAGAATCAAACACCCAAACGTAAGAATCAAACCGCCAAACGTAAGAATGAAACCGCCAAACGCAAGAATCAAACCGCCAAACGTAAGAATCAATCCCCAAACCCAAGAATCAAACCGCCAAACGTAAGATTCGAACCCCCAAACGTAAGAATCAAACCCCCAAACGTTAGAATCAAACCCACCAATTAAGAATCAAACCCCCAAACGTAAGAATCGAACCCCCAAAACGTAAGAATCAAACCTCCGAACGTAAGAATCGAACCCCCAAACGTAAGAATCGAACCTCCAAACGTAAAAATTAAACCCCTAAACGTAGGAATCAAACCCCCAAACGTAAGAAACAAACCCCCAAACGTAAGAATCGAACCCCTAAAGGTAAGAATCGAACCCACAAACGTAAGAATCAAACCCCCGAACGTAAGAATCGAACCCCCAAACGTAACAATCGAACCCCCAAACGAAACAATCGAACCCCCAAACGTAACAATCAAACCCCCAAACATAAAAATCGAACCCCTAAACGTAAGAATCAAACCCCCAAACGTAAGAATCGAACCCCCAAACGTAAGACTCTAACCCCCGAACGTAAGAATCGAACCCCTTAACGTATTAATCAAACCGCCAAACGTAAGAATCAAACCCCCGAACGTAAGAATCAAACCGCCAAACGTAAGAATCAAACCGCCAAACGCAAGGATCTAACCGCCAAGCGTAAGAATCAAACCCCCGAACGTTAGAATCAAACCGCCAAATGAAGAATCAAACCGCCAACCGCAAGAATCAAACCGCTAAACGTAAGAATCAAACCCCCGAACGTAAGACTCTAACCCCCAAACGTAATAATCGAACCCCCAATCGTAAGACTCTAACCAACAAACGTAAGAATCAAACCCCAAACGTAGGAATCTAACGCCCAAACGTAAGACTCTAACCCCCAAACGTAAGTTTCTAACCCCCAAACGTACGAATCGAACACCTGAACGTAAGACTCTAACCCCGAAAGGGAAGAATCGAACCCCCAAACGGAAGAATCAAACCCCCAAACGTAAGAATCGAACCCCCAAACGTAAGAATCAAAACCCCGAACGTAAGAATCGACCCCCCAAACGTAAGATTCGAACCCCCAAACGTAAAAATCAAACCCCCAAACGTAGGAATCAAACGCCCAAACGTAAGAAACAAACCCCCAAACGTAAGAATCGAACCCCCAAACGTAAGATTCGAACCCCTAAACGTAACAATCGAACCCCCAAACGTAACAATCGAACCCCCAAACATAAGAATCAAACCCCCAAACGTAAGAATCAAACCCCCAAACGTAAGAATCAAACCCCCAAACTTAAGAATCGAGCCCCCAAACGTAAAAATCAAACCCCAAAACGTAAGAATCGAATCCCCAAACGTAAGAATCAAACCCCAAAATTTAAGAATCAAACCCCCGAACGTAAGAATCGAACACCCAAAACGTAAGAATCGAACCCCCAAACGTAAGAATCGAACCCCCAAACGTAAGAATCAAACCCCAAAACTTAAGAATCAAACCCCCGAACGTAAGAATCGAACCCCGAAACTTAAGAATCGAACCCCCAAAGGTAAGAATCGAACCCAAATCGTATGAATCAAACCCCCAAACGTAAGAATCAAACCCCCGAACGTAAGAATCAAACCGCCAAACGTAAGAATCAAACCGCCGAACGCAAGAATCAAACCGCCAAACGTAAGAATCAAACACCCGAACGTAAGACTCTAACACACAAACGTAATAATCAAACCCCCAAACGTAAGACTCTAACCAACAAACGTAAGAATCAAACCCCCAAACGTAAGACTTTAACCCCCGAACGTAAGAATCGAACCCCCAAACGTAACAATCGAACACCCAAACGTAACAATCGAACCCCCAAACATAAGAATCAAACCCCAAACGTAAGAATCAAACCCCCAAACGTAAGAATTAAACACCCGAACATAAGACTCTAACACCCAAACGTAATAATCGAACCCCCAAACGTAAGACTCTAACCAACAAACGTAAGAATCAAACCCCCAAACGTAAGACTTTAACCCCCAAACGTAAGACTCTAACCCTGAAACGTAAAACTCTAACCACCAAACGTACGAATCGAACTCCCGAACGTAAGACTCTAACTCCGAAAAGGAAGAATCGAACCCCCAAACGTAAGAATCAAACCCCCAAACGTAAGAATCGAACCCCCAAACGTAAGAATCAAAACCCCGAACGTAAGAATCGAACCGCCAAACATAAGAATCGAACCCCCAAACGTAGAAATCAAACGCCCAAACGTAAGAAACAAACCCCCAAACGTAAGAATCGAACCCCCAAACGTAACAATCGAACCCCCAAACATAAGAATTAAAACCCCCAAACGTAAGAATCAAACCTCCGACGTAAGAATCGAGCCCCCAAACGTAAGAATCGAACCCCTAAACGTAAGAAACTAACCCCAAAACGTAAGAATCGAACCCCCAAACGTAGGAATCGAACCCCCAAACGTAAGAATCGAACCCCAAAACGTAAGAATCGAACCTGCAAACGTAAGAATCAAACCCCCAAACGTAAGAATCAAATCTCCGAACGTAAGAATCAAGCCCCCAAACGTAAGAATCGGACCCACAAACGTAAGAATCGAACCCCCAAACGTAAGAATCAAACCCCCAAACGTAAGAATCGAACCCCCAAACGTAAGAATCAAAACCCCGAACGTAAGAATCGACCCGCCAAACATAAGAATCGAACCCCCAAAAGAAAGGAATCAAACGCCCAAACGTAAGAAACAAACCCCCAAACGTAAGAATCGAACCCCCAAACGTAACAATCGAACGCCCAAACGTAAGAAACAAACCCCCAAACGTAAGAATCGAACCCCAATAACGTAAGAATCAAACCCCAAACGTAAGAATCAAACCCCCGAACGTAAGAATCGAACCCCCAAACGTAACAATCGAACCCCCAAACGTAACCATCGAACCCCCAAACATAAGAATTAAAACCCCCAAACGTAAGAATCAAACCCCCAAACGTAAGAATCAAACCCCCGAACGTAAGAATCGAGCCCCCAAACGTAAAAATCGAACCCCCAAACGTAAGAATCGAACCCCTAAACGTAAGAATCAAACCCCAAAACGTAAGAATCAAATCCCCGAACAGAAGAATCGAACCCCCAAACGTAAGAATCGAACCCTCAAACGTAAGAATCGAACCCCTAAACGTAAGGATCAAACCCCAAAACGTAAGAATCAAATCCCCGAACGGAGGAATCGAACCCCCAAATGTAAGAATCAAATCCCGAAACGTAAGAATCAAACCCCCGAACGTAAGAATCGAGCCCCTAAACGTAAGAATCGGACCCCTAAACGTAAGAATCGAACTTCCAAACGTAAGAATCGAACTTCCAAACGTAAGAATCGAACCCCCAAACGTAACACTCTAACCCCCGAACGTAAGAATCGAACCCCAAACCCAAAAATCAAACCGCCAAACGTAAGAATCAAACTACCGAACGTAAGAATCAAACCGCCAAACGTATGAATCAAACCCCCAAACGTATGAATCAAACCCCCAAACGTAAGAATCAAACCCCCGAACGTAAGAATTGAACAGCCCAAACTTAAGAATCGGACCCCCAAACGAAAGAATCAATCCCCGAACGTAAGAATCAAACCGCCAAACGTAATAATCAAACCCCCAAACGTAAGACTCTAGCCAACAAACGTAAGATTCAAACCCCCAAACGTACGAATCGAACACCCGAACGTAAGAATCGAACCCCTAAACGTAAGAATCAAACCCCCAAACGTTAGAATCAAACCCCCCAATTAAGAATCAAACCCCCAAACGTAAGAATCGAACCCTCAAAACGTAACAATCGAACCCCCAAACATAAGAACAAAACCCCCTAACGTAAGAATCAAACAACCAAACGTAAGAATCAAACCCCCGAACGTAAGAATCGAGCCCCCAAACGTAAAAATCAAACCCCCGAACGTAAGAATCGAACCCCCAAACGTAAGAATCAAAACCCCGAACGTAAGAATCGAACCGCCAAACATAAGAATCGAACCCCCAAACGTAGGAATCAAACGCCCAAACGTAAGAAACAAACCCCCAAACGTAAGAATCGAACCCCCAAACGTAACAATCGAACCCCCAAACGTAACAATCGAACCCCCAAACATAAGACTTAAAACCCCCAAACGTAAGAATCAAACCCCCAAACGTAAGAATCAAACCTCCGACGTAAGAATCGAGCCCCCAAACGTAAGAATCGAACCCCTAAACGTAAGAATCAAACCCCAAAACGTAAGAATCAAACCCCCGAACGTAAGAATCGAACCCCCAAACGTAACAATCGAACCCCCAAACGTAAGAATCGAACCCCAAAACGTAAGAATCGAACCCGCAAACGTAAGAATCAAACCCCCAAACGTAAGAATCAAACCTCCGAACGTAAGAATCAAGCCCCCAAACGTAAGAATCGGACCCCCAAACGTAAGAATCGAACCCCCAAACGTAAGAATCAAACCCCCAAACGTAAGACTCTAACCCCCAAACGTAAGAATCGAACCCCCAAACGCAAGAATCAAACCCCCGAACGTAAAAAACAAACCCCCAAACGTAAGAATCAAACCCCAGAACGTAAGAATCGAACCATTAAACGTAAGAATCAAACCCCCAAACGTAAGAATCAAACCCCCAAACGAAAGAATCGAACCCCCAAAACGTAAGAATTTAACCCCCGAACGTAAGAATCGAACCCCCAAACGTAAGAATCGAACCCCTAAAGGTAAAAATCAAACCCGCAAACGTAGGAATCAAACCCCCAAACGTAAGAAACAAACCCCCAAACGTAAGAATCGAACCCTCAAACGTAAGAATCAAAACCCCAAACGTAAGAATCAAACCCCTAAAGGTAAAAATCAAACCCGCAAACGTAGGAATCAAACCCCCAAACGTAAGAAACAAACCCCCAAACGTAAGAATCGAACCCTCAAACGTAAGAATCAAAACCCCAAACGTAAGAATCGAACCCCCAAACGTAAGAATCGAACCCCAATAACGTAAGAATCAAACCCCAAACGTAAGAATCAAACACCCGAACGTAAGAATCGAACCCCCAAACGTAACAATCGAACCCCCAAACGTAACCATCGAACCCCCAAACATAAGAATTAAAACCCCCAAACGTAAGAATCAAACCCCCAAACGTAAGAATCAAACCCCCGAACGTAAGAATCGAGCCCCCAAACGTAAAAATCGAACCCCCAAACGTAAGAATCGAACCCCTAAACGTAAGAATCAAACCCCAAAACGTAAGAATCAAATCCCCGAAAAGAAGAATCGAACCCCCAAACGTAAGAATCGAACCCCTAAACGTAAGAATCAAACCCCAAAACGTAAGAATCAAATCCCCGAACGGAGGAATCGAACCCCCAAATGTAAGAATCAAATCCCCAAACGTAAGAATCAAACCCCCGAACGTAAGAATCTAGCCCCTAAACGTAAGAATCGGACCCCTAAACGTAAGAATCGAACTTCCAAACGTAAGAATCGAACCCCCAAACGTAACACTCTAACCCCCGAACGTAAGAATCGAACCCCAAACCCAAAAATCAAACCACCAAACGTAAGAATCAAACTACCGAACGTAAGAATCAAAACGCCAAAAGTATCAATCAAACCCCCAAACGTATGAATCAAACCCCCAAACGTAAGAATCAAACCCCCGAACGTAAGAATTGAACAGCCCAAACTTAAGAATCGGACCCCCAAACGAAAGAATCAATCCCCGAACGTAAGAATCAAACCGCCAAACGTAATAATCAAACCCCCAAACGTAAGACTCTAGCCAACAAACGTAAGATTCAAACCCCCAAACGTACGAATCGAACACCCGAACGTAAGAATCGAACCCCTAAACGTAAGAATCAAACCCCCAAACGTTAGAATCAAACCCCCCAATTAAGAATCAAACCCCCAAACGTAAGAATCGAACCCTCAAAACGTAACAATCGAACCCCCAAACATAAGAACAAAACCCCCTAACGTAAGAATCAAACAACCAAACGTAAGAATCAAACCCCCGAACGTAAGAATCGAGCCCCCAAACGTAAAAATCAAACCCCCGAACGTAAGAATCGAACCCCCAAACGTAAGAATCAAAACCCCGAACGTAAGAATCGAACCGCCAAACATAAGAATCGAACCCCCAAACGTAGGAATCAAACGCCCAAACGTAAGAAACAAACCCCCAAACGTAAGAATCGAACCCCCAAACGTAACAATCGAACCCCCAAACGTAACAATCGAACCCCCAAACATAAGACTTAAAACCAACAAACGTAAGAATCAAACCCCCAAACGTAAGAATCAAACCTCCGACGTAAGAATCGAGCCCCCAAACGTAAGAATCGAACCCCTAAACGTAAGAATCAAACCCCAAAACGTAAGAATCAAACCCCCGAACGTAAGAATCGAACCCCCAAACGTAACAATCGAACCCCCAAACGTAAGAATCGAACCCCAAAACGTAAGAATCGAACCCGCAAACGTAAGAATCAAACCCCCAAACGTAAGAATCAAACCTCCGAACGTAAGAATCAAGCCCCCAAACGTAAGAATCGGACCCCCAAACGTAAGAATCGAACCCCCAAACGTAAGAATCAAACCCCCAAACGTAAGACTCTAACCCCCAAACGTAAGAATCGAACCCCCAAACGCAAGAATCAAACCCCCGAACGTAAAAAACAAACCCCCAAACGTAAGAATCAAACCCCAGAACGTAAGAATCGAACCATTAAACGTAAGAATCAAACCCCCAAACGTAAGAATCAAACCCCCAAACGAAAGAATCGAACCCCCAAAACGTAAGAATTTAACCCCCGAACGTAAGAATCGAACCCCCAAACGTAAGAATCGAACCCCTAAAGGTAAAAATCAAACCCGCAAACGTAGGAATCAAACCCCCAAACGTAAGAAACAAACCCCCAAACGTAAGAATCGAACCCCCAAACGTAACACTCTAACCCCCGAACGTAAGAATCGAACCCCAAACCCAAAAATCAAACCACCAAACGTAAGAATCAAACTACCGAACGTAAGAATCAAAACGCCAAAAGTATCAATCAAACCCCCAAACGTATGAATCAAACCCCCAAACGTAAGAATCAAACCCCCGAACGTAAGAATTGAACAGCCCAAACTTAAGAATCGGACCCCCAAACGAAAGAATCAATCCCCGAACGTAAGAATCAAACCGCCAAACGTAATAATCAAACCCCCAAACCTAAGACTCTAGCCAACAAACGTAAGATTCAAACCCCCAAACGTACGAATCGAACACCCGAACGTAAGAATCGAACCCCTAAACGTAAGAATCAAACCCCCAAACGTTAGAATCAAACCCCCCAATTAAGAATCAAACCCCCAAACGTAAGAATCGAACCCTCAAAACGTAACAATCGAACCCCCAAACATAAGAACAAAACCCCCTAACGTAAGAATCAAACAACCAAACGTAAGAATCAAACCCCCGAACGTAAGAATCGAGCCCCCAAACGTAAAAATCAAACCCCCGAACGTAAGAATCGAACCCCCAAACGTAAGAATCAAAACCCCGAACGTAAGAATCGAACCGCCAAACATAAGAATCGAACCCCCAAACGTAGGAATCAAACGCCCAAACGTAAGAAACAAACCCCCAAACGTAAGAATCGAACCCCCAAACGTAACAATCGAACCCCCAAACGTAACAATCGAACCCCCAAACATAAGACTTAAAACCCCCAAACGTAAGAATCAAACCCCCAAACGTAAGAATCAAACCTCCGACGTAAGAATCGAGCCCCCAAACGTAAGAATCGAACCCCTAAACGTAAGAATCAAACCCCAAAACGTAAGAATCAAACCCCCGAACGTAAGAATCGAACCCCCAAACGTAACAATCGAACCCCCAAACGTAAGAATCGAACCCCAAAACGTAAGAATCGAACCCGCAAACGTAAGAATCAAACCCCCAAACGTAAGAATCAAACCTCCGAACGTAAGAATCAAGCCCCCAAACGTAAGAATCGGACCCCCAAACGTAAGAATCGAACCCCCAAACGTAAGAATCAAACCCCCAAACGTAAGACTCTAACCCCCAAACGTAAGAATCGAACCCCCAAACGCAAGAATCAAACCCCCGAACGTAAAAAACAAACCCCCAAACGTAAGAATCAAACCCCAGAACGTAAGAATCGAACCATTAAACGTAAGAATCAAACCCCCAAACGTAAGAATCAAACCCCCAAACGAAAGAATCGAACCCCCAAAACGTAAGAATTTAACCCCCGAACGTAAGAATCGAACCCCCAAACGTAAGAATCGAACCCCTAAAGGTAAAAATCAAACCCGCAAACGTAGGAATCAAACCCCCAAACGTAAGAAACAAACCCCCAAACGTAAGAATCGAACCCTCAAACGTAAGAATCAAAACCCCAAACGTAAGAATCGAACCCCTAAAGGTAAAAATCAAACCCGCAAACGAAGGAATCAAACCCCCAAACGTAAGAAACAAACCCCCAAACGTAAGAATCGAACCCTCAAACGTAAGAATCAAAACCCCAAACGTAAGAATCGAACCCCCAAACGTAAGAATCGAACCCCAATAACGTAAGAATCAAACCCCAAACGTAAGAATCAAACACCCGAACGTAAGAATCGAGCCCCCAAACGTAAAAATCGAACCCCCAAACGTAAGAATCGAACCCCCAAACGTAACAATCGAACCCCCAAACGTAACCATCGAACCCCCAAACATAAGAATTAAAACCCCCAAACGTAAGAATCAAACCCCCAAACGTAAGAATCAAACCCCCGAACGTAAGAATCGAGCCCCCAAACGTAAAAATCGAACCCCCAAACGTAAGAATCGAACCCCTAAACGTAAGAATCAAACCCCAAAACGTAAGAATCAAATCCCCGAAAAGAAGAATCGAACCCCCAAACGTAAGAATCGAACCCCTAAACGTAAGAATCAAACCCCAAAACGTAAGAATCAAATCCCCGAACGGAGGAATCGAACCCCCAAATGTAAGAATCAAATCCCCAAACGTAAGAATCAAACCCCCGAACGTAAGAATCGAGCCCCTAAACGTAAGAATCGGACCCCTAAACGTAAGAATCGAACTTCCAAACGTAAGAATCGAACCCCCAAACGTAACACTCTAACCCCCGAACGTAAGAATCGAACCCCAAACCCAAAAATCAAACCACCAAACGTAAGAATCAAACTACCGAACGTAAGAATCAAAACGCCAAAAGTATCAATCAAACCCCCAAACGTATGAATCAAACCCCCAAACGTAAGAATCAAACCCCCGAACGTAAGAATTGAACAGCCCAAACTTAAGAATCGGACCCCCAAACGAAAGAATCAATCCCCGAACGTAAGAATCAAACCGCCAAACGTAATAATCAAACCCCCAAACGTAAGACTCTACCCAACAAACGTAAGATTCAAACCCCCAAACGTACGAATCGAACACCCGAACGTAAGAATCGAACCCCTAAACGTAAGAATCAAACCCCCAAACGTTAGAATCAAACCCCCCAATTAAGAATCAAACCCCCAAACGTAATAATCGAACCCACAAACGTAAGACTCTAACCAACAAACGTAAGAATCAAACCCCCAAACGTAAGACTTTAACCCCCAAACGTAAGACTCTAACCCTGAAACGTAAAACTCTAACCACCAAACGTACGAATCGAACTCCCGAACGTAAGACTCTAACCCCGAAAAGGGAGAATCGAACCCCCTAACGTAAGAATCAAACCCCCAAACGTAAGAATCGAACCCCCAAACGTAAGAATCAAAACCCCGAACGTAAGAATCGAACCGCCAAACATAAGAATCGAACCCCCAAACGTAGAAATCAAACGCCCAAACGTAAGAAACAAACCCCCAAACGTAAGAATCGAACCCCCAAACGTAACAATCGAACCCCCAAACATAAGAATTAAAACCCCCAAACGTAAAAATCAAACCCCCAAACGTAAGAATCAAACCTCCGACGTAAGAATCGAGCCCCGAAACGTAACAATCGAACCCCTAAACGTAAGAAACAAACCCCAAAACGTAAGAATCGAACCCCCAAACGTAGGAATCGAACCCCCAAACGTAAGAATCGAACCCCAAAACGTAAGAATCGAACCCGCAAACGTAAGAATCAAACCCCCAAACGTAAGAATCAAATCTCCGAACGTAAGAATCAAGCCCCCAAACGTAAGAATCGGACCCACAAACGTAAGAATCGAACCCCCAAACGTAAGAATCAAACCCCCAAACGTAAGAATCGAACCCCCAAACGTAAGAATCAAAACCCCGAACGTAAGAATCGACCCGCCAAACATAAGAATCGAACCCCCAAACGTAGGAATCAAACGCCCAAACGTAAGAAACAAACCCCCAAACGTAAGAATCGAACCCCCAAACGTAACAATCGAACCCCCAAACGTAACAATCGAACCCCCAAACATAAGAATTAAAACCCCCAAACGTAAGAATCAAACCTCCGACGTAAGAATCGAGCCCCCAAACGTAAGAATCGAACCCCTAAACGTAAGAATCAAACCCCAAAACGTAAGAATCAAACCCCCGAACGTAAGAATCGAACCCCCAAACGTAAGAATCGAACCCCCAAACGTAAGAATCGAACCCCTAAAGGTAAAAATCAAACCCGCAAACGTAGGAATCAAACCCCCAAACGTAAGAAACAAACCCCCAAACGTAAGAATCGAACCCTCAAACGTAAGAATGAAAACCCCAAACGTAAGAATCGAACCCCTAAACGTAAGAATCGAACCCCCAAACGTAAAAATCAAACCCCCAAACGTAGGAATCAAACGCCCAAACGTAAGAAACAAACCCCCAAACGTAAGAATCGAACCCCAATAACGTAAGAATCAAACCCCAAACGTACGAATCAAACCCCCGAACGTAAGAATCGAACCCCCAAACGTAACAATCGAACCCCCAAACGTAACCATCGAACCCCCAAACATAAGAATTAAAACCCCCAAACGTAAGAATCAAACCCCCAAACGTAAGAATCAAACCCCCGAACGTAAGAATCGAGCCCCCAAACGTAAAAATCGAACCCCCAAACGTAAGAATCGAACCCCTAAACGTAAGAATCAAACCCCAAAACGTAAGAATCAAATCCCCGAACAGAAGAATCGAACCCGCAAACGTAAAAATCGAACCCTCAAACGTAAGAATCGAACCCCAAAACGTAAGAATCAAACCCGAAAACGTAAGAATCAAATCCCCGAACGGAGGAATCGAACCCCCAAATGTAAGAATCAAATCCCCAAACGTAAGAATCAAACCCCCGAACGTAAGAATCGAGCCCCTAAACGTAAGAATCGGACCCCTAAACGTAAGAATCGAACTTCCAAACGTAAGAATCGAACCCCCAAACGTAACACTCTAACCCCCGAACGTAAGAATCGAACCCCAAACCCAAAAATCAAACCGCCAAACGTAAGAATCAAACTACCGAACGTAAGAATCAAACCGCCAAACGTATGAATCAAACCCCCAAACGTATGAATCAAACCCCCAAACGTAAGAATCAAACCCCCGAACGTAAGAATTGAACCCCCAAACTTAAGAATCGGACCCCCAAACGAAAGAATCAATCCCCGAACGTAAGAATCAAACCGCCAAACGTAATAATCAATCCCCCAAACGTAAGACTCTAACCAACAAACGTAAGATTCAAACCCCCAAACGTACGAATCGAACACCCGAACGTAAGAATCGAACCCCTAAACGTAAGAATCAAACCCCCAAACGTTAGAATCAAACCCCCCAATTAAGAATCAAACCCCCAAACGTAAGAATCGAACCCCCAAAACGTAACAATCGAGCCCCCAAACATAAGAACAAAACCCCCTAACGTAAGAATCAAACAACCAAACGTAAGAATCAAACCCCCGAACGTAAGAATCGAGCCCCCAAACGTAAAAATCAAACCCCCAAACGTAAGAATCGAATCCCCAAACGTAAGAATCAAACCCCAAAATTTAAGAATCAAACCACCGAAGGTAAGAATCGAATACCCAAAAAGTAAGAATCGAACACCCAAACGTAAGAATCGAACCCCAAAACGTAAGAATCAAACCCCAAAACGTAAGAAACAAACCCCCAAACGTAAGAATCAAACACCCAAACGCAAGAATCAAACCCTCGAACGTAAGAATCGAGCCCCCAAACGCAAGAATCAAACCCCCGAACGTAAGACTCTAACCCCGAAACGTAATAATCGAACCCACAAACATAAGACTCTAACCAACAAACGTAAGAATCAAACCCCCAAACGTAAGACTCTAACCCCCAAACGTAAGACTCTAACCCCGAAACGTAAGACTCTAACCCCCAAACGTAATAATCGAACCCCCCAACGTAAAAATCAAAACCCCAAACGTAAGAATCGAACCCCCAAACGTAAGAATCGAACCCCCAAACGTAAAAATCAAACCCCCAAACGTAGGAATCAAACGCCCAAACGTAAGAAACAAACCCCCAAACGTAAGAATCGAACTCCAAAAACGTAAGAATCAAACCCCAAACGTAAGAATCAAACCCCCGAACGTAAGAATCGAACCCCCAAACCTAACAATTGAACCCCCAAACGTAACCATCGAACCCCCAAACATAAGAATTAAAACCCCCAAACGTAAGAATCAAACCCCCAAACGTAAGAATCAAACCCCCAAACGTATGAATCAAACCCCCAAACGTAAGAATCAAACCCCCGAACGTAAGAATCGAACCCCCAAACGTAAGAATCGGACCCCCAAACGAAAGAATCAATCCCCGAACGTAAGAATCAAACCGCCAAACGTAAGAATCAAACCGACGAACGCAAGAATCAAACCGCCAAACGTAAGAATGAAACCCCCGAACGTAAGACTTTAACCCCCAAACGTACGAATCGAACACCCGAACGTAAGACTCTAACCCCGAAAAGGAAGAATCGAACCCCCAAACGTAAGAATCAAACCCCCAAACGTAAGAATCGAACCCCCGAACGTAAGAATCGAATACCCAAAACGTAAGAATCGAACCCCCAAACGTAAGAATCGAACCCCCAAACATAAGAATCAAACCCCAAAACGTAAGAAACAAACCCCCAAACGTAAGAATCAAACCCCCAAACGCAAGAATCAAACCCTCGAACGTAAGAATCGAGCCCCCAAACGTAAGAATCGAACCCCCAAACGTAAGAATCGAACCCCCAAACGTAAGAATCAAACCCCAAAACTTAAGAATCAAACCCCCGAACGTAAGAATCGAACCCCGAAACGTAAGAATCGAACCCCCAAACGTAAGAATCGAACCCCAAACGTATGAATCAAACCCCCAAACGTAAGAATCAAACCCCCGAACGTAAGAATCACACCGCCAAACGTAAGAATCAAACCGCGGAACGCAAGAATCAAACCGCCAAACGTAAGAATCAAACACACGAACGTAAGACTCTAACACACAAACGTAATAATCGAACCCCCAAACGTAAGACTCTAACCAACAAACGTAAGAATCAAACCCCCAAACGTAAGACTTTAACCGCCAAACGTAAGAATCGAAACCCCAAACGTAACAATCGAACCCCCAAAAATAAGAATCAAACCCCAAACGTAAGAATCAAACCCCCAAACGTAAGAATAAAACACCCGAACATAAGACTCTAACACCCAAACGTAATAATCGAACCCCCAAACGTAAGACTCTAAGCAACAAACGTAAGAATCAAACCCCCAAACGTAAGACTTTAACCCCCAAACGTAAGACTCTAACCCTAAAACGTAAGACTCTAACCACCAAACGTACGACTCGAACACCCGAACGTAAGACTCTAACCCCGAAAAGGAAGAATCAAACCCCCAAACGTAAGAATCAAACCCCCAAACAAAAGAATCGAACCCCCAAACGTACGAATCGAACCCCTAAAGGTAAAAATCAAACCCGCAAACGTAAGAATCAAACCCCTAAACGAAAGAAACAAACCCCCAAACGTAAGTATCGAACCCCCAAACGTGAAAATCGAACCCCCAAACGTAAGAATCGAACCTAAACGTAAGAGTCAAACCTCCGAACGTAAGAATCGAACCCCCAAACGTAACAATCGAACCCCCAAACGTAACAATCGAACCCCCCAAAAAAAGATTCAAACCCCCAAACGTAAGAATCAAACCCCCAAACGTAAGAATCAAACCCCCGAACGTAAGAATCGAGCCCCCAAAACGTAAGAATCGAACCCCCAAACGAAAGAATCGAACCCTTAAACGTAAGAATCAAACCCCAAAACTTAAGAATCAAACCCCCGAACGTAAGAATCGAACCCCCAAACGTAAGAATCGAACCCCCAAACGTAAGAATCGAACCCCAAAACGTAAGAATCGAACCCCCAAACGTATGAATCAAACCCCCAAACGTAAGAATCAAACTCCCGAACGTAAGAATCGAACCCCCAAACGCAAGAATCGGACCCCCAAACGTAAGAATCAAACCTCCAAACGGAAGAATCAAACCCCCAAACGTAAGAATCGAACCCCCAAACGTACAAATCAAACCGCCGAACGTAAGAATCGAACCCCTAAACGTAAGAATCAAACCCCCGAACGTAAGAATCGAACCCCCAAACGTAACAATCGAACCCCCAAACGTAAGAATCGAACCCCAAAACGTAAGAATCGAACCCGCAAACGTAAGAATCAAACCCCCAAACGTAAGAATCAAACCTCCGAACGTAAGAATCAAGCCCCCAAACGTAAGAATCGGACCCCCAAACGTAAGAATCGAACCCCCAAACGTAAGAATCAAACCCCCAAACGTAAGACTCTAACCCCCAAACGTAAGAATCGAACCCCCAAACGCAAGAATCAAACCCCCGAACGTAAAAAACAAACCCCCAAACGTAAGAATCAAACCCCAGAACGTAAGAATCGAACCATTAAACGTAAGAATCAAACCCCCAAACGTAAGAATCAAACCCCCAAACGAAAGAATCGAACCCCCAAAACGTAAGAATTTAACCCCCGAACGTAAGAATCGAACCCCCAAACGTAAGAATCGAACCCCTAAAGGTAAAAATCAAACCCGCAAACGTAGGAATCAAACCCCCAAACGTAAGAAACAAACCCCCAAACGTAAGAATCGAACCCTCAAACGTAAGAATCAAAACCCCAAACGTAAGAATCGAACCCCTAAAGGTAAAAATCAAACCCGCAAACGAAGGAATCAAACCCCCAAACGTAAGAAACAAACCCCCAAACGTAAGAATCGAACCCTCAAACGTAAGAATCAAAACCCCAAACGTAAGAATCGAACCCCCAAACGTAAGAATCGAACCCCAATAACGTAAGAATCAAACCCCAAACGTAAGAATCAAACACCCGAACGTAAGAATCGAGCCCCCAAACGTAAAAATCGAACCCCCAAACGTAAGAATCGAACCCCCAAACGTAACAATCGAACCCCCAAACGTAACCATCGAACCCCCAAACATAAGAATTAAAACCCCCAAACGTAAGAATCAAACCCCCAAACGTAAGAATCAAACCCCCGAACGTAAGAATCGAGCCCCCAAACGTAAAAATCGAACCCCCAAACGTAAGAATCGAACCCCTAAACGTAAGAATCAAACCCCAAAACGTAAGAATCAAATCCCCGAAAAGAAGAATCGAACCCCCAAACGTAAGAATCGAACCCCTAAACGTAAGAATCAAACCCCAAAACGTAAGAATCAAATCCCCGAACGGAGGAATCGAACCCCCAAATGTAAGAATCAAATCCCCAAACGTAAGAATCAAACCCCCGAACGTAAGAATCGAGCCCCTAAACGTAAGAATCGGACCCCTAAACGTAAGAATCGAACTTCCAAACGTAAGAATCGAACCCCCAAACGTAACACTCTAACCCCCGAACGTAAGAATCGAACCCCAAACCCAAAAATCAAACCACCAAACGTAAGAATCAAACTACCGAACGTAAGAATCAAAACGCCAAAAGTATCAATCAAACCCCCAAACGTATGAATCAAACCCCCAAACGTAAGAATCAAACCCCCGAACGTAAGAATTGAACAGCCCAAACTTAAGAATCGGACCCCCAAACGAAAGAATCAATCCCCGAACGTAAGAATCAAACCGCCAAACGTAATAATCAAACCCCCAAACGTAAGACTCTAACCAACAAACGTAAGATTCAAACCCCCAAACGTACGAATCGAACACCCGAACGTAAGAATCGAACCCCTAAACGTAAGAATCAAACCCCCAAACGTTAGAATCAAACCCCCCAATTAAGAATCAAACCCCCAAACGTAATAATCGAACCCACAAACGTAAGACTCTAACCAACAAACGTAAGAATCAAACCCCCAAACGTAAGACTTTAACCCCCAAACGTAAGACTCTAACCCTGAAACGTAAAACTCTAACCACCAAACGTACGAATCGAACTCCCGAACGTAAGACTCTAACCCCGAAAAGGAAGAATCGAACCCCCTAACGTAAGAATCAAACCCCCAAACGTAAGAATCGAACCCCCAAACGTAAGAATCAAAACCCCGAACGTAAGAATCGAACCGCCAAACATAAGAATCGAACCCCCAAACGTAGAAATCAAACGCCCAAACGTAAGAAACAAACCCCCAAACGTAAGAATCGAACCCCCAAACGTAACAATCGAACCCCCAAACATAAGAATTAAAAACCCCAAACGTAAAAATCAAACCCCCAAACGTAAGAATCAAACCTCCGACGTAAGAATCGAGCCCCGAAACGTAACAATCGAACCCCTAAACGTAAGAAACAAACCCCAAAACGTAAGAATCGAACCCCCAAACGTAGGAATCGAACCCCCAAACGTAAGAATCGAACCCCAAAACGTAAGAATCGAACCCGCAAACGTAAGAATCAAACCCCCAAACGTAAGAATCAAATCTCCGAACGTAAGAATCAAGCCCCCAAACGTAAGAATCGGACCCACAAACGTAAGAATCGAACCCCCAAACGTAAGAATCAAACCCCCAAACGTAAGAATCGAACCCCCAAACGTAAGAATCAAAACCCCGAACGTAAGAATCGACCCGCCAAACATAAGAATCGAACCCCCAAACGTAGGAATCAAACGCCCAAACGTAAGAAACAAACCCCCAAACGTAAGAATCGAACCCCCAAACGTAACAATCGAACCCCCAAACGTAACAATCGAACCCCCAAACATAAGAATTAAAACCCCCAAACGTAAGAATCAAACCTCCGACGTAAGAATCGAGCCCCCAAACGTAAGAATCGAACCCCTAAACGTAAGAATCAAACCCCAAAACGTAAGAATCAAACCCCCGAACGTAAGAATCGAACCCCCAAACGTAAGAATCGAACCCCCAAACGTAAGAATCGAACCCCTAAAGGTAAAAATCAAACCCGCAAACGTAGGAATCAAACCCCCAAACGTAAGAAACAAACCCCCAAACGTAAGAATCGAACCCTCAAACGTAAGAATGAAAACCCCAAACGTAAGAATCGAACCCCTAAACGTAAGAATCGAACCCCCAAACGTAAAAATCAAACCCCCAAACGTAGGAATCAAACGCCCAAACGTAAGAAACAAACCCCCAAACGTAAGAATCGAACCCCAATAACGTAAGAATCAAACCCCAAACGTACGAATCAAACCCCCGAACGTAAGAATCGAACCCCCAAACGTAACAATCGAACCCCCAAACGTAACCATCGAACCCCCAAACATAAGAATTAAAACCCCCAAACGTAAGAATCAAACCCCCAAACGTAAGAATCAAACCCCCGAACGTAAGAATCGAGCCCCCAAACGTAAAAATCGAACCCCCAAACGTAAGAATCGAACCCCTAAACGTAAGAATCAAACCCCAAAACGTAAGAATCAAATCCCCGAACAGAAGAATCGAACCCGCAAACGTAAAAATCGAACCCTCAAACGTAAGAATCGAACCCCAAAACGTAAGAATCAAACCCGAAAACGTAAGAATCAAATCCCCGAACGGAGGAATCGAACCCCCAAATGTAAGAATCAAATCCCCAAACGTAAGAATCAAACCCCCGAACGTAAGAATCGAGCCCCTAAACGTAAGAATCGGACCCCTAAACGTAAGAATCGAACTTCCAAACGTAAGAATCGAACCCCCAAACGTAACACTCTAACCCCCGAACGTAAGAATCGAACCCCAAACCCAAAAATCAAACCGCCAAACGTAAGAATCAAACTACCGAACGTAAGAATCAAACCGCCAAACGTATGAATCAAACCCCCAAACGTATGAATCAAACCCCCAAACGTAAGAATCAAACCCCCGAACGTAAGAATTGAACCCCCAAACTTAAGAATCGGACCCCCAAACGAAAGAATCAATCCCCGAACGTAAGAATCAAACCGCCAAACGTAATAATCAATCCCCCAAACGTAAGACTCTAACCAACAAACGTAAGATTCAAACCCCCAAACGTACGAATCGAACACCCGAACGTAAGAATCGAACCCCTAAACGTAAGAATCAAACCCCCAAACGTTAGAATCAAACCCCCCAATTAAGAATCAAACCCCCAAACGTAAGAATCGAACCCCCAAAACGTAACAATCGAGCCCCCAAACATAAGAACAAAACCCCCTAACGTAAGAATCAAACAACCAAACGTAAGAATCAAACCCCCGAACGTAAGAATCGAGCCCCCAAACGTAAAAATCAAACCCCCAAACGTAAGAATCGAATCCCCAAACGTAAGAATCAAACCCCAAAATTTAAGAATCAAACCACCGAAGGTAAGAATCGAATACCCAAAAAGTAAGAATCGAACACCCAAACGTAAGAATCGAACCCCAAAACGTAAGAATCAAACCCCAAAACGTAAGAAACAAACCCCCAAACGTAAGAATCAAACACCCAAACGCAAGAATCAAACCCTCGAACGTAAGAATCGAGCCCCCAAACGCAAGAATCAAACCCCCGAACGTAAGACTCTAACCCCGAAACGTAATAATCGAACCCACAAACATAAGACTCTAACCAACAAACGTAAGAATCAAACCCCCAAACGTAAGAATCAAACCCCCGAACGTAAGAATCACACCGCCAAACGTAAGAATCAAACCGCGGAACGCAAGAATCAAACCGCCAAACGTAAGAATCAAACACACGAACGTAAGACTCTAACACACAAACGTAATAATCGAACCCCCAAACGTAAGACTCTAACCAACAAACGTAAGAATCAAACCCCCAAACGTAAGACTTTAACCGCCAAACGTAAGAATCGAAACCCCAAACGTAACAATCGAACCCCCAAAAATAAGAATCAAACCCCAAACGTAAGAATCAAACCCCCAAACGTAAGAATAAAACACCCGAACATAAGACTCTAACACCCAAACGTAATAATCGAACCCCCAAACGTAAGACTCTAAGCAACAAACGTAAGAATCAAACCCCCAAACGTAAGACTTTAACCCCCAAACGTAAGACTCTAACCCTAAAACGTAAGACTCTAACCACCAAACGTACGACTCGAACACCCGAACGTAAGACTCTAACCCCGAAAAGGAAGAATCAAACCCCCAAACGTAAGAATCAAACCCCCAAACAAAAGAATCGAACCCCCAAACGTACGAATCGAACCCCTAAAGGTAAAAATCAAACCCGCAAACGTAAGAATCAAACCCCTAAACGAAAGAAACAAACCCCCAAACGTAAGTATCGAACCCCCAAACGTGAAAATCGAACCCCCAAACGTAAGAATCGAACCTAAACGTAAGAGTCAAACCTCCGAACGTAAGAATCGAACCCCCAAACGTAACAATCGAACCCCCAAACGTAACAATCGAACCCCCCAAAAAAAGATTCAAACCCCCAAACGTAAGAATCAAACCCCCAAACGTAAGAATCAAACCCCCGAACGTAAGAATCGAGCCCCCAAAACGTAAGAATCGAACCCCCAAACGAAAGAATCGAACCCTTAAACGTAAGAATCAAACCCCAAAACTTAAGAATCAAACCCCCGAACGTAAGAATCGAACCCCCAAACGTAAGAATCGAACCCCCAAACGTAAGAATCGAACCCCAAAACGTAAGAATCGAACCCCCAAACGTATGAATCAAACCCCCAAACGTAAGAATCAAACTCCCGAACGTAAGAATCGAACCCCCAAACGCAAGAATCGGACCCCCAAACGTAAGAATTGAACCCCCTAACGGAAGAATCAAACCCCCGAACGCAAGAATCAAACCACCAAACGTAAGAATCAAACCCCCGAACGTAAGACTCTAACCCCCAAACGTAATAATCGAACCCACAAACGTAAGACTCTAACCAACAAACGTAAGAATCAAACCCCCAAACGTAAGACTCTAACCCCCAAACGTAAGACTCTAACCCCGAAACCTAAGACTCTAACCCCCAAACGTACGATTCGAACACCCGAACGTAAGAATCAAAACCCCAAACGTAAGAATCAAACCCCCAAACGTAAGAATCGAACCCCCAAACGTAAAAGTCAAACCCCCAAACGTAGGAATCAAACGCCCAAACGTAAGAAACAAACCCCGAAACGTAAGAATCGAACTCCAAAAAGGTAAGAATCAAACCCCAAACGTAAGAATCAAACCCCCGAACGTAAGAATCGAACCCCCAAACGTAACAATCGAACCCCCAAACGTAACCATCGAACCCCCAAACATAAGAAGTAAAACCCCCAAACGTAAGAATCAAACCCCCAAACGTAAGAATCAAACCCCCAAACGTATGAATCAAACCCCCAAACGTAAGAACCAAACCCCCGAACGTAAAAATCGAACCCCCAAACGTAAGAATCGGACCCCCAAACGAAAGAATCAATCCCCGAACGTGAGAATCAAACCGCCAAACGTAAGAATCAAACCGCCGAACGCAAGAATCAAGCCGCCAAACGTAAGAATGAAACCCCCGAACGTAAGACTTTAACCCCCAAACGTACGAATCGAACACACGAACGTAAGACTCTAACCCCGAAAAGGAAGAATCGAACCCCCAAACGTAAGAATCAAATCCCCAAACGTAAGAATCGAACCCCCAAACGTAAGAATCAAAACCCCGAACGTAAGAATCGGACCCCCAAACATAAGAATCGAACCCCCAAACGTAAAAATCAAACCCCCAAACGTAGGAATCAAACGCCCAAACGTAAGAATGAAACCGCCGAATGCAAAAATCAAACCGCCAAACGTAAGAATCAAACCCCCGAACGTAAGACTCTATCACCCAAACGTAATAATCGAACCCCCAAACGTAAGACTCTAACCAACAAACGTAGGAATCAAACCCCGAAACGTAAGACTCTAACCCCCAAACGTACGAATCGAACACCCGAACGTAAGACTCTAACCCCGAAAAGGAAGAATCGAACCCCCAAACGTAAGAATCAAACCCCCAAACGTAAGAATCGAACCCCAAAACGTACGAATCAAAACCCCGAACGTAAGACTCTAACCCCCGAACGTAAGAATCGAACCCCCAAACGCAAGAATCAAACCGCCAAACGTAAGAATCAAACCACCGAACGTAAGAATCAAACCGCCAAACGTAAGAATCAAACCGCCAAACGCAAGAATCAAACCGCCAAACGTAAGAATCAAACCCCCGATCGTAAGAATCAAATCGCCAAACGTAAGAATCAAACCCCCGAACGTAAGAATCAAACCGCTAAACGTAAGAATCAAACCCCCGAACGTAAGATTCAAACCCCCAAACGAAAGAATCGAACCCCCAAAACGTAAGAATTTAACCCCCGAACGTAAGAATCAAACTCCCAAACGAAAGAATCGAATCCCCAAAACGTAAGAATTTAACCCGCGAACGTAAGAATCGAACCCCCAAACGTAAGAAACGAACCCCTAAAGGTAAAAATCAAACCCCCACACGTAGGAATCAAACTCCCAAACGTAAGAAACAAACCCTCAAACGTAAGAATCGAACCCCCAAACGTAACAATCGAACCCCCAAACGTAACAATCGAAGCCCCAAACATAAGAATCAAACCCCAAAACGTAAGAATCAAACCCCCGAACGTAAGAATCGAGCCCCCAAACGTAAGAATCGAACCCCCAAACGTAAGAATAGAACCCCAAAACGTAAGAATCGAACCCCTAAACGTATGAATCAAACCCCCAAACGTAAGAATCAAACCCCCGAACGTAAGAATTGAACCCCCAAACGTAACAATCGAACCCCCAAACATAAGAATCAAACCCCAAAACGTATGAATCAAACCCCCAAACGTAAGAATCAAACCCCCGAACGTAAGAATCGAGCCCCCAAACGTAAGAATCGAACCCCCAAACGTAAGAATCGAACCCTTAAACGTAAGAATCGAACCCCCAAACGTAACAATCGAACCCCCAAACATAACAATCAAACCCCCAAACATAAGAATCAAACCCCAAAACGTAAGAATCAAACCCCCAAACGTAAGAATCAAACCTCCGAATGTAAGAATCGAGCCCCCAAACGTAAGAATCGAACCCCCAAACGTAAGAGTCGAACCCTTAAACGTAAGAAACGAACCCCCAAACGTAACAATCGAACCCCCAAACGTAACAATCGAACCCCCAAACATAAGAATCAAACCCCAAAACGTAAGAATCAAACCCCCAAACGTAAGAATCAAACCCCAAAACGTAAAAATCAAACCTCTGAACGTAAGAATCGAACCCCCAAACGTAAGAATTGAACCCCCAAACGTAAGAATCGAACCCTAAAACGTAAGAATCGAACCCCCAAACGTATAAATCAAACCCCCAAACGTAAGAATCAAACCCCCGAACGTAAGAATCGAACCCCCAAACGTAAGGATCGGACCCCCAAACGTAAGAATCGAACCCCCAAACGTAAGAATCAAACCACCGAACGCAAGAATCAAACCACCAAACCTAAGAATCAAACCCCCAAACGTAAGACTCTAACTTCCAAACGTAATAATCGAACCCCCAAACGTAAGAAACTAACCAACAAACGTAAGAATCAATCCCACAAACGTAAGACTCTAACCCCCAAACGTAAGACTCTAACCCCGAAACGTAAGACTCTAACCTCCAAACGTACGAAGCGAACACCCGAACGTAAGACTCTAACCCCGAAAAGGACGAATCGAACCCCCAAAGGTAAGAATGAAACCCCCGAACGTAAGAATCGAGCTCCCAAACGTAATAATCGGACCCCCAAACGTAAGAATCGAACCCCCAAACCTAAGAATCGAACCCCCAAACGTAAGACTCTAACCCCCGAACGTAAGAATCGAACCCCCAAACGCAAGAATCAAACCGCCAAACGTAAGAATCAAACCACCGAACGTAAGAATCAAACCGCCAAACGTAAGAATCAAACCGCCAAACGCAAGAATCAAACCGCCAAACGTAACAATCAAACCCCCGAACGTAAGAATCAAACCGCCAAACGTAAGAATCAAACCCCCGAACGTAAGAATCAAACCGCTAAACGTAAGAATCTAACCCCCGAACGTAAGATTCAAACACCCAAACGAAAGAATCGAACCCCCAAAACGTAAGAATTTAACCCCCGAACATAAGAATCAAACCCCCAAACGAAAGAATCGAATCCCCAAAACGTAAGAATTTAACCCCCGAACGTAAGAATCGAACCCCAAAACGTAAGAATCAAAACCCCGAACGTAAGACTCTAACCCCCGAACGTAAGAATCGAACCCCCAAACGCAAGAATCAAACCGCCAAACGTAAGAATCAAACCACCGAACGTAAGAATCAAACCGCCAAACTTAAGAATCAAACCGCCAAACGCAAGAATCAAACCGCCAAACGTAAGAATCAAACCCCCGATCGTAAGAATCAAATCGCCAAACGTAAGAATCAAACCCCCGAACGTAAGAATCAAACCGCTAAACGTAAGAATCAAACCCCCGAACGTAAGATTCAAACCCCCAAACGAAAGAATCGAACCCCCAAAACGTAAGAATTTAACCCCCGAACGTAAGAATCAAACTCCCAAACGAAAGAATCGAATCCCCAAAACGTAAGAATTTAACCCCCGAACGTAAGAATCGAACCCCCAAACGTAAGAATCGAACCCCTAAAGGTAAAAATCAAACCCCCAAACGTAGGAATCAAACTCCCAAACGTAAGAAACAAACCCTCAAACGTAAGAATCGAACCCCAAACGTAATAGTCAAAGCCCTGAACGTAAGAATCGAACCCCCAAACGTAACAATCGAACCCCCAAACGTAACAATCGAAGCCCCAAACATAAGAATCAAACCCCAAAACGTAAGAATCAAACCCCCGAACGTAAGAATCGAGCCCCCAAACGTAAGAATCGAACCCCCAAACGTAAGAATCGAACCCCAAAACGTAAGAATCGAACTCCTAAACGTATGAATTAAACCACCGAACGTAAGAATCAAACCGCCAAACGTAAGAATCAAACCGCCAAACGCAAGAATCAAACCGCCAAACGTAACAGTCAAACCCCCGAACGTAAGAATCAAACCGCCAAACGTAAGAATCAAACCCCCGAACGTAAGAATCAAACCGCTAAACGTAAGAATCAAACCCCCGAACGTAAGATTCAAACCCCCAAACGAAAGAATCGAACCCCCAAAACGTAAGAATTTAACCCCCGAACATAAGAATCAAACCCCCAAACGAAAGAATCGAATCCCCAAAACGTAAGAATTTAACCCCCGAACGTAAGAATCGAACCCCCAAACGTAAGAATCGAACCCCTAAACGTAAAAATCAAACCCCCAAACGTAGGAATCAAACTCCCAAACGTAAGAAACAAACCCTCAAACGTAAGAATCGAACCCCCAAACGTAAGAATCAAACCCCCAAACGTAAGAATCGAACCCCCAAACGTAAGAATCGAACCCCAAACGTAAGAGTCAAACCCCTGAACGTAAGAATCGAACCACCAAACGTAACAATCGAACCCCCAAACGTAACAATCGAAGCCCCAAACATAAGAATCAAACCGACGAACGTAAGAATCAAACCCCCAAACGTAAGAATCAAACCCCCGAACGTAAGAATCGAGCCCCCAAACGTAAGACTCTAACCCCCAAACGTAAGACTCTAACCCCGAAACGTAAGACTCTAACCTCCAAACGTACGAAGCGAACACCCGAACGTAAGACTCTAACCCCGAAAAGGAAGAATCGAACCCCCAAAGGTAAGAATGAAACCCCCGAACGTAAGAATCGAGCTCCAAAACGTAAGAATCGGACCCCTAAACGTAAGAATCAAACCCCAAAACGTAAGAATCAAACCCCCGAACGTAAGAATCGAACCCCCAAACGTAAGAATCGAACCCCCGAAAGTAAGAATCGAACCCCAAAACGTTAGAATCGAAGCCCCAAACGTAAGAATCAAACCCCCAAACGTAAGAATAAAACCCCTGAACGTAAGAATCGAGCCCCCAAACGTAAGAATCGGACCCCCAAACGTAAGAATCAAACCCCCAAACGTAAGAATCGACCCCCAAACGTAAGACTCTAACCCTCGAACGTAAGAATCGAACCCCCAAACGCAAGAATGAAACCACCAAACGTAAGAATCAAACCACCGAACGTAAGAATCAAACCGCCAAACGTAAGAATCAAACCGCCAAACGGAAGAATCAAACCGCCAAACGTAAGAATCAAACCCCCGAAGGTAAGAATCAAACCGCCAAACGTAAGAATCAAACCGCCAAACGCAAGAATGAAACCGCTAAACGTAAGAATCAAACCCCCGAACGTAAGATTCAAACCCCCAAACGAAAGAATCGAACCCCCAAAACGTAAGAATTTAAACCCCGAACGTAAGAATCAAACCCCCAAACGAAAGAATCGAACCCCCAAAACGTAAGAATTTAACCCCCGAACGTAAGAATCGAACCCCCAAATGTAAGAATCGAACCCCTAAACGTAAAAGTCAAGCCCCCAAACGTAGGAATCAAATTCCCAAACGTAAGAAACAAACCCTCAAACGTAAGAATCGAACCCCCAAACGTAAGAATCAAAGCCCCAAACGTAAGAATCGAACCCCCAAACGTAAGAATCGAACCCCAAACCTAAGCGTCAAACCCCCGAACGTAAGAATCGAACCCCCAAACGTAACAATCGAACCCCCAAACGTAACAATCGAAGCCCCAAACATAAGAATCAAACCCCAAAACGTAAGAATCAAACCCCCAAACGTAAGAATCAAACCCCCAAACGTAAGAATCGAACCCCCAAACGTAAGAATCGAACCCTTAAACGTAAGAAACAAACCCCAAAACTTAAGAAGCAAACCCCCGAACGAAAGAATCGAACCCCTAAACGTAAAAATCAAACCCCCAAACGTATGAATGAAACCCCCAAACGTAAGAATCAAACCCCCAAAATATAAGAATCGAACCCCCAAACGTAAGAATCGAACCCCCAAACGTAAGAATCAAATCCCCAAACGTAAAAATAGAACCCCCAAACGAAACAATCGAACCCCCAAAACGTAAGAATCAAACCCCCGAACAAAAGAATTGAGTCCTCAAACGTAAGAATCGAACCCTCAAATGTAAGAATCGAACCCCCAAAGGTAAGACCCTAACCCCCAACCGTAAGAATCAAACGCCCAAACGTAAGAATCAAATCCCCAAACGAAAGAATCAAACCCCCGAACAAAAGAATTGAGCCCTCAAACGTAAGAATCGAACCCCCAAATGTAAAAATCGAACCCCCAAAGGTAAGACCCTAACCCCCAAACGTAAGAATCAAACCCCCAAACGTAAGAATCAAATCCCCAAACGTAAGAATCAAACCCCCGAAAAAAAGAATTGAGCCCTCAAACGTAAGAATCGAACCCCCAAATGTAAGAATCGAACCCCCAAAGGTAAGACCCTAACCCCCAAACGTAAGAATCAAAGCCCCAAACGTAAGAATCAAATCCCCAAACGAAAGAATCAAACCCCCGAACAAAAGAATTGAGCCCTCAAACGTAAGAATCGAACCCCCAAATGTAAGAATCGAACCCCCAAAGGTAAGACCCTAACCCCCAAACGTAAGAATCAAACCCCCAAACGTAAGAATCAAATCCCCAAACGAAAGAATCAAACCCCCGAACAAAAGAATTGAGCCCTCAAACGTAAGAATCGAACCCCCAAATGTAAGAATCAAACCCCCAAAGGTAAGACCCTAACCCCCAAACGTAAGAATCAAATCCCTAAACGAATAAATCAAACCCCCAAAGGTAAGACTTTAACCCCCAAACGTAAGACTCTAACCCCCAAATGGAAGAATTAAAATCCCAAACGTAAGACTCTAACCCCCAAACGTAAGAATCGAACCCTCAAACGGAAGAATCAAACCCCCAAACGCAATAATCAAACCCCCAAACGTGAGAATTAAACCCCCAAACATAAGAATCAAACCCCCAAACGTAACACTCTAACCCCTAAACGTAAGACTCTAACCCCCAAACGTACGACTCTAACCCCCAAAGGTAAGACTCTAACCCCCAAACGTAAGAATCAAACCCCCAAACGTAAGACTCTAACCCCCAAACGTAAGAATCAAACCCCTAAACGTAAGAATCAAACCGCTAACGTAAGACTGTAACCCCCAAACGTACGAATGTAACCCCCAAACGTAAGACTCTAACCCCCAAACGTAAGAATCACACCCCCAAACGTAAGACTCTAACCCCCAAACGTAAGAATCGAATCCCAAAAAGTAAGCCTCTAACACCCAAACGTAAGAATCGAACCCCCAAAAGTAAGAATCAAACCCCCAAACGTAAGACTCTAACCCCCAAACGTAAGACTCTAACCACCAAAACGCAAGACTCTAACCCCCAAACGTAGGACTCTAACCCCCAAAAGTAAGAATCAAACCCCCAAACGTAAGACTCTAACACCCAAACGCAAGACTCTAACCCCCAAACGGAAGAATCAAACCCCCAAACGTAAAACTCTAACCCCCAAACGTAAAAATCCAACCGCCAAACGCAAGAATCAAACCCCAAAACGTAAGAATCAAACCCCCAAACGTAAGAATCAAATCCCCAAACGAAAGAATCAAACCCCCAAACGTAAGACTCTAACCCCCAAACTTAAGACTCTAACCCCCAAACGGAAGAATCAAACCCGCAAACGTTAGACTCTAAACCCCAAACTTAAGAATCAAACCCCCAAACGTAAGACTCTAACCCCCAAACGTAAGAATCAAACCCCAAAACGTAAGAGTCAAATCCCCAAACGAAAGAATCAAACCCCCAAACGTAAGACTCTAACCCCCAAACGTAAGACTCTAACCCCCAAACGGAAGAATCAAACCCCCAAACGTAAGACTCTAACCCCCAAACGTACGACTCTAACCCCCAATGGTAAGACTCTGACCCCCAAACGTAAGAATCAAACCCCAAACGTGAGACTCTAACCCCCAAACGTAACAATCGAACCCCAAACGTATAAATCAAACCGCCAAACGTAAGACTGTAACCCCATTCCGTAATAATCTAACCCCCAAACGTAAGACTCTAACCCGCAAAAGTAAGAATCGAACCACCAAAACGCAAGACTCTAACCCCCAAACGTAAGAATCAAACCCCCAAACGTAAGACTCTAACCCCCAAACGTAAGAATCAAACCGCCAAACGAAAGAATCAAACCCCCAAACGTAAGAATCAAACCCCCAAACGTAAGACACTAACCCCCAAACGGAAGAATCAAACCCCCAAACGTAAGACTCTAACCCCAAACGTAAGAAAGAAACCCCCAAACGTAAGAATCAAATCCCCAAACGGAAAAATCAAACCCCCAAACGTAAGAATCGAACCCTCAAACGGAAGAATCACACCCCCCAACGTAATAATCGAATCCCCAAAAGTAAGAATCAAACCCTCAAACGTAAGACTCTTACCCCCAAACGTAAGAATCAAACTGCTAAACGTCAGAATTAAACCCCCAAACGTAAGACTCTAACCCCCAAACGTAAGACTCTAACCCCTTAACGTAAGAATCAAACTGCTAAACGTAAGAATCAAACCCCCAAACGTAAGAATTAAACTGCCAAACGTAAGAATCAAACTGCCAAACGTAAAATACAAACCCCCAAACGTAAGACTCTAACCCCCAAACGTAAGAATCGAACCCCCAAACGGAAGAATCAAACCACCAAACGTAAGACTCTAACCCCCAAACGTAAGAATCGAACCCCCAAACGGAAGAATCAAACCGCCAAACGTAAGACTCTAACCCCCAAACATAAGACTCTAACCCCCAAACGTAAGAATATAACTGCCAAACGTAAGACTCTAACCCCTTAACCTAAGAATTAAACTGCTAAACGTAAGAATCAAACCCCCATACGTAAGAATCAAACTGCCAAACGTAAGAATAAAACTGCCAAACGTAAGATACAAACCCCTAAACGTAAGAATCTAACCCCCAAACGTAAGAATCGAACCCCAAAACGGAAATTAAAACCGCCAAACGTAAGACTCTAACCCCCAAACGTAAGAATCGAACCCCCAAACGGAAGAATCAAACCGCCAAACGTAAGACTCTAACCCCCAAACGTAAGACTCTAACCCCCAAACGTAAGAATCAAACTGCCAAACGTAAGAATCAAACTGCCAAACGTAAGACTCTAACCCCTTAACGTAAGAATAAAACTGCTAAACGTACCAATCAAACCCCCAAACGTAAGAATCAAACCCCCAAACGTAAGAATCAAATCCCCAAACGAAAGAATCAAACCCCCAAACATAAGACTCTAACCCCCAAACGTAAGACTCTAACCCCCAAACGTAAGATTCAAACCCCCAAACGTAAGACTCTAACCCCCAAAAGTAAGACTCTAACCCCTAAACGTAAGACTCTAACCCCCAAACGTACGACTCTAACCCCCAATGGTAAGACTCTGACCCCCAAACGTAAGAATCAAACCCCAAACGTAAGAATCAAACCGCCAAACGTAAGACTCTAACCCCCAAACATAAGACTCTAACCCGCAAAAGTAAGAATTAAACCCCCAAACGTAAGACTCTAACGCCCAAACGTAAGAATCGAACCACCAAAACGCAAGACTCTAACCCCCAAACGTAAGAATCAAACCCCCAAACGTAAGACTCTAACCCCCAAACGTAAGAATCAAACTGCCAAACGTAAGACTCTAACCCCTTAACGTAAGAATCAAACTGCTAAACGTAACAATCAAACCCCCAAACGTAAGAATCAAACTGCCAAACGTAAGAATCAAACTGGCAAACGTAAAATACAAACCCCCAAACGTAAGAATCAAACCCCGAAACGTAAGAATCAAATCCCGAAACGAAAGAATCAAACCCCCAAACATAAGACTCTAACCCCCAAACGTAAGACTCTAACCCCCAAACGGAAGAATCAAACCCCCAAACGTAAGACTCTAACCCCCAAACTTAAGAATCAAACCCCCGGACGTAAGACTCTAACCCCCAAAACGTAAGAGTCAAATCCCCAAACGAAAGAATCAAACCCCCAAACGTAAGACTCTAACCCCCAAACGTAAGACTCTAACCCCCAACCGGAAGAATCAAGCCCCCAAACGTAAGACTCTAACCCCCAAACGTAAGAATCGAACCCTTAAACGGAAGAATCACACCCCCAAACGCAATAATCAAACGCCAAAACGTGAGAATCAAACCCCCAAACGTAAGACTCTAACCCCTAAACGTAAGACTCTAACCCCCAAACGTACGACTCTAACCCCCAATGGTAAGACTCTGACCTCCAAACGTAAGAATCAAACCCCCAAACGTGAGACTCTAACCCCCAAACGTAAGAATCAAACCCCAAACGTAAGAATCAAACCGACAAACGTGAGACTGTAACCCCCAAACGTAATAATCTAACCCCCAAACGTAAGACTCTAACCCCCAAACGTAAGACTCTAACCCGCAAAAGTAAGAATCAAACCCCCAAACGTAAGACTCTAACCCCCAAACGTAAGAATGAAACCGCCAAACGCAAGAATCAAACCGCCAAACGTAACAATCAAATCCCCAAACGGAAAAATCAAACCCCCAAACGTAAGAATCAAATCCCCAAACGGAAAAATCAACCCCCAAACGTAAAAATCGAACCCTCAAACGGAAGAATCAAATCCCCCAACGTAATAATCAAATCCCCAAAAGTAAGAATCAAACCCTCAAACGTAAGACTCTTACCCCCAAACGTAAGAATCAAACTGCCAAACGTAAGACTCTAACCCCCAAACGTAAGAATCGAACCCCCAAACGGAAGAATCAAACCGCCAAACGTAAGACTCTAACCCCCAAACATAAGACTCTAACCCCCAAACGTAAGAATCAAACTGCCAAACGTAAGACTCTAACCCCTTAACCTAAGAATTAAACTGCTAAACGTAAGAATTAAACCCCCATACGTAAGAATCAAACTGCCAAACGTAAGAATAAAACTGCCAAACGTAAGATACAAACCCCTAAACGTAAGAATCTAACCCCCAAACGTAAGAATCGAACCCCAAAACGGAAATTAAAACCGTTAAACGTAAGACTCTAACCCCCAAACGTAAGAATCGAACCCCCAAACGGAAGAATCAAACCGCCAAACGTAAGACTCTAACCCCCAAACGTAAGACTCTAACCCCCAAACGTAAGAATCAAACTGCCAAACGTAAGACTCTAACCCCTTAACCTAAGAAATAAACTGCTAAACGTAAGAATCAAACCCCCATACGTAAGAATCAAACTGCCAAACGTAAGAATAAAACTGCCAAACGTAAGATACAAACCCCTAAACGTAAGAATCTAACCCCCAAACGTAAGAATCGAACCCGAAAACGGAAATTAAAACCGCCAAACGTAAGACTCTAACCCCCAAACGTAAGAATCGAACCCCCAAACGGAAGAATCAAACTGCCAAACGTAAGAATAAAACTGCCAAACGTAAGATACAAACCCCTAAACGTAAGAATCTAACCCCCAAACGTAAGAATCGAACCCCAAAACGGAAATTAAAACCGCCAAACGTAAGACTCTAACCCCCAAACGTAAGAATCGAACCCCCAAACGGAAGAATCAAACCGCCAAACGTAAGACTCTAACCCCCAAACGTAAGACTCTAACCCCCAAACGTAAGAATCAAACTGCCAAACGTAAGAATCAAACTGCCAAACGTAAGACTCTAACCCCTTAACGTAAGAATAAAACTGCTAAACGTACCAATCAAACCCCCAAACGTAAGAATCAAACTGCCAAACCTAAGATACAAACCTCTAAACGTAAGATTCTAACCCCCAAACGTAAGAATCGAACCCCAAAACGGAAATTAAAACCGCCAAACGTAAGACTCTAACCCCCAAACGTAAGAATCGAACCCCCAAACGGAAGAATCAAACCGCCAAACGTAAGACTCTAACCCCCAAACGTAAGACTCTAACCCCCAAACGTAAGAATCAAACTGCCAAACGTAAGACTCTAACCCCTTAACCTAAGAATTAAACTGCTAAACGTAAGAATCAAACTGCCAAACGTAAGAATAAAACTGCCAAACGTAAGATACAAACCCCTAAACGTAAGAATCTAACCCCCAAACGTAAGAATCGAACCCCAAAACGGAAATTAAAACCGCCAAACGTAAGACTCTAACCCCCAAACGTAAGAATCGAACCCCCAAACGGAAGAATCAAACCGCCAAACGTAAGACTCTAACCCCCAAACGTAAGACTCTAACCCCCAAACGTAAGAATCAAACTGCCAAACGTAAGAATCAAACTGCCAAACGTAAGACTCTAACCCCTTAACGTAAGAATAAAACTGCTAAACGTACCAATCAAACTGCCAAACGTAAGAATCAAACTGCCAAACGTAAGAATCAAACTGCCAAACGTAAAATACAAACCCCCAAACGTAAGAATCAAACCCCCAAACGTAAGAATCAAATCCCCAAACGAAAGAATCAAACCCCCAAACATAAGACTCTAACCCCCAAACGTAAGACTCTAACCCCCAAACGGAAGAATCAAACCCCCAAACGTAAGACTCTAACCCCCAAACTTAAGAATCAAACCCCCGGACGTAAGACTCTAACCCCCAAACGTAAGATTCAAACCCACAAACGTAAGACTCTAACCCCCAAAGATAAGACTCTAACCCCCAAACGGAAGAATCAAACCCCGAAACGTAAGACTCTAACCCCCAAACGTAAGAATCGAACCCTTAAACGGAAGAATCAAACCCCCAAACGCAAAATTCAAACGCCCAAACGTGAGAATCAAACCCCCAAACGTAAGAATCAAACCCCCAAACGTAAGCCTCTAACCCCCAAAAGTAAGACTCTAACCCCTAAACGTAAGACTCTAACCCCCAAACGTACGACTCTAACCCCCAATGGTAAGACTCTGACCCCCAAACGTAAGAATCAAACCCCCAAACGTGAGACTCTAACCCCCAAACGTAAGAATCAAACCCCAAACGTAAGAATCAAACCGCCAAACGTAAGACTGTAACCCCCAAACGTAATAATCTAACCCCCAAACGTAAGACTCTAACCCCCAAACGTAAGACTCTAACCCGAAAAGTAAGAATTAAACCCCCAAACGTAAGACTCTAACGCCTAAACGTAAGAATCGAACCACCAAAACGCAAGACTCTAACCCCCAAACGTAAGAATCAAACCCCCAAACGTAAGACTCTAACCCCCAAACGTAAGAATCAAACTGCCAAACGTAAGACTCTAACCCCTTAACGTAAGAATCAAACTGCTAAACGTAACAATCAAACCCCCAAACGTAAGAATCAAACTGCCAAACGTAAGAATCAAACTGGCAAACGTAAAATACAAACCCCCAAACGTAAGAATCAAACCCCGAAACGTAAGAATCAAATCCCCAAACGAAAGAATCAAACCCCCAAACATAAGACTCTAACCCCCAAACGTAAGACTCTAACCCCCAAACGGAAGAATCAAACCCCCAAACGTAAGACTCTAACCCCCAAACTTAAGAATCAAACCCCCGGACGTAAGACTCTAACCCCCAAAACGTAAGAGTCAAATCCCCAAACGAAAGAATCAAACCCCCAAACGTAAGACTCTAACCCCCAACCGGAAGAATCAAACCCCCAAACGTAAGACTCTAACCCCCAAACGTAAGAATCGAACCCTTAAACGGAAGAATCACACCCCCAAACGCAATAATCAAACGCCAAAACGTGAGAATCAAACCCCCAAACGTAAGACTCTAACCCCTAAACGTAAGACTCTAACCCCCAAACGTACGACTCTAACCCCCAATGGTAAGACTCTGACCTCCAAACGTAAGAATCAAACCCCCAAACGTGAGACTCTAACCCCCAAACGTAAGAATCAAACCCCAAACGTAAGAATCAAACCGACAAACGTGAGACTGTAACCCCCAAACGTAATAATCTAACCCCCAAACGTAAGACTCTAACCCCCAAACGTAAGACTCTAACCCGCAAAAGTAAGAATTAAACCCCCAAACGTAAGACTCTAACCCCCAAACGTAAGAATCGAACCACCAAAACGCAAGACTCTAACCCCCAAACGTAAGACTCTAACCCCCAAACGTAAGAATCAAACCGCCAAACGCAAGAATCAAACCGCCAAACGTAACAATCAAATCCCCAAACAGAAAAATCAAACCCCCAAACGTAAGAATCAAATCCCCAAACGGAAAAATCAAACCCCCAAACGTAAGAATCGAACCCTCAAACGGAAGAATCAAATCCCCCAACGTAATAATCAAATCCCCAAAAGTAAGAATCAAACCCTCAAACGTAAGACTCTTACCCCCAAACATAAGAATCAAACTGCCAAACGTAAGACTCTAACCCCCAAACGTAAGAATCGAACCCCCAAACGGAAGAATCAAACCCCCAAATGTAAGACTCTAACCCCCAAACGTAAGACTCTAACCCCCAAACGGAAGACTCTAACCCCCAAACGTAAGAATCAAACCCCCAAATGTAAGAGTCTAACCCCCAAACTGAAGAATCGAACCACCAAAACGCAAGACTCAAACCCCCAAACGTAAGAATCGAATCCCCAAAAGTAAGCCTCTAACACCCAAACGTAAGAATCGAACCCCCAAACGTAAGAATCAAACCCCCAAACGTAAGACTCCAGACTCCAAACGTAAGACTCTAACCCCCAAACGTAAGAGTCTAATCCCTAAACGTAAGACTCTAACCACCAAACGTACGACTCTAACCCCCAAACGTAAGAATCGAACCCCCAGACGTAAGACTCTAACCCCCAAACGTAAGACTCTAACCCCCAAACGTAAGAATCGAACCCCCAAACGTAAGACTCTAACCCCCAAACGTAAGAATCGAACCCCCAAACGTAAGAGTCTAACCCCCAAACGTAAGAATCGAACCACCAAACGTAAGACTCTAACTCCCAAACGTAAGAATCGAACCCTCAAACGAAAGAATCAAACCCCCAAACGCAATAATCAAACCCCCAACCGTGAGAATTAAACCCCCAAACGTAAGAATCAAACCCCCAAACGTAAGACTCTAACACCTAAACGTAAGACTCTAACCCCAAAACGTACGACTCTAACCCCTAAAGGTAAGACTCTAACCCCCAAACGTAAGAATCAAACCCCTAAACGTAAGAATCAAACAGCCAAACGTAAGACTGTAACCCCCAAACGTAAGAATCACACCCCCAAACGTAAGACTCTAACCCCCAAACGTAAGAATCGAATCCCAAAAAGTAAGCCTCTAACACCCAAACGTAAGAATCGAACCCCCAAACGTAAGAATTAAACCCCCAAACGTAAGACTCTAACCCCCAAACGTAAGAATCAAACCGCCAAACGCAAGAATCAAACCGCCAAACGTAACAATCAAATCCCCAAACAGAAAAATCAAACCCCCAAACGTAAGAATCAAATCCCCAAACGGAAAAATCAAACCCCCAAACGTAAGAATCGAACCCTCAAACGGAAGAATCAAATCCCCCAACGTAATAATCAAATCCCCAAAAGTAAGAATCAAACCCTCAAACGTAAGACTCTTACCCCCAAACATAAGAATCAAACTGCCAAACGTAAGACTCTAACCCCCAAACGTAAGAATCGAACCCCCAAACGGAAGAATCAAACCCCCAAACGTAAGACTCTAACCCCCAAACGTAACACTCTAACCCCCAAACGGAAGACTCTAACCCCCAAACGTAAGAATCAAACCCCCAAATGTAAGAGTCTAACCCCCAAACTGAAGAATCGAACCACCAAAACGCAAGACTCAAACCCCCAAACGTAAGAATCGAATCCCCAAAAGTAAGCCTCTAACACCCAAACGTAAGAATCGAACCCCCAAACGTAAGAATCAAACCCCCAAACGTAAGACTCCAGACTCCAAACGTAAGACTCTAACCCCCAAACGTAAGAGTCTAATCCCTAAACGTAAGACTCTAACCACCAAACGTACGACTCTAACCCCCAAACGTAAGAATCGAACCCCCAGACGTAAGACTCTAACCCCCAAACGTAAGACTCTAACCCCCAAACGTAAGAATCGAACCCCCAAACGTAAGACTCTAACCCCCAAACGTAAGAATCGAACCCCCAAACGTAAGAGTCTAACCCCCAAACGTAAGAATCGAACCACCAAACGTAAGACTCTAACTCCCAAACGTAAGAATCGAACCCTCAAACAAAAGAATCAAACCCCCAAACGCAATAATCAAACCCCCAACCGTGAGAATTAAACCCCCAAACGTAAGAATCAAACCCCCAAACGTAAGACTCTAACACCTAAACGTAAGACTCTAACCCCAAAACGTACGACTCTAACCCCCAAAGGTAAGACTCTAACCCCCAAACGTAAGAATCAAACCCCTAAACGTAAGAATCAAACAGCCAAACGTAAGACTGTAACCCCCAAACGTAAGAATCACACCCCCAAACGTAAGACTCTAACCCCCAAACGTAAGAATCGAATCCCAAAAAGTAAGCCTCTAACACCCAAACGTAAGAATCGAACCCCCAAACGTAAGAATTAAACCCCCAAACGTAAGACTCCAGACCCCAAACGTAAGACTCTAACCCCCAAACGTAAGACTCTAACCCCCAAAAGTAAGAATCAAACCCCTAAACGTAAGACTCTAACCCCCAAACGTAAGACTCTAACGACCAAAACGCAAGACTCTAACCCCCAAACGTAGGACTCTAACCCCCAAAAGTAAGAATTAAAACCCCAAACGTAAGACTCTAACCCCCAAACGCAAGACTCTAACCCCCAAACGGAAGAATCAAACCCCCAAGCGTAAAACTCTAACCCCCAAACGTTAGAGTCCAACCGCCAAACGCAAGAATCAAACCCCCAAACGTAAGAATCAAATCCCCAAACGAAAGAATCAAATCCCCAAACGTAAGACCCTAACCCCCAAACGGAAGAATCAAACCCCCAAACGTAAGACTCTAACCCCCAAACTTAAGAATAAAACCCCCAAACGTAAGACTCTAACCCCCAAACGTAAGAATCACACCCCCAAACGTAAGAGTCAAATCCCCAAACGAAAGAATCAAACCCCCAAACGTAACACTCTAACCCCCAAACGGAAGAATCAAACCCCCAAACGTAAGACTCTAACCCCCAAACGTAAGAATCGAACCCTTAAACGGAAGAATCAAACCCCCAAACGCAATAATCAAACGCCCAAACGTGAGAATCAAACCCCCAAACGTAAGACTCTAACCCCCAAACGTAAGACTCTAACCCCTAAACGTAAGACTCTAACCCCCAAACGTACGACTCTAACCCCCAATTGTAAGACTCTCACCCCCAAACGTAAGAATCAAACCCCCAAACGTGAGACTCTAACTCCCAAACGTAAGAATCGAACCCCAAACGTAAGAATCAAACCACCAAACGTAAGACTGTAACCCCCAAATGTAATAATCTAACCCCCAAACGTAAGACTCTAACCCGCAAAAGTAAGAATTAAACCACCAAAGGTAAGACTCTAACCCACAAACGTAAGAATCGAACCACCAAAACGCAAGACTCTAACCCCCAAACGTAAGAATCAAACCCCCAAACGTAAGACTCTAACCCCCAAACGTAAGAATCAAACAACCATACGCAAGAATCAAACCCCCAAACGTAAGACTCTAACCCCCAAACGTAAGACTCTAACCCCCAAACGTAAGACTCTATTCCCCAAAAGTAAGACTCTAACCCCCAAACGAAAGAATCAAACCCCCAAACGTAAGACTCTATTCCCCAAAAGTAAGACTCTAACCCCCAAACGGAAGAATCAAACCCCCAAACGTAAGACTCTAACCCCCAAACGTAAGAATCGAACACTTAAACGGAAGAATCAAACCCCCAAACACAATAATCAAACGCCCAAACGTGAGAATCAAACCCCCAAACGTAAGAATCAAACCCCTAAACGTAAGACTCTAACCCCCAAACGTAAGACTCTAACCCCTAAACGTAAGACTCTAACCCCCAAACGTACGACTCTAACCCCCAATGGTAAGACACTGACCCCCAAACGTAAGAATCAAACCAAAAAACGTGAGACTCTAACCCCCAAACGTAAGAATCAAACCGCCAAACGTAAGACTGTAACCCCATTATGTAATAATCTAACCCCCAAACGTAAGACTCTAACCCCCAAACGTAAGACTCTAACCCGCAAAAGAAAGAATTAAACCCCCAAACGTAAGACTCTAACCCCCAAACGTAAGAATCGAACCACCAAAACGCAAGACTCTAACCCCCAAACGTAAGAATCAAACCCCCAAACGTAAGAATCGAACCCACAAACGTAAGACTGTAACCCCCAAACGTAAGACTTTACCCCCAAACGTAAGAATCAAACCGCCAGACGTAAGAATCGAACCCACAAACGTAAGAATTGAACCCCCAAACGTAGGACTCTAACCCCCAAACGTAAGACTCTAACCCCCGAACGTAAGAATCGAACCCCCAAACGAAAGAATCAAACCCCCGAACGTAAGAATAGAACCACCAAACGTAATAATCAAACCCCCAAACGTAAGACTCTAACCCTCAAACGTAAGAGTCAAACCCCCAAACTTAAGACTCTAACCCCCAAAGGTAAGAATTAAACCGCCAAACGTAAGAATCGAACCCCCAAACGGTAGAATCAAACCCCCAAACGTAAGACTCTAACCCTTAAACGTAAGAGTCAAACCCCCAAACGTAAGACTCTAACCCCCAAACGTAAGAATCAAACCGCGAAACTTAAGAATCGAACCCCCAAACGCAAGAATCAAACCCCCAAACGTCAGAATCGAACCCACAAACGTAATAATCAAATCGCCAAACGTAAGACTTTATCCCCCGAACGTAAGAATAGAACCCCCAAACGTAATAATCAAACCCCCAAACGTAAGACTCTAACCCCCGAACGTAAGACTCTAACCCCCGAACGTAAGAATCAAACCGCCAAACGTAAGACTCTAACCCCCAAACGTAAGAATAAAACCGCCAAACGTAAGAATCCAACCCCCAAACCCAAGAATCAAACCCCCAAACGTCAGAATCGAACCCCCAAACGTAATAATCAAATCGCCAAACGTAAGACTTTAACCTCAGAACGTAAGAATCGAACCCGCAAATGGAAGAAGCAAACCCCCGAACGTAAGAATAGAACCCCCAAACGTAATAATCGAACCCCCAACCTTAAGACTCTAACACCCAAACGTAAGAATCGAACCCCCAAACGTAAGAATCAAACCGCTAAACGTAAGACTGTAACCCCGAAACGTAAAATTCTACCCCCAAACGTATAACTCTAACCCCCAAACGTAAGAATCAAACCCCCAAATGTAAGAATGTATCCCCCAAACGTAAGACTCTAACCCCCGAACGTAATAATCGAACCCCCAAACGTAAGACTCTAACCAACAAACTTAATTAAGAATCGAACCCCCAAAAGTAAGACTCTAGCCCCCAAACGTAAGACTCTAACCCCCAAACATAAGACTCTAACCCCCGAACGTAAGAAACAAACCGCCAAACGTAAGACTCTAACCCCCAAACGTAAGAATCAAACCGCGAAACGTAAGAATCGAACCCCCAAACCCAACAATCAAACCCCCAAACGTCAGAATCGAACCCCCAAACGTAATAATCAAATCGCCAAACGTAAGACTTTAACCTCAGAACGTAAGAATCGAACCCGCAAATGGAAGAAGCAAACCCCCGAACGTAAGAATAGAACCCCCAAACGTAATAATCGAACCCCCAAACGTAAGACTCTAACCAACAAACTTAAGAATCGAACCCCCAAACGTAAGACTCTAGCCCCCAAACGTAAGACTCTAACACCCAAACGTAAGAATCGAACCCCCAAACGTACGAACCAAACCGCTAAACGTAAGACTGTAACCCCAAAAGGTAAAATTCTACCCCCAAACGTATAACTCTAACCCCCAAACGTAAGAATCAAACCCCCAAATGTAAGAATCGAACCCACAAACGTAAGAATTAAACCCCGAAACGTAGGACTCTAACCCCCAAACGTAAGACTCTAACCCCCGAACGTAAGAATCGAACCCCCAAACGGAAGAATCAAACCCCCGAACGTAAGAATAGAACCCCCAAACGTAATAATCGAACACCCAAACGTAAGACTATAACTTTCAAACGTAAGAGTCAAACCCCCAAACGTAAGACTCTAACCCCTAAACGTAAGAATCAAACCGCCAAACGTAAGACTCTAACCCCAGAAAGTATGAATCAAACCGCCAAACGTAAGACTCTAACCCCCAAAGGTAAGAATCAAACCCCCAAACGTAAGAATCGAACCCCAAAACGTAAGAATCAAACCCCCAAACGTGAGAATCAAACCCACAAACCTAAGAATCAAACCGCCAAACGTAAGACTCTACTTCCAAACGTAAGACTCTAACAACCAAAACGTAAGAATCAAACCGCCTAACGTAAGACTCTAACTCCCAAACGTAAGAATCGAACCCCCAAACGTAAGAATCAAACCACCAAACGTAAGACTCTAACCCCAAACGTAAGAATCAAATTCCAAACCGTAAGACTCTAACCCCCAAACGTAAGAATCAAACCGCCAAACGTAAGAATGTATCCCCCAAACGTAAGACTCTAACCCCCGAACGTAATAATCGAACCCCCAAACGTAAGACTCTAACCAACAAACTTAATTAAGAATCGAACCCCCAAAAGTAAGACTCTAGCCCCCAAACGTAAGACTCTAACCCCCAAACATAAGAATCGAACCCCCAAACGTAAGAATCAAACAACCAAACGTAAGACTCTAACTCCCAAACGTAAGAATCGAATCCCCAAACGTAAGAATCAAACCGCCAAACGTAAGACTCTAACCCCCAAACGTAAGACTCTAACCCCCAAACGTAAGAATCAAACCCCCAAACGTAAGAATCGAACCCACAAACGTAAGAATCAAACCCCCAAACGTAAGACTCTAACCAACAAACGTAAGAATCAAACCCCCAAACGTAAGAATCGAACCCACAAACGTAAGACTGTAACCCCTAAATGTAAGACTTTAACCCCCAAACGTAAGAATCAAACCGCCAAACGTAAGAATCGAACCCACAAACGTAAGAATTGAACCCACAAACGTAGGACTCTAACCCCCAAACGTAAGACTCTAACCCCCGAACGTAAGAATCGAACCCCCAAACGGAAGAATCAAACCCCCGAACGTAAGAATACAACCACCAAACGTAATAATCGAACCCCCCAAACGTAAGACTCTAACCCTCAAACGTAAGAGTCAAACCCCCAAACGTAAGACTCTAACCCCCAAAGGTAAGAATTAAACCGCCAAACGTAAGAATCGAACCCTTAAACGGTAGAATCAAACCCCCTAACGTAAGAATAGAACCACAAAACGTAATAATCGAACCCGCAAACGTAAGACTCTAACCCTTAAACGTAAGAGTCAAACCCCCAAACGTAAGACTCTAACCCCCAAACGTAAGAATCAAACCGCCAAACGTAAGACTGTAACCCCGAAACGTAAAACTCTACCCCCAAACGTAAGACTCTAATCCCCGAACGTAAGAATCGAACCCCCAAACGGAAGAAGCAAACCCCCGAACGTAGGAATAGAACCCCCAAACGTAATAATCAAACCCCCAAACGTAAGACTCTAACCCCCGAACGTAAGACTCTAACCCCCGAACGTAAGAATCAAACCGCCAAACGTAAGACTCTAACCCCCAAACGTAAGAATCAAACCGCGAAACGTAAGAATCGAACCCCCAAACCCAACAATCAAACCCCCAAACGTCAGAATCGAACCCCCAAACGTAATAATCAAATCGCCAAACGTAAGACTTTAACCTCAGAACGTAAGAATCGAACCCGCAAATGGAAGAAGCAAACCCCCGAACGTAAGAATAGAACCCCCAAACGTAATAATCGAACCCCCAAACGTAAGACTCTAACCAACAAACTTAAGAATCGAACCCCCAAACGTAAGACTCTAGCCCCCAAACGTAAGACTCTAACACCCAAACGTAAGAATCGAACCCCCAAACGTACGAATCAAACCGCTAAACGTAAGACTGTAACCCCAAAAGGTAAAATTCTACCCCAAACGTATAACTCTAACCCCCAAACGTAAGAATCAAACCCCCAAATGTAAGAATCGAACCCACAAACGTAAGAATTAAACCCCCAAACGTAGGACTCTAACCCCCAAACGTAAGACTCTAACCCCCGAACGTAAGAATCGAACCCCCAAACGGAAGAATCAAACCCCCGAACGTAAGAATAGAACCCCCAAACGTAATAATCGAACCCCCAAACGTAAGACTATAACCCTCAAACGTAAGAGTCAAACCCCCAAACGTAAGACTCTAACCCCTAAACGTAAGAATCAAACCGCCAAACGTAAGACTCTAACCCCCGAAAGTATGAATCAAACCGCCAAACGTAAGACTCTAACCCCCAAAGGTAAGAATCAAACCCCCAAACGTAAGAATCGAACCCCAAAACGTAAGAATCAAACCCCAAAACGTAAGAATCAAACCCCCAAACGTAAGACTGTGACCCCGAAACGTAAGACTCTACCCCCAAACGTAAGACTCTAACAAACAAACGTAAGAATCAAACCACCAAACGTAAGACTCTAACTCCCAAACGTAAGAATCGAATCCCCAAACGTAAGAATCAAACCGCCAAACGTAAGACTCTAACCCCCAAACGTAAGACTCTAACCCCCAAACGTAAGAATCAAACCCCCAAACGTAAGAATCGAACCCACAAACGTAAGAATCGAACCCCCAAACGTAAGACTCTAACCAACAAACGTAAGAATCAAACCCCCAAACGTAAGAATCGAACCCACAAACGTAAGACTGTAACCCCTAAATGTAAGACTTTAACCCCCAAACGTAAGAATCAAACCGCCAAACGTAAGAATCGAACCCACAAACGTAAGAATTGAACCCACAAACGTAGGACTCTAACCCCCAAACGTAAGACTCTAACCCCCGAACGTAAGAATCGAACCCCAAAACGGAAGAATCAAACCCCCGAACGTAAGAATACAACCACCAAACGTAATAATCGAACCCCCCAAACGTAAGACTCTAACCCTCAAACGTAAGAGTCAAACCCCCAAACGTAAGACTCTAAACCCCAAAGGTAAGAATTAAACCGCCAAACGTAAGAATCGAACCCTTAAACGGTAGAATCAAACCCCCAAACGTAAGAATAGAACCACAAAACGTAATAATCGAACCCGCAAACGTAAGACTCTAACCCCCAAACGTAAGAATCAAACCCCCAAACGTAAGACTCTAACCCCCGAACGTAAGAATCGAACCCCCAAACGGAAGAAGCAAACCCCCGAACATAAGAATAGAACCCCCAAACGTAATAATCAAACCCCCAAACGTAAGACTCTAACCCCCGAACGTAAGACTCTAACCCCCGAACGTAAGAATCAAACCGCCAAACGGAAGACTTTAACCCCCAAACGTAAGAATCAAACCCGCAAACGTAATAATCGAACCCTCAAACGGAAGAATCAAACCGCCAAACGTAAGACTCTAACGCCCAAACGTAAGAATCTAACACCCAAACGTAATAATCGAATCCCCAAACGGAAGAATCGAACCACCAAACGTAAGACTCTAACCCCCGAACGTATGAATTAAACCGCCAAACGGAAGGCTCTAACCCCCAAACGTAAGAATCAAACCGCCAAAAGTAAGAATCGAACCCCCAACATAAGAATCAAACCGCCAAACGTAAGAATCGTACCCCCAAACGCAAGAATCAAACCCCCAAACGTCAGAATCGAACCCCCAAACGTAATAATCAAATCGCCAAACGTAAGACTCTAAACCCCGAACGTAAGAATCAAACCGCCAAACGTAAGACTCTAACCCCCAAACGTAAGAATCAAACCCCCAAACGTAATAATCGAACCCCCAAACGGAAGAATCAAACCGCCAAACGTACGACTCTAACCCCCAAACGTAATAATCGAACCCCCAAACGGAAGAATCAAACCGCCAAACTTAAGACTCTAACCCCCGAAAGTATGAATCAAACCGCCAAACGTAAGACTCTAACCCCCAATGGTAAGAATCAAACCCCCAAACGTAATAATCGAACCCCCAAACGGAAGAATCAAACCGCCAAACGTAAGACTCTAACCCCCAAACGTAATAATCGAACCCCCAAAACGGAAGAATCAAACCGCCAAACGTAAGACTCTAACCCCCGAACGTATGAATCAAACCGCCAAACGGAAGGCTCTAACCCCCAAACGTAAGAATCAAACCGCCAAAAGTAAGAATCGAACCCCCAAACGTAAGAATCAAACCGCCAAACGTAAGAATCGAACCCCCAAACGCAAGAATCAAACCCCCAAACGTCAGAATCGAACCCCTCAAACGTAATAATCAAATCGCCAAACGTAAGACTCTAACCCACGAACGTAAGCATCGAACCTCGAAACGGAAGAAGGAAACCCCCGAACGTAAGAATAGAACCCACAAACGTAATAATCGAACCCCCAAACGTAAGACTCCAACCCCCGAACGTAAGACTCTAACCCCCAAACGTAAGAATCAAACCGCTAAACGTAAGACTCTAACCCCCAAACGTAAGAATAAAACCCCCAAACATAATAATCGAACCCCTAAACGGAAGAATCAAACCGCCAAACGTAAGACTCTAATCCCCAAAAGTAAGAATCTAACCCCCAAACGTAATAATCGAACCCCCAAACGTAAGAATCAAACCTCCGAACGTATGAATGAAACCGGCAAACGGAAGGCTCTAACCCCCAAATGTAAGAATCAAACCGCCAAACGTGAGAATCGAACCCCCAAACGTAAGAATCAAACCGCCAAACGTAAGAATCGAACCCCAAAACGTAAGAATCGAACCCCCAAACGTATTAATCAAATCGCGAAACGTAAGACTCTAACCCCCGAACGTAAGAATCGAACCGCTGAACGTAAGAATGGAACCATCCGAACGTAAAATTCAAATCCTCAAACGTAAGAATCGAACCGCCAAACGTCCGAAGCGAACCCCCGAACGTAAGAATGAAACCCCGAAAACGTAACTCGACACGGGTTTCCATTCTTATGTTTGGGGGTTTGATTCTTGCCTTTGGGGGTTCGATTCTTACGTTTGGGAGTTCGATTCTTGCTTTTGGGGGTTTGATTCTTACGTTTGGGGGTTTGATTCTTACGTTTGGGGTTCGATTCTTACGTTTGGGGGTTTGATTCTTGCGTTTGGGGGTTCGATTCTTTCGTTTGGGGGTTCGATTTTTGTGTTTAGGGTGTTTGATTTTTACGTTCGGTGATTTGATTCTTACGTTTAGGGGTTCGATTCTTACGTTCAGGGGTTTGATTCTTACGTTTGGTGGTTCGATTCTTACGTTGGGGGGTTAGAGTCGTACATTTGGGGGTTCGATTCTTACGTTTGGGGTTTGTTCTTACGTTTGGGGGTTTGATTCTTACGTTTGGGGGTTCGATTTTTACGTTTGGGGGTTCGATTATTACGTTTGGGGGTTCGATTCTTACGTTTGGATGGTTCTATTCTTACATTAGGGGGTTTGATTCGTACATTCCGGGGTTTGATTCTTACGTTTGGCGGTTTGATTCTTGTGTTTGGGGGTTTCGATTCTTACGTTTGGGGGTTCCATTCTTACGTTTAGGGTTTTGATTCTTACGTTTGGGGGTTAGAGTCTTACGTTTGGGGGTTTGATTCTTACGTTTGGGGGTTTGCTTCTTACGTTTGGGGGTTTGATTCTTACGTTCGGGGTTTTGATTCTTACGTTTGGCGGTTTGATTCTTGCGTTTGGGGGTTCGATTCTTACTTTCGGGGGTTTGATTCTTACGTTTGGGGGTTTGATTCTTACGTTTGGGGGTTTGATTCTTACGTTTGGGGGTTCGATTCTTACGTTCGGGGGGTTGATTCTTGCGTTTGGGGGTTCGATTCTTACGTTCGGGGGTTAGAGTTTTACGTTTGGGGGTTAGAGTCTGACGTTTGGGGGTTTGATTCTTACGTTTTGGGGTTTGATTCTTACTTTTGGGTGTTCGATTCTTACGTTTTGGGTTCCGATTCTTACGTTTGGGGGTTCGATTCTTACGTTTGGGGGTTCGATTCTTACGTTTGGGGGCTCGATTCTTACGTTTGGTCGTTTGATTCTTACGTTTTGGGGTTTGATCCTTACGTTTGGGGGTTTGATTCTTACGTTTGGGGGTTTGATTGTTACGTTTGGGGGTTCGATTCTTACGTTTGGGGTTAGAGTCTTACGTTCGGGTGTTCGATTCGTACGTTTGGGGGTTTTATTCTTACGTTTGTTGGTTAGAGTCTTACGTTTGGGGGTTTGATTATTACGTTTGAGGGTTAGAGTCTTACGTTCGGGGGTTTGATTCTTACGTTTGGCGGATTGATTTTTACGTTTGGCTATTTGATTCTTACGTTCGGGGGTTTGATTCTTACGTTTGGCGGTTTTATTCTTGCGTTTGGCGGTTTGATTCTTACGTTTGGCGCTTTGATTCTTACGTTCGGGGGTTTGATTCTTACGTTTGGCAGTTTGATTCTTGCGTTTGAGGGTTCGATTCTTACGTTCGGGGGTTCGATTCTTGATTTTGGGGGTTCGATTCTTACGTTTTGGGATTCGATTCTGACTATCGGGAGTTCGATTCTTACGTTTGGATGGTTCTATTCTTACGTTCGGGGGTTTGACTCGTATATTCCCGGGTTTAATTCTTACGTTTGGCAATTTGATTCTTGTGTATGGGGGTTCGATTCTTACGTTTGGGGGTTCGATTCATACGTTTGGGGTTCGATTTTTGCGTTTGGGGGTTCAATTCTTACGTTTAGGGGTTCCATTCTTAAGTTTGGGGGTTTCATTCTTACGTTTAGGGGTTCGCTTCTGACGTTTGGCGGTTCGATTCTTACCTTTGAGGGTTCGAATTTTACGTTCGGATGGTTTCATTCTTACGTTTAGGGGTTTGATTTTTACATTTGGGGGTTAGATTCTTACGTTTGGCGGTTTGATTCTTACGTTTGGCGGTTTAATTCTTACGTTTGGGGGTTTCATTCTTACGTTCGGAGGTTTGATTCTTACGTTTGGCGGTTTGATTCTTGCGTTTCGGGGTTCGATTCTTACGTTTTGTGGTTCCATTCTTACGTTTGGGGGTTCCATTCTTACGTTTGGTGGTTTAATTCTTACGTTTGGGGGTTCGATTCTTACGTTCAGAGGTTCTATTCTAACGTTTTGTTGTTCCATTCCTACGTTTGGGAGTTCGATTCTTACGTTTGGCGGTTTACTTCTTACGTTTGGGTGTTCGATTCTCACGTTTGGGGGTTCGATTCTAACATTTTGTTGTTCCATTCTTACAATTGGGGGTTCGATTCTTACCCTCGGGGGTTTGATTTTTTCGTTTGGTTGTTCAATTGTTACGTTCGGGGTTCAAATCTTACGTTTCGGGGTTCGATTCTTACGTTTGGGTTTTCGATTCTTACGTTCGGGGGTTCGATTCTAACGTTTTGTGGTTCCATTCTTACGTTTGGGGGTTTGATTCTTACGTTCGGGGGTTTTATTCTTACGTTTGGGGGTTTCATTCTTACGTTCGGGGGTTTTATTCTTACATTTGTGGGTTCGATTCTTACGTTTGGGTGTTCAATTCTAACGTTTTGTGGTTCTTTTCTTACGTTTGGGGGTTTTCTTCTTATGTTCGGGGGTTCGATTCTTACGTTAAGCGGTTCGATTCTTACGTTTGAAGGTTCGATTCATACGTTTGGGGGTTTCAATCTTTAGTGAACGTAAGGCTCTAATCCCCGAACGTAAGAATCGAACCCCTGAACGTAAGAATGGAACCCCCAAACGTAAGACTCTAACCCCCGAACGTAAGAATCGAACCCCCAAACGGAAGAATCAAACCCCCAAATGTAAGAATCGAACCCTTAAACGTAAGAATCGAACCCCTGAACGTAAGACTCTAACCCCCGAACGTAAGAATCGAACCCCCGAACGTAAGAATCGAACCCCTGAACGTAAGAATCGAACCCCTGAACGTAAGACTCTCACCCCCGAACGCAAGGAACGTAAGACTCTAACCCCCTAACGTAAGAATCATACCCCTGAACGTAAGAATCGAACCCCTGAACGTAAGAATCGAACCCCTGAACGTAAGACTCTAACCCCCGAAAGCAAGAATCGAACCCCTGAACGTAAGACTCTAACCCCCGAACATAAGAATCGAACCCCTGAACGGAAGAATCGAACCCCCAAACGTAAGAATCAAACCCCCAAACGTAAGACTCTAACCCCCAAACGTAAGATTCTAACCCCCAAACGTAAGACTCTAACCCCAAAACGTAAGACTCTAACCCCCAAACGTAAGAATCAAACCCCCAAACGTAAGACTCTAACCCCCAAAAGTAAGACTCTAACCCCCAAACGTACGACTCTAACCCCCCAACGTAAGACTCTAACCGCTAAACGTAAGAATCAAACCCCCAAACCTAAGACTCTAACCCCCAAACGTAAGAATTAAACCCCCAAAAGTAAGACTCTAACCCCCAAACGTAAGACTCTAACCACCAAAACGTAAGACTCTAACCCCTAAACGTAAGAGTCTAACCCGCAAACGTAAGACTCTAACCCCTAAACGTAAGATTCTAACCCCCAAACGTAAGACTCTAACCCCCAAACGTAAGAATCAAACCCCCAAACGTAAGACTCTAACCCCTAAACGTATTTTCTGAACCCCCAAACGTCAGAATACGAACCCCAAACGTAAGAATACAACTTGCAAAGGTAAGACTACAACTCCCAAACGTAAGAATAGAACCCTTAAAGGTAAGAATACAACCCCCAAACGTAAGAATAAAATCCCAAAGGGAAGAATACCACCCTCAAACGTAACAATAAACCCCCAAAATGTAAGAATACAACCCCCAAACGTAAGAATAAAATCCGAAACGTAAGGATAAAACCCTCAAACGTAAGAATACAACTCCCAAACGTACGAATAAAACCCCCGAACGTAAGAACAGAAACCTTAAACGTAAGAATACAACTCACAAACGAACCAATAGAACCCCCGAACGTAAGAATACAACTGACAAACGTAAGAATAGAACCCCCAAACAAGAAAATACAAGTCCTAAACGTACAAATAGAACCCCCGAACGTAAGAATACAACTCACAAACGTAAGAATAGAACCCTTAACGCAAGAATAGAACCCTCAAACGTAAGAAAAGAAACGCCAAACGTAAGAATAAAACCCCAAAACGTAAGAATACAACCCCAAAAGTAAGACTACAACCCTCAAACGTAAAAATAAAACCCCAAAACGTAAGAATACAACTCCAAAACGTAAGAATAAAACCCCAAAATGTAAGAATATACCCCAACTTTAAGAATACAACCCCCAAACGTAACAATGAAACCCCAAAACCTAAGAATAAAACCCCCAAACGTAAAAATACAATCCCAAACGTAAAATTACAACCCCCAAAGGTAAGACTACAACCCACAAACGTAAGAATAGAACCCCCAAACGTGAGAATACAACCCCCAAACGGAAGAATACAACCTACCAAAGGTAAGACTACAACCCACAAACGTAAGAATACAACCCCCAAATGTAAGAATGCAACCCTTAAACGTAACAATAAAACCCCAAAACGTAAGAATAGAACGCTCAAACGTAAGAATACAAACTCCAAACGTAAGAAAAAAATCCCAAACGTAAGAATACAACCCCCAAAGGTAAGGCTACAACCCCCAAACGTAAGAAGAAAATCCCAAACGTAAGAATACAACCCCCAAACGTAAGAATAAAATCCCAAACGGAAGAATACAACCCCCAAACGTAACAATAAAACCCCAAAACGTAAGAATACAACCCCCAAACGTAAGAACAAAATCCAAAACGTAAGAATACAACCCCCAAACATAGGAATACAACACCCAAACGTAACAATTAAATCCCAAACGTAAAAATACAACCCCCAAAAGTTAGACTACAACCCCCAAACGTAACAATACAACCCCCCAAGGTAAGAATACAACCCCCAAACGTAAAAATAAAACCCCAAACGTAAGAATACAACCCCCAAACGTAAGAATAGAACCCCTAAACGTAAGGATAGAACCTCCAAATTTAAGAATACAACCCTTAAACGTAAGAATAGAACCCTGTAAGGTAAGAATACAACCCCCAAACGTAAGGATACATTCCCAAACGTAGGAATACAACCCCCAAACGTAACAATAAAACCCCAAAACTTAAGAATAAAACCCTCAAACGTAAGGATACAACCCCAAAACGTAAGAATAAAACCCCAAACGTAAGGATACAACCCCAAACGTAAGAATACAACCTCCAAGCGTAAGAATACAACCCCCAATTGTAAGGATACAGCCCCCAAACGTAAGAATACAACCCCCAATTGTAAGGATACAACCCCCAAACGAAAAATACAACCCCCAAACGTAAGATTTAAACCGCAAACGTAAGAATAGAACTCTGTAAGGTAAGATTAGAACCCCCCAACGTAAAGATAAAACCTGCAATCATAATAATAAAACCTCTAAACGTAAGAATGCAACCCCCAAACGTAAGAATAGAACCCTGTAAGGTAAGAATAGAACCCCCAAACGTAACAATAAAATCCAAAACGTAAGAATACAACCCCCAAACCTAGGAATACAACACCCAAACGTAACAATTAAATCCCAAACGTAAAAATACAACCCCCAAAAGTTAGACTACAACCCCCAAACTCTGTAAGGTAAGATTAGAACCCCCCAACGTAAAGATAAAACCTGCAATCATAATAATAAAACCTCTAAACGTAAGAATGCAACCCCCAAACGTAAGAATAGAATCCCTAAACGTAAGGATAGAACCTCCAAACTTAAGAATACAACCCCCAAACGTAACAATAGAACCCCAAAACGTAAAAATACAACCCCCAAACGTAAGAATAAAATCCAAAACGTAAGAATACAACCCCCAAACATAGGAATACAACACCCAAACGTAACAATTAAATCCCAAACGTAAGGATACAACCCCAAACGTAAGAATACAACCCCCAAACGTAAGAATACAACCCCCAATTGTAAGGATACAACCCCCAAACGTAAGAATACAACCCCCAATTGTAAGGATACAACCCCCAAACGTAAAATACAACCCCCAAACGTAAGAATAGAACTCTGTAAGGTAAGATTAGAACCCCCTAACGTAAAGATAAAACCTGCAATCATAATAATAAAACCTCCAAACGTAAGAATGCAACCCCCAAACGTAAGAATAGAACCCCTAAACGTAAGGATAGAACCTCCAAACTTAAGAATACAACCCTTAAACGTAAGAATAGAACCCTGTAAGGTAAGAATAGAACCCCCAAACGTAATGATACAATCCCCAGGGTAAGAATAGAGCCCACCAACTTTAGGATACAACCCCCAAACGTAAAAAAAGACCCCCCAAAACATAAGGGTACAACCCCAAACGTAAGAATAAAACCCACCAACGTAAGTACAGAACACTGTAAGGTAAGAATAGGACCCCGAACGTAAGCATACAACCCGTAAACGTAATAATAAAACCCCCAAACGAAGGATAGAACCCCCAAACGTAAGAATACAACTCCCAAACTTAAGAATACAACCCCCAAACGTAAGAATAGAACCAACAAACGTAAGAACAGAACGCTGTAAGGTAAGAATAGAACCCCCGAACGTGAGGATACAACCCGTAAACGTAATAATAAAACCCCCAAACGTTAGGATAAAACCCCAAAACGTAAGAAAACTAACCCTTAAACGTTTAAAAACTAACCGCCAAACGTAAGAATTACTAACCCCCAAACGTTAGTAAACTAACTCCTAAACGTAAGAATTGCTAACCCTCAAACTTAAGAAAACTAACCCCCAAATATAAGAAAACAAACCCAGAAACATAAAAATTACTAACCCCCAAACGTAAGAAATCTAACCCTCAAACGTAAGAATTACTAACCCCAAACGTATTGAAACTAAACCCCAAACGTAAGAAATACTAACCCCCAAACATAAGAAAACTAACCCCAAAGGGTAAAAATTACTAACGTGCAAACGTAAGAAATATAAACCCCCGAACGAAAGAATAACTAACCCCCAAACGTAAGAAAACTAACCACAAACGAAAGAATTAGTAATCCCCAAACGTAAGAAATCTAACCCCCAACCGTAAAAATTACTAACCCCCAAACGTGAGAAAACTAACCCAAAAAGGTAAGACTAACTAACAACCGAACGTAAGATATCTAACCCTTTAACGTAACGTAAGATTTACTAACCCCCAAACGTAAGAAAACTAACCCTCAAACGTAAGAATTACTAACAAACAAACGTAAGAAAACTAACCCTTAAATGTAAAAATAATTAAACCCCAAACGAAAGAAAACTAGCCCCGAAACGTAACAATTACTAACCCCTAAACGCAAGAAATTTAACCCCTAAACGTAAGAATTGCTAACCCCTAAACGTAAGAATTGCTAACCCCAAAACGTAACAAAACTAACACCTAAACGTAAGAATTATTAACCCCAAACGTAACAAATCTAACCCCCAAACGAAAGAATTGCTAACCCTTAAACGTAAGAATTCCTATCCCCCAAACTTAGGAAATCTTTCCCCCAAACGTAAGAATTACTAACCCCCAAACGTAGGAAAACTAACCCCTAAACGTAAGAAATACTAACCCCCAGACTTAAGAAAACTAACCCCCAAACTTAAAAATTACAAACCCGAATCGTAAGAAATCTAACCCCCAAATGTAAGAATTACTAACTCCAAACGTAAGAAAACTAACCTCCAAACGTAACAATTACTAACCCCCAGACGTAAGAAAACTAACCCACTAATGTAAGAATTACTAACTCCCAAACATAAGAAAACTAAGCCAGAAACGTAAGAATTACTAACCCCCAAACATAAGAAATCTAACCCACTAATGTAAGAATTGCGAAATAAAACTAAGCCAGAAAAGTAAGACTTACTAACCCCCAAACGTAAGAAAACTAACCCCCAAACATAACAATTACTAACCCCCAGACGTAAGAAAACTAACCCACTAATGTACGAATTACTAACTCCCAAACATAAGAAAACTAAGCCAGAAACGTAAGAATTACTAACCCCCAAACGTAAAAAATCTAATCCCCAAACGTAAGAATTCTTAACCGCCACACGTAAGAAAACAAACCCCCAAACGTAAGAATTACTAACCCCAGATCGTAAAAAATCTAACCTCCAAGCGTAAGAATTGCTAACCCTCAGACGTAAGAAAACTAACCGCCAAAAGTTAAATTTTTCTAATCCTAAAACGTAAGAAAACTAACCCCCAAACGTTAGAATTACTAACCCCAAGACGTAACAAAACTAAAACCCAAACGTAAGATTACGAACCCTGAATCGTAAAAAAGTTATCCCCCAAATGTAAGAATTACTAGCCCCAAACGTAAGAAAACTAACCCCCAAACGTAAGCTAAGATTTACTAACCCCCAAACGTAAAAAAAAAACCAACAAACGTAAGATTTACTAACCCCCAGACGTAGGAAATCTAACCCCTAAATGTAAGAATTAGTAGCTCCAAAACACAAAAAAACTAACCCCCAATTGTAAGAAAACTAACCCCCAAACGTAAGAATTACTAGCCCAAAAACGTAAGAAAACTAAACCCCAAACGTAAGAATTACTAATCCCCAAACTTAAGAAAACTAACTCCCAAACATAAAAATTACAAACTTAAAAAGTAATAAATCTAACCCCCAAACGTAAGAAAATTCAACCCCAAAACGCAATAATTATTAACCCTCAAACGTAAAAATTAGTAACCCCAAACGTAAGAAAACTAACCCCCAAACGTAAAAATTACCAACCCTCAAAGGTAAGAAAACTAACACAAAAACGTAAGAATTACTAACCCCCAAACGTAAAAAATCTAATCCCCAAACGTAAGAATTCCTAACCCCCACACGTAAGAATTACTAACCCCAGATCGTAAGAAATCTAACTTCCAAACGTAAGAATTCCTAACCCTCAGACGTAACAAAACTAACCGCCAAAAGTAACATTTACTAACCCCAAAACGTAAGAAATCTTTCCTCCAAACGTAAGAATTACAAGCCCCCAAACGCAACAAAACTAACCCCCAAACGTAAGAATAACAAACCCCCAAACGAAAGAATTACTAACCCCCAAACGACAACAACTAAGCCCCAAACGTAATGATTACTAACCGCCAAACGTAAGTATCATTAACCCCCAAACGTAAAAATTACTAACCTCCAAACGTAAGAATTACTAACCCCCAAACGTAAGAAATCTAACCCCCAAACCTAAGAATTACTAACCCCCAAACGTAAAAAATTTAATCTGTAAAAGTAAGAATTACTAACCAATTAAGGAAAGAAATCTAACCCCCTCAAAACGTAAGAATTACTAACCCCCAAACGTAAGAAAACTAACCTCCAAACGTAAGAATTACTAACCCTTAAACGCAAGAGTTATTAATCCCCAAACGTAAGAAAACTAACCCCAAACGTAAGAATAACTAACCCCCGAACGTAAGAATTACAAACCCCCAAACGTAAGAATAACAAACCCCCAAGCGAAAGAATTACTAGTCCCCAAGCGAAAAAAACTAACCCCCAAACGTAATGATTACTAACCGTTAAACGTAAGTATCATTAACCCCCAAACGTAAAAATTGTTAACCTCCAAACGTAAGAATTACTTACCCCCAAACGTAAGAAAACTAACTCCCAAACATAAAAATTACTAACCTGAAAAGGTTATAGATCTAACCCCAAACGTAAGAAAATTTAACCCCAGAACGTATAATTATTAACCCCCAAACGTAAAAATTAGTAACCCCAAACGTAAGAAAACTAACCCCATAACGTAAAAATTACTAACCTACAATGGTAAGAAAACTTACACCAAAACGTAAGAATTACTAACTCCCAAACGTGAGAAATCTAATCCCCAAACGTAAGAATTCCTAACCCCCACACGTAAGAAAAAGAACCCCCAAACGTAAGAATTACTAACCCCCTAAGGTAAGAAATCTAATCCCCAAACGTGAGAATTACTAACCCCATATCGTAAGAAATCTAACCTCAAAATGTAACAATTGCTAACCCTCAGACGTAACAAAACTAAATGCCAAAAGTAAGAATTACTAACCCCAAAATGTAAAAAATCTTTCCTCCAAACGTAAGAATTACAATCCCCCGAACGTAACAAAACTAACCCCAAATCGTAAGAATTACTAACCCCCAAACGTAAGTAAACTAACCCCCAACGTAAGAATTTTTAAGCCTCAAACGTAAGAAATCTAACCCCCAAACGTAAGAATTACTAACCCACAAACGTAGGAAACCTAACCCCCAAACGTAAAAAGTACTAACCCTCAAACGTAAGAAAACTAACCGTCAAACGGAAACATTACTAACCCCCAAACGTAAAAAAGCTAACCCCTAAACCAAAGAATTACTAACTCCAAAACATAAAAAATTTAATCCGTAAACGTAAGAATTACTAACCAATTAACAAAAGAAATCTAACCACCTCAAAACGTAAGAATTACTAACCCCCAAACGTAAGAAAACAATCCCCCAAACGTAAGAATTACTAATCCCCAAACGTAAGAAAACAATCCCCCAAACGTAAGAATTACTAATCCCCAAACGTAAGAAAACTATCCCCCAAACGTAAAAAATTACTAACCCCCAAACATAGGAAAACTAACCCCCCAACGTAAGAATTACTAACCCCCGAACGTAAGATTTACTAACCCCCAAACGTAAAAATTACTAACCCCCAAACATAAGAAAACTAACCCCCAAACGTATGAATTACTAACCCCAAAACGTAAGAAATCTAACCCCCAACGTAAGAATTACTAACCCCCGAACGTCAAAAAACTAAGCCCCAAACATAAAAATTACTAACCCCCAAACATAAGAAAACTAACCCCCAAACGTAAGAAATACTAACCCCTAACGATAAGAAATCTTACTCCCAAAGTAACAATTACTAACCCCAAACGTAAGAAAACTAACCCCCCAAACATAAAAAATACTAACCCCCAAAGATAAGAAAACTAACCCCCAAACGTAAGAATAACTAACACCAAACGTAAAAAAACTAACACCAAAACGTAAGAATCACTAACCCCAAACGTACGAAATCTAATCCCCAAACGTAAGAATTATCAACACCCAAACGTAAGAATTACCAGCGCTCTAACGTAAGTAATCTAACCCCCAAACGGAAGAATTACTAATCCCCAAACGTAAGAATTACTAACCCCAGATCGTAAGAAATCTAACCTCCGAACGTAAGAATGGCTAACCCCCAGACGTAAGAAAACTAACCGTTAAAAGTAAAATTTACAAGCCCCAAAACGTAAGAAATCTTTCCCCCAAACGTAAGAATTACTAGCCCCCAAACGTAAGAATTACTAACCCCCTAACGTAAAATAACCAACCCCCAACGGAAAAATTACTAACCCTCAAACGTAAGAAATCTAACCTCCAATCGTAAGAATTACTAACCCCCAAACGTAACAATTACTAACCCCAGGTCGTAAGAAATCTAACCCCCAAAAGTAAGAACTACTAACACCCAAACGTAAAAAAACTTTCTCCCAAATGTAAGAATTACTAACCCCTAAACGTAAGAATTACTACCCCCAAACGTAAGAAAACTAACCCCCGAACGTAAGAAATACTAACCCTCCAAATGTAAGAAAACTAACCCCAAACGAAAGAGTTACTAACCCAGAAAAAATAAGAAATCTAACCTGCAAACGTCAGAATTACTAACCCCAAACATAAAAAAACTAACACCCAAAGGTGACGATTACTAACCCCCGAACGTAAGAAAACTAACCCTTAAACGTAAGAATTACTAACCCCCAAACGTAAGAAATCTAACCCGTAAACGTGAGAATTACTAACCCCCAAACGTAAGAAAACTAACCTGCAAACGTAAGAATTACTAACCAACGAACGTAAGAAAAGTAACCACCGAACGTAAAAATTATTAAACCCAACGAAAGAAAACTAGCCCCGAAACGTAAGAATTACTAACCCCAAAACGTAAGAAAACTAACCCCCAAGCGTAGGAATTACTAACCTCCAAAAGTAAGAAATCTAACCCCCAAACGTAAGAATTACAAGCCCCCAGACGTAAGAAAACTAACCCCCAAACCTAAGAATTACAAACCCCGAATCGTAAAAAATCTAACCTTCAAATGTAAGAATTACTAATCCCAAACGTAAGAAAACTAACTTTCAAACGCAAGAATTAATAACCCAAAACGTAAGAAAACTAACCCCAAAATGTAAAAATTACTAACCCCCAAACGTAAGATTTACTAACCCCAAATGCGAGAAAACTAACCCCCAAAACGTAAAAACTACAAACCACCAAACGTAAGAAGACTAACCCTCAAACATAAGAATTAGTAACCACCAAACGTAGGAATTAGTAACCCCAAATCGTAAGAACACTAACCCATAAGGTAAGAATTACTAACTCCCAAACGTAATAATTGCTAACCCCAAAACGTAAAATAAGTAACACTTAAACGCAAGAATTACTAACCCTTAAACGTAAGAAAACTAAGCCAGAAACGTGAAAGTTACAAACCCCAAAACATAACAAAATGGAACCTCCAAACGTAAAAATTAATAATCCCCAAACATAAGAATTACTAACCCAAAACGTAAAAATTACTAACCCCAAAACGTAAGATTTACTAACCCCAAACGCGAGAAAACTAACCCCCAAAACGTAAAAACTACAAACCACCAAACGTAAGAGGACTAACCCTCAAACGTAAGAATTACTAACCCCCAAACGTAGGAATTACTAACCCCAAATCGTAAGAACACTAACCCATAAGGTAAGAATTACTAACCCCCAAACGTAAGAATTGCTAACCCCAAACGTGAGAAAAGTAACCCTTAAACGTAAGAAAACTGACCACGAAACGTAAGAATTACCAACCCCAAAACGTAATAAAACTAACTGTCAAACGTAAAAAGTACTAACCCTCTAACGTAAAAAATCTAACCCCCAAACGTAAGAATTACTAGCCCCAAACGTAAGAAAACTTACCCCCAAGCGTAGGAATTACTAACCCGAATCGTAAGAAATCTAACTACCAAACGTAAAACTTGCTAACCCCCAAACGTAAAAAAACTAACGCCCAAACGTAAGAGTTACAAACCTGCAAACGTAACAAAACTAACCGCCAAACGTAAGAATTACTAACCCCCAAACGTAAGTAAACTACCCCCTGAACGTAAGAATTACTAACCCCAAACGTAAGAAAATTAATCCCAAACAAAAGAATTACTATAACCCCCAAACTTAAGAATTACGAACCCCAAAGCGTAAGAAATCTAACCCCCAAAGGTAAGAATTATTAACCCCAAAAAGTAAGAAAACTAACTCCAAAACGTAAGAAATAGTAACCCAAAAACATAAGAAAACTAACCCCCAAACGTAAGAATTACTAACCTCAAAACGTAGGAAAACTAACCCCCAAACGTAAGAAATACTAACCTCCAAACGTAAGAAATCTATCCCTCAAACGTCAGAATTACTAACCCCCAAACGTAAGAAAACTAACCCCCAAACGTAAGAATTACTAACCCCCAAACGTAAGAAATCTAACCTCCAAACGTTAGAATTACTAACCTCCAAAAGTAGGAAAACTAACCCCAAACAAACGAATTATTAACCCCAAACGTAAGAAAACTCACTCTCAAACGTAAGAATTACTAACCGCCAAACGTAAGAAAACTAACCTCCAGACGTAAGAAAATTAACCTCCAAACGTAAAAATTATTAACCCCCAAAACGTAAGAAAACTAACGCCCAAACGTAAGAATTACTAACCCCCAAAGGTGGGAAATCTACCCTCCAAGGTAAGAATTACTAACCCCTAAACGTAGGAAAACTAACCCCCAAACGTAAGAAAACTAACCCCCAAACGTAAGAATTACTAACTCTTAAACGTAAGAATTAGTAACCCCCAAACGAAAGAATTACTAACCTCAAAACGTAAGAAATCTAACCCCCAAACGTAAGAATTATTAACCCCCAAACGTAAGAATTGCTAACCCTTAAAAGTAAGAAATTTAACCGCAAACGTAAGGATACAACCTCCAAACGTAAGAATACAGCCCTTAAAGGTAACAATAGAACCCCCAAATTTAGGGATACAACCCCAAACTTAAGAATAGAACCCCCAAACGTAAGGATAGAACCCCCAAACGTAGGAATATAACCCCTAAACGTAAGAATACAACCACCAAACGTAGCAATAGAATCCCCAAACGTAAGGATACATCCCCAAACCTAAAAATAGAACCGCCAAACGTAAGGATACAACCCCCAAACGTAAGATTACAACCATCAAAAGTAACAATAGAACCCCCAAACGTAAGAATAGAACCCCCGAACGTAAGGATGCAACCCCCAAACGTAAGAATAGAAACCCAAAACGTAAGAATAGAAGCCCCAAATGCAACAAAAGAACCCCCAAACGTAAGGATAAAACCCCAAAACGTAAGAATAGAAGCCCCCAAATGAAAGATAGAACCCGTAAACGTAATAATAAAACCCCAAACGTAACAATAGAACCCCCAAATGTAAGGAGACAACCCCCAAAAGTAAATTAGTACCTCCAAACATAAGGATAGAACCCCCAAACGTAAGGATACAACCCCGAAACGTAAGGATACAAGTCTCAAACGTAAGAATAGAACCCCCTGAACGTAAGATTAGAACCCCTAAACGTAAGAATAGAACCCCCGAACGTATAGTTACAACCCCCAAACGTAAGGATAAAACCCCCAAACGTAAGAATACAACCCCCAAACGTAATGATAGATGCCCAAACGTAAGAATATAACCCCCAAACGTAAGAATACAACCACCCAAATGTAAAAATAAAACCCTCGAAAGTCAGTATACAGCCCCCAAAGAATAGAAGCCCCGAACGTAAAGTTACAACTCCCAAACGTAAGGATAAAACCCTCAAACGTACAAATACAACCCCGAAAACGTAAGAATCGAACCTCCGAACGTAAGGATACAACTCCCAAAGGTAAGAGCTCTAACCCCCGAACGTAAGGATTTCCAACTCCCGAATGTAAGAAATACAACCCTCGAACGTAAGATTTACAACACCCAAACGTAAAGATTTTGAACCCCCGAATGTAAGAAAAACAACCCACGAAAGTAAGGATTTACAACTCCCGAACGTAAGGATTTACAGCCTCTGAATGTAAGGAATAGAACTCTCGAATGTAAGATTGACAACCCCCGAACGTAAGGATTTACAACCCCCGAATGTAAGAAATATAACCCACGAACGTAAGGATTTACAACCCCCGAACGTAAGATTTACAACCCACGAACGTAAGGATTAACAATCCCCGAACGTAAGGATTTACAACCCCCGAAATACAACCCCCGAGCGTAAATATTTACAGCCCCTGAATGCAAGAATTACAACCCACGAAAGTAACGATTTACAACCCTCTAACGTAAGGATATACAGCCTCCGAATGTAAGAAATATAACCCACGAACGTAAGGATTTACAACCCCCGAATGTAAGTAATATAACCCACGAAAGTAAGGATTTACAACTCCCGAACGTAAGGATTTACAGCCTCTGAATGTAAGGAATACAACCCTCGAATGTAAGATTGACAACCCACAAACGTAAAGATTTTGAACCCCCGAATGTAAGAAAAACAACCCACGAAAGTAAGGATTTACAACTCCCGAACGTAAGGATTTACAGCCTCTGAATGTAAGGAATACAACCATCGAATGTAAGATTGACAACCCCCGAACGTAAGGATTTACAACCCCCGAATGTAAGAAATATAACCCACGAACGTAAGGATTTACAACCCCCGAACGTAAGATTTACAACCCACGAACGTAAGGATTAACAATCCCCGAACGTAAGGATTTACAACCCCCGAAATACAACCCCCGAGCGTAAATATTTACAGCCCCTGAATGCAAGAATTACAACCCACTAAAGTAACGATTTACAACCCTCTAACGTAAGGATTTACAACCCCCGAATGTAAGAAATATAACCCACGAACGTAAGGATTTACAGCCCCCCAATGTAAGAAATATAAACCCCGAACTTAAGATTTACAACCCCCGAACGTAAGGATTTACAACCCCCGAATGTAAGAAATACAACCCCCTAACGTAAGGATTTACAAACCCTGAATGTAAGTAATACAACTCTCGAATGAAAGATTGACAACCCCCGAACGTAAGGATTTACAACCCCCGAATGTAAGAAATACAACCCCCAAACGTGGGGAGGAGTGTGCGTGACGACACTAAAAAGGCCCGCGAGGGAGAGTAGCATTTCATTGGTGTTTATATAATAAATAGAATCGCGTATTGAAAAATATTTCACTTGTTCGCTGCGCGCACTCGTGAAATATTTTTCAACACTCGAAGACAAATTTCGTATCTCCGCGCGGCCATGTAATTTCCTCTATTTATATTTTTGTCATCTCATATTTACAAGTACGCTGTCTTCATGTCATGTATTAGCCAATCATTTTTTCCATATATTTTGTCAAACTTTAATTTAAGGATTTACAACTCCCGAACGTAAGGATTTATAACCCCCGAACGTAAGGATTTACAACCTCCAAAGATAAGGCTTTACAACCCCCAAACGTAAGGCTTTACAACCCCCAAACGTAAGAAAAAAAACCCCCAAACGTAAGGATTTAAAACCCCAGAACGTAAGGCTTTACAACCACCAAACGTAAGGATTTACAACCCCCAAACGTAAGCATTTACAACCCCCAAACGTAAGGCTTTACAACCCCCAAACGTAAGGATTTATAACCCAAGAACGTAAGGCTTTACAACCCCCAAACGTAAGGATTTACAACCCACAAACCTAAGGATTTATAACCCCAGAACGTAAGGCTTTACAACCCCTAAACGTAAGGATTTACAACCCCCAAACGTAAGGCTTTACAACCCCCAAACGTAAGGATTTATAACGCCAGAACGTAAAACTTTACAACCCCCAAACGTAAGGATTTACAACCCCCAAACGTAAGGCTTTACAATCCCCAAACGTAAAAAAAACAAACTCCAAACGTAAGGATTTATAACCCCAGAACGTAAAGATTTACAACCTCCAAACGTAAGGATTTATAACCCCAGAACGTAGGCTTTACAACCCATAAACGTAAGAAAAACAACCCCCGAACGTAAGGATTTACAACCCCAGAACGTAAGGCTTTACAACCCCCAAACGTAAGAAAAACAACCCTCAAACGTAAGAAAAACAACCCCCAAACGTAAGGATTTATAACCCCCGAACGTAAGGATTAACAACCCCCAAACGTAAGGATTTACAACCCCCAAACGTAAGAATTTATAACCCCAGAACATAAGGCTTTACAACCCCAAACATAAAAACAACCCCTAAACGTGAAGCTTTACAACCCCCTAACGTAAGGATTTACAACCCCCAAACGTAAGGCTTTACAACCCCCAAGTGTAAGAAAAACAACCCCCAAACGTAACGCTTTAAAACCCCCGAACGTAAGGATTCACAACCCCCAAACGTAAGGATTTCTGCCCCCAAACGTAAGAAAAACAACCTCCAAACGTAAGGCTTTACAACCGCAAAACGTAAGAAAAACAACCCCCTAACGTAAGGATTTACAACCCCCAAACGTAAGGCTTTACAACCCCCAAACGTAAGAAAAACAACCCCCAAACGTAAGGCTTTACAACCCCCAAACGTAAAGATTTACAACCCCCAAATGTAAGGCTTTACAACCCCCAAACGTAAGGCTTTACGACCCCCAAATGTAAGGCTTTACAACCCCCAAACGTAAAGATTTAAAACCCCCAAACGTAAGGCTTTACAACCCCCAAATGTAAGGCTTTACAACCCCCAAACGTAAAGATTTACAACCCCCAAACGTAAGGCTTTACAACCCCCAAACGTAAGGCTTTACAACCCCAGAACGTAAGGCTTTACAACCCCCAAACGTAAGGCTTTACAATCCCTAAACGTAAGGCTTTACAACCCTCAAACGTAAGGCTTTACAACCCCCAAACGTAAGGCTTTACAACCCCAGAACGTAAGGCTTTAAAACTCCCAAACGTAAGGCTTTAAAACCCCAAACGAAAGGGTTTACAATCCCCAAACGTAAGGCTTTACAATCCCCAAACGTAAGGCTTTGCAAACCCCAAACGTAAGACTTTACAACCCCCGAACGTAAGGCTTTACAACCCCCGAACGTAAGGATTTACAACCCCCAAACGTAAGGCCTTACAACCCCCGAACGAAAGGCTTTACAAACCCCCAAACGTGAAGATTTACAACCCCAGAACGTAAGGATTTACAACCCCCAAACGTAAGGCTTTACAACCACCAAACGTAAGGCTTTACAACCCCCAAACGTACTCAAGTACTTTAAGGCTTGGTTATTTGTCCTTTAAAGACCCCCAGCAAAGATTTTAATGAACCTCTATTCACTGTCGAAACAAAGAATTTACACTATAGAGGAAATTCATTCCATAAACTGCCTGACTTTCTTGACCCAACGGAAGTCTTCCTAAGTGTCACGTGACATTCCTTGGTTGATGACGTCATATAACTTGTTTTTGAAAATGGGGAAGATTTATACTCCAAAATTTTGAAAACGTTTGCCATGAAAATGTTTAGTATAACTGTGCCAACCTAATTCCGCCTTTTAAGGTGGCACTCGTTATTTATCTTTTAAGATATTTGGACATTTATCGTGTCACGTGACCCATTTTCCTTAATTGACCGTTAATCTTAAGATGTGGACATCATTAAAAGGCGGGATGATAAAGCACTTAGAAGGGCTAATCGAGTAAGCAACAAATAACATTGATATAATGTAGCTTTTTGTTCCCCATTTTTGAGTAAAGATTTTAACCGTTATAAGCCGTTTTCAGGTCACGTGACTAGAATCTCGTACAGCAATTTTGGAAAATTAATAAGGACACCGATAATAAACTGTTTGCCAAGTTTCACAGAGATCAAACAAATGCTTCCCCTCCAAATAAAAATGTGCATAACAATTACGCTGGTCAAGCCTTAATACACTTGAGTAAGAAATACAACCCCCAAACGTCAGAAAAACAACCCCCGAACGTAAGGATTTACAACCCCCAAACGTAAGGCTTGACAACCCCAGAACGTAAGGCTTTATAACCCCCAAACGTAAGGCTTTACAATCCCCAAACGTAGAAAATAAAAACCCCAAACGTAAGAAAAACAAAGCCCAAACATGAGGCTTTACAACCCCCAAACGTAAGGATTTACAACCCCAGAACGTAAGGATTTACAACCCCCAAAACGTAAGAAATACAATCCCCGAACGTAAGAAAAACAACCCCGAAACGTAAGGATTTACAACCCCCGAACGTAAGGATTTATCACCCCCAAACGTAAGGCTTGACAACCCCAGAACGTAAGTCTTTACAACCCCCAAACGTAAGGCTTTACAACCCCCAAACGTAAGAAAAACAACCCCAAAAGTAAGGCTTGACAACCCCCGAACGTAAGGATTTATAACCCCCGAACGTAAGGCTTTACCACCCCCAAACGTAAGGCTTTACAACCCCCAAACGTAAGAAAAACAACCCCCAAACGTAGGGCTTTACAACCCCCAAAACTAAGGCTTTAATACCCAAGAACGTAAGGCTTTACACCCCCCAAACGTAAGGCTTTACAATCCCTAAACGTAAGGCTTTACAACCCTCAAACGTAAGGCTTTACAACCCCCAAACGTAAGGCTTTACAACTCCAGAACGTAAGGCTTTACAACCCCAGAACGTAAGGATTTACAACCCCAAACGAAAGGGTTTACAATCCCCAAACGTAAGGCTTTACAACCCCTGAACGTAAGGCTTTACAACCCACAAACGTAAGGATTTACAACCCCCAAACGTAAGGCTTTACAACCCCCGAACGAAAGGCTTTACAACCCCCCAAACGTAAGGATTTACAACCCCAGAACGTAAGGATTTACAACCCCCAAACGTAAGGCTTTACAACCACCAAAAGTAAGGCTTTACAACCCCCAAACGTATGAAATACAACCCCCAAACGTCAGAAACACAACCCCCGAACATAAGGATTTACAACCCCCAAACGTAAGGCCTGACAACCCCAGAACGTAAGACTTTAAAACCCCCAAACGTAACGCTTTACAATCCCCAAACGAAGGAAATAAAAAGCCCAAACGTAAAAAAAAAAAAGACCAAACGTAAGGCTTTACAACACCCAAACGTAAGGATTTAAAACCCCAGAACGTAAGGATTTGCAACCCCCAAACGTAAGGCTTGACAACCCCAGAACGTAAGTCTTTACAACCCCGAAACGTAAAGCTTTACAACCCCCAAACGTAAGAAAAACAACCCCAAAAGTAAGGCTTGACAACCCCCGAACGTAAGGATTTATAACCCTCGAACGTAAGCCTTTACAACCCCAAAACGTAACGCTTTGCAACCCCCAAACGTAAGAAAAACAACCCCCAAACGTAGGGCTTTACAACCCCAAAAAGTAAGGCTTTACAACCCTAGAACGTAAGGCTTTACACCCCCCAAACGTAAGGCTTTACAATCCCTAAACGTAAGGCTTTACAACCCTCAAACGTAAGGCTTTACAACCCCCAAACGTAAGGCTTTACAACCCCAGAACGTAAGGCTTTACAACCCCAGAACGTAAGGATTTACAACCCCAAACGAAAGGGTTTACAATCCCCAAACGTAACGCTTTACAACCCCTGAACGTAAGGCTTTACAACCCACAAACGTAAGGATTTACAACCACCAAACGTAAGGCTTTACAACTCCCAAACGTAAGAAAAACAACCCCAAAAGTAAGGCTTGACAACCCCCGAACGTAAGGATCTATAACCCCCGAACGTAAGGCTTTACCACCCCCAAACGTAAGAAAAACAACCCCCAAACGTAGGGCTTTACAACCCCAAAACGTAAGGCTTTACAACTCCCAAACGTAACGCTTTACAATCCCTAAACGTAAGGCTTTACAACCCTCAAACGTAAGGCTTCACAACCCCCAAACGTAAGGCTTTACAACTCCAGAACGTAAGGCTTTACAACCCCAGAACGTAAGGATTTACAACCCCAAACGAAAGGGTTTCCAATCCCCAAACGTAAGGCTTTACAACCCCTGAACGTAAGGCTTTACAACCCACAAACGTAAGGATTTACAACCCCCAAACGTAAGGCTTTACAACCCCCGAACGAAAGGCTTTACAACCACTCAAACGTAAGGATTTACAACCCCAGAACGTAAGGATTTACAACCCCCAAACGTAAGGCTTTACAACCACCAAACGTAAGGCTTTACAACCCTTAAACGTCAGAAAAACAACCCCCGAACGTAAGGATTTACAACCCCCAAACGTAACGCTTTACAATCCCCAAACGTAGGAAATAAAAAGCCCAAACGTAAGAAAAACAAAGCCCAAACGTAAGGCTTTACAACCCCGAAACGTAAGGATTTACAACCCCAGAACGTAAGGATTTACAACCCCCAAACGTAAGAAATACAACCCCCGAACGTAAGAAAAACAACCCCCAAACGTAAGGATTTACAACCCCCGAACGTAAGGATTTACAACCCCCAAACGTAAGGCTTTACAACCCCAGAACGTAAGGCTTTAAAACTCCCAAACGTAAGGCTTTAAAACCCCAAACGAAAGGGTTTACAATCCCCAAACGTAAGCCTTTACAATCTCCAAACGTAAGGCTTTGCAAACCCCAAACGTAAGACTTTAAAACATCCAAACGTAACGCTTTACAATCCCCAAACGTAGGAAACAAAAAGCCCAAACGTAAGAAAAACAAAGCCCAAACGTAAGGCTTTACAACCCCCAAACGTAAGGATTTACAACCCCAGAACGTAAGGCTTTACAACCCCCGAACGTAAGGATTTACATCCCCCAAACGTAAAGCTTTACAACCCCCGAACGAAAGGCTTTACAACCCCCCAAACGTAAGGATTTACAACCCCAGAACGTAAGGATTTACAACTCCCAAACGTAAGGATTTACAACCCCCAAACGTAAGGCTTGACATCCCTAGAACGTAAGCCTTTAAAACCCCTAGACGTAAGGCTTTACAATCCCCAAACGTAGGAAATAAAAAGCCCAAACGTAAGAAAAACAAAGGCTTTACAACCCCCAAACGTAAGGATTTACAACCCCAGAATGTAAGGCTTTACAACCCCCAAACGTAAGAAATACAACCCCCGAACGTAAGAAAAACAACCCCCAAACGTGAGGATATACAACCCCCGAACGTAAGGATTTACAACCCCCAAACGTAAGGCTTGACAACCCCAGGACGTGAGTCTTTACAACCCCCAAACGTAAGAAAAACAACCCCTGAACCTAAAGATTGATAAGCTCAGTACGTAAGGATTTACAATCCCCAAACGTAAGGATTTAAAACCCCCGAACGTAAGGATTTACAACACCCAATCGTAAGGCTTTACAACCCCAGAACGTAAGGCTTTACAACCCCCAAACTTAAGCCTTTGCAACCCCTAAAAGTAAGAAAAACAACCCCCGAACGTTGGGATTTTTAACCCCAGAACGTAAGGCTTTACAACCCCCAAACATAAGGCTTTACAACCCCCAAACGTAAGGCTTTACAACCCCCAAACGTAAGGTTTTACAACCCCAGAACGTAAGGATTTAGAACTCCCAAACGTAAGGCTTTACAACCCCCAAATTTAAGGCTTTACAACCCCCAAACATAAGGCTTTACAACCCCCAAACGTAAGCCTTTACAACCCCCAAAACTAAGGCTTTACAACCCCCAGAAGGTAAGGATTTACAACCCCCAAACGTAAGGCTTTACAACCCCCAAACTTAAGCCTTTGCAACCCCTAAAGGTAAGAAAAACAACCCCCGAACGTTAGGATTTTTAACCCCAGAACGTAAGGCTGTACAACCCCCAAACGTAAAACTTTACAACCCCAGAACGTAAGGCTTTACAACCCCCAAACGTAAGGCTTTACAACCCCCAAACGTAGGAAAAACAACCCCCGAACGTAAGGATTTATAACCCCAGAACGTAAGGCTTTACAACCCCTAAACTTAAGGATTTATAACCCCAGAACGTAAGGCTTTACAACCCCCAAACGTAAGAAAAACAACCCCCGAACGTAAGGATTTATAACCCCAGAACTTAAGTCTTTACAACCCCCACGCGTAAGGCTTTACAACCCCCAAACGTAAGACTTTACAACCCCCAAACATAAGGCTTTACAGCCCCCAAACGTAAGGCTTTACAACCCCCAAACGTAAGGCTTTACAACCCCAGAACGTAAGGCTTTACAACCCCCAAACGTAAGGATTTACAACCCCAAAACGTAAGGCTTTACAACACCCAAACGTAAGAAAAACAACTCCCAAACGTAAGGATTTATAACCCCAGAACGTAAGGCTTTACAACCCCCAAACCTAAGGCTTTACAACCCCCAAACATAAGGCTTTACAACCCCCAAACGAAAGGCTTTACCACCCCCAAACGTAAGGCTTTACAACCCCAGAACGTAAGCCTTTACAACCCCCAAACGTAAGGCTTTACAACCCCCAAACCTAAGGCTTTACAACCCCCAGAAGGTAAGGCTTTACAACCGCCAAACGTAAGACTTTAAAACCCCAAAACGTAAGAAAAACAACCCTACAACGTAAGGTTTTACAACCGCCAGAACGTAAGGATTTACAACCCCCAAACGTAAGGAATTACAACCTCCAAACCTAAGGCTTTACAACCCCCAAACGTAGGAAAAACAACCCCCAAACGTAAGGCTTTACAACCCCAAATCGTAAGAAAAACAACCCCAAAACGTAAGGCTTTAAAACCCCCAAACGTAAGAAAAACAACCCTCAAACGTAAGGCTTTACAACCCGAAAACGTAAGTCTTTACAACCCCAGAACGTAAGGCTTTAAAACCCCCAAACGTAAGGCTTTACAACCCCAGAACGTAAGGCTTTACAACCTCAGAACGTAAGGCTTTATAACCCCCAAACGTAAGAAAAACAACCTCCAAACGTAAGGCTTTACAACCCCCGAACGTAAGGCTTTACAACCCCCAAACGTAAGGCTTTACAACCCCCAAACGTAGGAAAAACAACCCCCAAACGTAAGGCTTTACAACCCCCAATCGTAAGAAAAACAACCCCAAATTGTAAGGCTTTACAACCCCCAAACGTAATAAAAACAACCCCCAAACGTAAGGCTTTACAACCCCAAGACGTAAGGCTTCACAACCCCAGAACATATGGCTTTAAAACCTCCAAACGTAAGGCTTTACAACCCCTAAACGTAAGGCTTTACAACCCCCAAACGTAAGAAAAACAACCCCAAAACGTAAGGCTTTACAACCCCAAAACGTAAGGCTTCACAACCCCAGAACGTAAGGCATTAAAACCCCCAAACGTAAGGCTTTACAACCCCAGAACGTAAGGCTTTACAACCCCAGAACGTAATGCTTTACAACGCCAAAACGTAATGGTTTACAACCCCTAAACGTAAGGCTTTACAACCCCAGAACGTAAGGCTTTACCACCCCGAAACGTAAGAAAAACAACCCCCAAACGTAAGGCTTTCCAACCCCCAATCGTAAGAAAAAAAAACCCCAAACGTAAGGCTTTACAACCCCAAAACGTAAGAAAAACAACCCCCAAACGTAAGGCTTTACAACCCCCAAACGTAAGAAAAACAACCCCAAAACGTAAGGCTTTATAACCCCAAAACGTAAGGCTTCACAACCCCAGAACGTAGAGCTTTAAAACCCCCAAACCTAAGGCTTTACAACCCAGAACGTAAGGCTTTACAACCCCAGAACGTAATGCTTTACAACGCCAAAACGTAAGGGTTTAAAACCCCCAAACGTAAGGCTTTACAACCCCAGAACGTAAGGCTTTACAACCCCCAAACGTAAGATAAACAACCCCCAAACGTAAGGCTTTACAACCCCCAATCGTAAGAAAAACAACCCCCGAACGTAAGGCTTTACAACCCCCAAAGGTAAGGATTTATAACCCCAGAACGTAAGGCTTTTCAACCCCCAAACGTAAGGCTTTACTACCTCCAAACGTAAGGCTTTACAACCCCGTAACATAAGGCTTTACAACCCCCAAACGTAAGGCTTTACCACCCCAAACGTAGGGCTTTAAAACCCCATAACGTAGGGCTTTTTAACCGCCAAACGTAGGAAAAACAACTCCCAAACGTAAGGATTTACAACCCCCAAACGTAAGAAAAACAACTCCCAAACGTAAGGCTTTACAACCCCCAAACGTAAGGCTTTACAACCCCAGAACGTAAGGCTTTAAAATCCTTAATCGTAAGGCTTTATAACCCCAGAACGTAAGGCTTTACAACCCCCAAACGTAACAAAAAGAACCCCCAAACGTAAGACTTTACAACCCCCAGAAGGTAAGGATTTACAACCACCAAACGTAAGGCTTTAAAACCCCTAAACGTAAGAAAAAAAAACCCACAACGTAAGGATTTACAACCCCCAGAACGTAAGGATTTACAACCCCCAAACGTAAGGAATTACAAACCCCAAACATAAGGATTTACAACCCGCAAACGTAAGGATTTACAACCCCAAAACGTAAGAAAAACAACCCCCGAACGTTAGGAATTATAACCCCAGAACGTAAGGCTTTACACCCCCTAAACGAAAGGCTTTACAACCCCCAAACGTAAGGCTTTACAACCCCAGAACGTAAGGCTTTAAAACCCCCAAACGTAAGGCTTTACAACCCCAGAACGTAAGGCTTTACAACCCCCAAACGTAAGAAAAACAACCCCCAAACGTATGGCTTTACAACCCCCAAAGGTAAGGCTTTGCAACCCCCAAACGTAAGGCTTTACAACCCCAGGACGTAAGGCTTTACAACCCCTAAACGTAAGGCTTGACAACCCCAGAACAGAAGGCTTTACAACCCCCAAACGTAAGGCATTACAACCCCAGAACGTAAGGCTTTACTACCCCCAAACGTAAGAAAAACAACTCCCAAACGTAAGGATTTACAACCCTTAAACGTAAGAAAAAAAACTCCCAAACGTAAGGAGTTATAACCCCAGAACGTAAGGCTTTACAACCCTAAACGTAAGGATTACAACGCCAAAACGTAAGGCTTTACAACCCCCAAACGTAAGAAAAACAACCCCCAAACGTAAGGATTTACAAACCCCAAACGTAAGAAAAACAACCCCCAAACGTAAGGATTTAAAACCCCCAAAGTAAGGATTTATAACCCCAGAAGGTAAGGATTTACAACCCCCAAACGTAAGGATTTATAACCCCAGAACGTAAGGCTTTACAACCCCCAAACGTAAGAAAAACAACCCCCGAACGTAAGGATTTATAACCCCAGAACGTAAGGCTTTAAAACCCCCAAACGTAAGGTTTACAACCCCCAAACGTAACGCTTTAAAACACCAAAACGTAAGAAAAACAACCCCCAAACCTAAGGATTTATAACCTCATAACGTAAGGCTTTACAACCCCCAAACGGAATGATTTAGAACCCCCAAACGTAAGGCTTTACAACCCCAGAACTTAAGGCTTAACAACCCCCAAACGTAAGGCTTAACAACCCCCAAACGTAAGGCTTTACAACCCCCAAACGTAAGGCTTTACAACCCCAGAACGTAAGGCTTTACAACCCCTAAACGTAAGGATTTACAATCCCCAGAACGTAAGGCTTTATAACCCCTAAACGTAAGGCTTTACAACCCCCAAACGTAAAGCTTTACAACCCTGAACGTAAGGCTTTACAACCCCCAAACGTAAGGCTTTACAACCCCCAAACGTAAGAAAAACAACCCCCGAACGTAAGGATTTATAACCCCAGAACGTAAGGCTTTACAACCCCCAAACGTAAGCATTACAACCCCAGAACGTCAGGCTTTACAACCCTCAAACGTAAGAAAAACAACTCCCAAACGTAAGGATTTACAACCCCAAAACGTAAGAAACACAACTCCCAAACGTAAGGCTTTACAACCCCAGAACGTAAGGCTTTAGAACCCCCAAACATAAGAAAAACAACCCCCAAACGTAAGAAAAACAATCCCCAAACGTAAGAAAAACAACCCAAAAACGTAAGGCTTTACAACCCCCAGAACGTAAGGAATTATAAGCCCCAAACGTAAGGCTTTACAACCCGCAAACGTAAGGCTTTACAACCCCTAAACGTAAGGCTTTACAACTCCCAAACGTAAGAAAAACAACCCCCAAACGTAAGGATTTATAACTCCAGAACGTAAGGATTTACAACCCCCAAACGTAGAGGATTTACAACCCCCAAACGTAAGGATTTACAATCCTCAGACTTAGGGATTTATAACCCCCAAACGTAAGGATTTACAACCCCCAAACGTAAGGATTTACAACCTCCAAAACGTAAGGATTTACAACCCCCAAACGTAAGGCTTTACAACCCCCAAACGTAAGGATTTACAACATCCAAACGTAAGGATTTACAGCCCCCAGAACGTAAGGATTTACAACCCCCAAACGTAAGGATTTACAACCCCCAAACGTAATGATTTACAACCCCCAGAACGTAAGGATTTATAACCCCAGAACGTAAGGCTTTACAACCCCCAAACGTAAGAAAAACAACCCCCGAACGTAAGGATTTATAACCCCAGAACGTAAGGCTTTAAAACCCCCAAACGTAAGGATTTACAACCCCCAAACGTAACGCTTTAAAACCCCAGAACGTAAGGCTTTACAACCCCTAAACGTAAGGATTTACAATCCCCAGAACGTAAGGCTTTATAACCCATAAACGTAAGGCTTTACAACCCCCAAACGTAAAGCTTTACAACCCTGAACGTAAGGCTTTACAACCCCAAAACGTAAGGCTTTACAACCCCCAAACGTAAGGCTTTACAACCCCCAAACGTAAGGATTTACAACCCCCAAACGTAAGGATTTACAGCCCCCAGAACGTAAGGATTTACAACCCCCAAACGTAAGGATTTACAACCCCCAAACGTAATGATTTACAACCCCCAGAACGTAAGGATTTACAACCCCCAAACGTAAGGATTTACAACCCCCAAACGTAAAAATTTACAACCCCCAAACGTAAGGATTTACAACCCCCAGAACGTAAGGATTTACAACCCCCAAACGTAAGGCTTTACAACCCCCAAACGTAAGTCTTTATAAACCCAAACGTAAGAAAAACAACCCCCAAACGTAAGGATTTATAACTCCAGCACGTAAGGATTTATAACTCTAGAACGTAAGGATTTACAACCCCCAAACGTAAGGATTTACAACCCCCAAATGTAAGGATTTACAACCCCCAGAACGTAAGGATTTACAACCCCCAAACGTAAGGCTTTACAACCCCCAAACGTAAGAAAAACAACCCCCGAACGTAAGGATTTATAACTCAAGAACGTAAGGATTTATAACTCTAGAACGTAAGGATTTACAACCCCCAAACGTAAGAAAAACAACCCTCGAACGTAACGCTTTACAACCCTCAAACGTAAAGATTTACAAGCCCAAAACATAAGAAAAACAACCCCCAAACGTAAGGTTTTATAACCCTTAAACGTAAGGCTTAACAACCCCCAAACGTAAGGCTTTACAACCCCCAAACGTAAGGCTTTACAACCCCAGAACGTAAGGCTTTACAACCCCTAAACGTAAGGATTTACTATCCCCAGAACGTAAGGCTTTACAACCCCCAAACGTAAGTCTTTACAAACCCAAACGTAAGAAAAACAACCCCCGAACGTAAGGATTTATAACTCCAGCACGTAAGGATTTATAACTCTAGAACCTAAGGATTTACAACCCCCAAACGTAAGGATTTACAACCCCCAAACGTAAGGATTTACAACCCGCAGAACGTAAGGATTTACAACCCCCAAACGTAAGGCTTTACAACCCCCAAACGTAAGAAAAACAACCCCCGAACGTAAGGATTTATAACTCCAGAACGTAAGGATTTATAACTCTAAAAGGTAAGGTTTTACAACCCCCAAACATAAGAAAAACAACCCCCGAACGTAACGCTTTACAACCCTCAAACGTAAAGATTTACAAGCCCAAAACATTAGAAAAACAACCCCCAAACGTGTGAAAAAAAAAAAAAAAAAAACGCAAACGTAAGAAAAACAACCCCAAAACGTAAGGATTTATAACCCCAGAACGTAAGGCTTTACAACCCCCAAACGTAAGGATTTACAACCCCCAAGCGTAAGGCTTTACAACCCCCAAACGTAAGAAAAACAACCCCCAAACCTAAGGATTTATAACCTCAGAACGTTAGGCTTTACAACCCCCAAACGTAAGAAAAACAACCCCCAAACGTAAGGATTTATAACCCCCGAACGTAAGGACTTACAACCCCCAAACGTAAGAAAAACAACCTCCAAATGTAAGGATTTATAACCCCAGAAGGTAAGGATTTACAATTCCCAAACGTAAGGCTTTACAACCCCCAAACGTAAGGCTTTACAACCCCCGAACGTAAGGATTTACAACCCCCGAACGTAAGAATTTACCACCCCCAAACGTAAGGCTTGACAACCCTAGAACGGAAGGCTTTACAACCCCCAAAGGTAAGAAAAACAACCCCCAAACGTAAGGATTTATAACCTTAGAACGTAAGGCTTTACAACCCCCAAACGTAAGAAAAACAACCCCCAAACTTAAGGATTTATAACCCCTTAACGTAAGGATTTACAACCCCCAAACGTAAGAAAAACAACCTCCAAACGTAAGGATTTATAACCCTAGAACGTAAGGATTTACAACCTCCAAAGGTAAGGCTTTACAACCCCCAAACGTAAGGCTTTACAACCACCGAACGTAAGGCTTGACAATCCCAGAACGTAAGGATTTACAACCCCGAAACGTAAGGCTTTACAACCCCCAAACGTAAGGCTTTACAACCCCCGAACGTAAGGCTTTACAACCCCCAAACGTAAGGCTTTACAACCCCCAAACGTAAGGATTTAGAACCCCCAAACGTAAGGCTTTACAACCCCCAAACGTAAGGATTTACAACCCCAGAACGTAAGGCTTTACAACCCCCACACGTAAGGCTTGACAACTCCAGAACGTAAGGCTTTACAACCCCCGAACGTATGGATTTTTCTTCAGTATAGAGCGGCGGAGTGGAAAAGGGAAAAGGCTGGATGGAAGACTTGGAGTGAGGTACAAATCTTAGCGGCTGACAGAGCTGATTGGCGGAGTGGTGTTGAGGCCTTATGTGCCACATGGCACGAAGTGGATAGGTAACAGGTAACGTAGCCCTGGCCCTGAGGAAGACTAATTCTATTAGTCAAAATATTGGCCAGTATTTAATCTGTCCTTTGCCGTAGTGCCAGCCTTGCATTCAGTTTTGTATTTTCACGTTCGAGTGACGTCTGGCACGAGGTCTTTCACAAGAGAGATCCGACAAAGTTACGAGTGAGTTTAATTCCTGCGTTGTGTGGACCTTTGCATTCAACAGTTTTTTTAATGACTCAAATTTCTGCAAGGCTGGACTGCGTAGAAAACTTAATACGACAGCGACACGATAGAGACCAAACCGAGAATCAACAGAATGCGGCAACCGTGGACAGCTGTTTCGAGCTGGTTGGCTAAATTGAGTCTTTTTTTTTTTTTGGCTGATTAGATCTTTTACAGATCCTGCGTATACCTGCAGCATTTGTTTCCTTTTATTTTTTTTGGATCAATGATGTTGGAAAATATCCACCTAGAGACCGTGAGCTAAGGCTAGATAAGTGTCCCCATTTAGCAAACTGCGATATTGTAGCAAGCTAGAATGACTAACACATTAATAAAGTTATAATAATAATAATAATAATAATAATAATAATAATAATAATAATAATAATAATAATAAATAATTGAATGTATGTATGATAATAATTGAAAATACTTGAAAATATTTCTTTTTTTAATCGAAATGAATTCTAAATAGGTTTTTAATAACTCTTTTTTAAAAACAGCTATTTCAGTTAACGTTGTCGGTTCAAAGCATAAAGCTACAAGACAAGACTGAAAGTTTACGTGGCATTTTTATGAATAAATTAATCAAAATCAGTCATGCGTGGAGAAAACAATAGGTTGTAATTAGCAGTACAATGACCTGCACGTGCAGGAATGATTTTGATGAAATTATTCATAAAAAATAATCCCACAAAACATTGCGGTCTTATCTTTTAACTTCATTATAATCCGACAACGTTAATTGAAATAGCTGTATACTTTTAACTTGTAAATAGCAATTTGTGTGGAATATTTGAATAAAGATTTTTTAATATTTTATAATAATAATAATAATAATAATAATAATAATAATAATAATAATAATAAATTTTTTATTATATTTATTCACATTCCACCATCGTAGACTAAAATTTTGATGAAATGAAAATATTAAGAGATCTTAAAATACTAATTTACAAGCTCACGGCATCGATCGTCGAATTTCAAAAATTAACATTCATATGACCAATTTGCATTCCACTATTCATAGACTAAAATTTTGATGAAATAAATTATTATTATCATTATTATTATTATTATTATTATTATTATTATTATTATTATTATTATTATTATAATCATCACTCTCCACATATGTCTCCGCTCGAGCAAAAAAAGAGGTCTCTGCGGAGGGGAGAGAAAGCCAACGAAAAACGAAGAAACCCCTACTACTAGGGGTCTAGGGTCACCAGCTGTCGCAGAACCCCATCACAACAAGTCCATTCAGTCCTTGTTTGTTTCCTTTCCCTTCTACGACAGAGCCTTGTTGTGAATGTGCGCTGTACCAAGCAAACTGGCTTTCCGGATTGTTATTATAAAATTATATCGCTGCGTCCGTTTGAACGGAAAAATCATTCAAAGTCACCACTGATAAACGACTTCCTTTATTTGTGCAACCACCTTTCAATTTTAATAGAGCAATTCAAAAGTCTACTTTTCTTTACATCATTTACATTCTGTCTACACAACCGCATACATTGTACAAGGCGGTACTTGTCATTATTGCACAGTAAAATACAAAAAAAAGACCTACCCTCAGCTAAATTCATTACACCGGCACCATATGATGGCGGACTCGGAAAAACGAGCCCATAACAAGTAAAATTGCACTAAAACCTAAAACGGCAATAAGTTCTTCCACGTGCGCGCTGATTAATAACAGGATATCCTTACAATTATAATAAGTTTTATAAATTTTTACTCACTTTTGAATACATATGAACAGTAGTACGAAATTTTTACCGAAGCAAAAACTGCCATGCCGGCACACTTTCGCGAGTACAAGTCCCCTTTTCGTAGCGGGCCAACGCACACCGAAGACTTCCGAAACCACTCGACGTTTGCCGAAGATCAGCGAAGTGACAGATGGACTAGGACTCGACGGATCTCAGAGATGGCTAGCCAAAGAAACATTAGTTTACAGCGATAACCGAAGAGGCCGGTGAAAACCGAGTTGACCCAACGAATGGCGAAGACCCCCGAAATGGCCCGACATTTCCCGAAACAGACTTGTACCTACGATTACCAATGAAACAAGTTAAAGTTGAATATATCCAGGTTGTGTCTATACAGTGAACTGTTTATAAAGTAGTATACTGTATTTGCCAGTGCCATTTACAAAATGTACAGAATGTACAGTAAATTGTTACAGGTGGGTCAAAGGTTTACACCTAATAAAACTCCAAAATCACTTTACATAGTTTAAATTTCTTACAATGCTCTGAGTCAAATATATAGCAGTTCAGAATTTAATTACTGTAAATCCAAATATTTAACAACATAGGTACAAAACATAGAAACTTGGGTGTTTGCGATAAACAGTTGACTATTTAACATTACTTATCAAGAAAAGCAGCTGTTTCGAGGGGGTGCTTTTTGAAAAAATATTTACTAACCGCGATGGTAAATTACAGCTCACCCATTGATTTTAACATACAATATTCATTTGTCAGCTACCCTCCCCTCCCCCATATTTTGGTCACGGCATTTTTGCTTCAGTAAATTACAAACTTGACACCAACAGGCCTTTAAGTATGAACCAAGAACCTTCTAGCTTCGTATATCTAACCCTAATAAAATTAACAGGTCAAACTGTCTTTGGTTTCGGTTAGCATGTTACAGTGAAAAATGCTTACGATCACAAAATCAAGACTCAAATTCTAGTATTTTGTACCATATCTGTATAATGAAGACAAGGAAGACGCTGAAGCCACAAACCAGTTGAAACTACTTTGAAACATGTCAAGCTGTACCAAAAGGACTGCGACAATAATTATTTGAATGTGAAGTATGCTTGAAATTTTGTTCAAATTTTGAAGCCTGGTTGTCAATGATATTTTTAAGGTTGACAGTCATGAAGTTTTCCTTGTTATGTTTCGAGTTAAGACGAGTCGGGTACACAATTCATAGGATACAAGTGATCTTCCGTGTGACAAGATCATTAGGAGAAATAATGACAATATCTTTATGAGTGTTTACAACTGAGTGAACCCGGAGATGACGCAAAGGATTTTCAAAGTTACAAGCTAATCTGGTGAGAGAAGAACAAATATACATTTAAACAGAGAATCTAGAAATGTCCAAAACCTTTCACGAAGTATGTTTCTTCAGCAATTTCAAAAGCCCAAGAATTTACAATAGATTAACAGTCCTTAAGTTCTGCTGTACATATTTATGGTACAATTGTACATAAGTTAATATACATAATTAAATTTTTTCTCGAAGGCTCTTGTTTCATAGTATAGCACAGCTTTTCTGCATCGATATTACAACAATATTTAATTGATTAACATACAACTCCTAAAAACCCACTGTGTAATAAGAACGCTGCAAAAATGGCTTCTTCCTTTCTTTATAATTGTATAACCAACATTATTTTGACTATGTGCAACCTAGCTATCAACATATTCTACCCTCCACGAGGAAGGAAAACACTTAGAACTACAAGTAGGATTAATTTTCATCTTATTAAAACATGCAATCCACAATTGATTTTTCATTAACGATACTAATTAAACAATATTATTTAAATCTCCTTGCCATAGCTGGAATTACTAACAGATAAATCACTAAGAATCATAAAAGGTGATTGAAATCATAAAATGTAGAACAAGAGTTACTGATGGGGCTGACAACCATTTTTTTAGTGAAACCACCATTCTTCAAACATGGGCTATAAAATTTGACTTCAAAATTTAATACCCAGCAAAACTTCATGTACTATATCTATCACACAGGTGACATCAGACCATACCAGGTCTTGAACAACTTGCCAGAAATCTTCCCAAAGTCTGGTCACCCGTCATTCAATACATCATGGTCTCCAAGTTTTAGAAGACGATTACTTTCAGGTCTACCTACCATTTCAACGGCTTAGTCTTTTAAATGCATATTTTGTACATTTTTTTCTGTCCATGAAAATGCTATTAAAAGTTATGCAAATTTATGCCCAAACTGCAACAGTGGTACTTCTCCATTCTAATGCCAATTGCTATACAAAAGGGTCCTCCAACATAACACGAGCTTGCCCCGTCATGATTAATCAATACTGCTTGTTAATTCTCTGCCCACTCAATTTTAAAATCCCACATAATTATCATAATTGTCGTAGAAAAGTCTGCTGAACAACGCTGAATCATTATTGCCTAAAAATTGACAATCTTTTAAACTTGGAAGAGTTGTCAGTAAGACTAAACATACAGGATACTTCAAGTAATTAAAATTTCTTAGCACGGTTATTCATTGGTCAGGTAGTTGTGCGGCACGTGCTTTTAAGAAAATTTACAATACCTTTTAGGATAAGAACACATATAATTACAAATAAATTAACAATTAATCTTCTTCAAAACAGTTTAGCGATCACATAAATGAAATTTTAAATCATCTTTTACAAAGCGTCCCCAAAGCAATGCACCATCATTATCTGTAAGAGAGAAAAATGTTCCCTTTTCGTTCTGTGATGTTAGTGGTCCAATTGTAGTCAGTTTCTAGCCTGAAAAAACCACAAATGCCTCAAGCACTAGCGATGTGGATAAAACTTTTCAAAGATACCTTGAAGACGTGGCAAGAAAAAAATGCCACCAGTCATATCAGATACCAAATTAAGCCATCGTATTTGTGACTTGCCTATCAATAAACACAAACTGCTGGTAATTTTTTTAAAGCAGTGAATTGCAAATTGAAAGCAAACTATAAGGGATAAATATATAATTAACCAATTAAAAAGGAGAGAAAACTTTTGCAACCCCTACAGAAGTGGACCATTGCTCAAGGGAAGAAATTCAGGAGTGGGTTTCATGGACATGTAGTACTTCTCTAACTTGGCAAGAATATGTTTTCCATATGTGTACTTGCGTAGCGTGGCCACATGTGGTCTGATTCTGTGCATCAGTAACTTTCGCTGGGGAGGCTCCGCCACATCAATCATTTTCTGGATGACATAGTTAGCAAACTGATCCTTCATCATGGTGTACAATGAACTGAGAAAAAAGAAAGTAATGGAGGAATTAACATCAGAAAGCTAACCAAAAGCGTGCTCCTACACTGAAAATGTCTGGCAAATCTGATGGTACACGAGGACAAGATCCCTTAGTTGACGATTTGCTTCAAGTCGATGTTACAAGCTTTTAGCAGTGATTTATGGAATCAAAATTCCTGAAGCACTGTTCTAGAGAACAGGGCCGGGTTGTTCGAAAGCTGATTAATGCTAATCCACAATTAAAAGTTAACCGAGGTTTTCGTCTCGCTCATTAAAAATGATTTTAAAGGCCCATTTTAAGCTTATGGTAAAGAAAAGTCTAAGGTAAAACTTGGGGACAAAAATCTTTTGGATGAATCGTTATGGATTAGTAAATATACTCAAAGTTCAGTTGACCCAGGATTAGCTTAATCGGGCTTTGAATAACTGGGCCAGTTTGTCATCCAACAAATGAGAATTGAAATGCACTGCAGTAACACCTAAACAGTTTTCTTCATTGTCTATTAGTGGCCGTACACAAAGCTAATGCCAAGACTCCCAAGATTTCTTGAATGAACAAATGTTAGGAGAACTAAAGATTTGAGAACTCTTACCTGTCACTGCTGCTGCAAACCTCATCAATGAGCATGGCTCTTTCTGCACGTGATGCGTGAGTAACACATTTCTCAACCACATTGCTGCAGATTACAAGAGTGAATCACATTATTATCAAGGCTCAAAACACCAGAAATCAACATGCATTGCTTGTTTCGACCAATGTTCTTCCACCTTTAATGGCCCACCTTCACCCAAGAATCATTGCGGTCGTTTGTTTTTGTTTTGAAATGCTGTATTGTCCAATCGCGTGATCTTATTGGCTGTACGAACTCAAGCGGTTTATGCGGGTTTCCTCTACGACTCGTGCTGGAGGGAAAGAATATTCGTGATCGCTTATTGCTTTCTCACTCGACTCCCGCTCAAATAAAATAGGGGGGTTTTCATATATGAAAACTGTTCCTCGGCGCGCAATACATCTTGGGTGATTGTGGGCCTTTAAAATAAGACAAATAAACAAACGCCAGATAGTTTTATGTCCATTCCTGACTGCAATTTTAGTATTTTTCACATTACCTTGCAAATTTATGCTGGCTAAAAATGAGGATGTTCCCTCTAAGTTCATGAACAATCTTGCTCTTATCCTCAGGTGTGCCATGTTCCAAGACATGCTGAATGACATAGTTGCCGTACTGATCTTGCACAAGCCTCTCAGTGTGTTGGTGCAGTTCCTCCAGTATGGGACTAGTCTGTTCTGGCATGCAGTGCTCCAAGATGCGCTGGATCACACGACAGCCATAAGGATGAGTAGACAGGGCATACACCTGCATAGATAGGAATAGAAAATGTTATGTTTGCAATAATTTCTTTTTGATGTACTCCAGATCCAAAGATTACCAGAGGTTGCTGAAGATTTATTGAAGCCATCCCAAAATTTACTGAACACAAAAATAAAATAGTTTGTTTAAAATTTGATGAGCAATATTTAATGTTTGAAAAACTGAAAGTGCTGCTTTCACATCAATAGCTGCAACTCAAAATTTCTATACTAAAATGTTAGAGCCCAGGATTTCACCCTTGGGACAAAGTGTTTTATGGAACTGAGAATGCCATCACTAGGCCATTTCTGAGTTGCTTTGAACCTCATCATGAAAGTGAGGCTTCATGTTTAGCTTCTATTTTGAAAATTAGTAAATTCATTCATATGCAAACATGAAACAAAGCTTTGCACTTAGCCTTGCCTTCATAGTGAGATTCAAAGCAAATCAGAAATGGCCTACTGGGCAGGAGACAAAGGGAATACCAAACCAAATTACAGTTCAAGTAAGGTCTTAGATTAAAATAAACACAGAAGAACAACATAAGGAGGAAAATATACCTGGGCTTGGAACGCTCCTATTATAAACTGAAGCGACGACGGGTCAACACACTCGATGCACTTTTGGACCACATGGTTCCCATTCTGATCTTTAACACACTTCAACACATGTCCGTCCAGCTCTCTTACAAGGTCGTTCTAAAATGAGACCACAAACACAGAAATTGACAATCAATTCTCAAGAATAATGTGCTTTTGATTTGATGCAGATACTTTTGAAATTAGTTACTCCTAGCATATTAATCACCACCATCTGGGTCCATAAACCTCTCGCAAGCTATGCAAGGTAAGTCTCACATATTAATTCTAAACAATAGACTTTGCACTCCAACAATTCTCGAGAAACCTCCCAAATAACACATTAGAACTCTGGACACAAAAACAAGGCCCAAGAGGCTAGCAAAAATGTCTGGTGGACTCTTTGCTCTCAAGTTAACTGACCTCAAAGGAGGAGAGACAGTGACAACCTGCACAACGCAATGTCAACTGTGTAGACCTTTACTACTGCTGGGTCTAGCAGATGATCCCAATCTCACCCACTCCCCAGAAATTTCAATTTAGCTTCATACCTTTCTTTATAATTTTTTGCCTTTGAGACACGCCACCCCACCCCTTGGCATCCCACCCCCACCCCCTGGCTCCACACAATACAACAGAATATGACATCCTACCTGAACATCAGGAGAAATACACTCCAGAGCCTTTTGAATCACACGACATCCATACATCTGCAGGGCAAGCGGCAACACATGTCCACGAATACAGTTAGCAAGGTGGTGCTTCTGATCCGGACTTCCAAATTCAAAGAACTTCTGAATTACATAGTTTCCAAACACGTCGGTCATCAAACTGTATGCTGCTGGCAGGATTTCATGGAACACCATCTGCTTTTCATTAGGGGAGGCACGTTCTAACTTCTGCTGAATGAACCTCGAGCCATGTTGATCCTGCGAGAACTCCACAATATGATTGGCCAGGTCTCGGAGCTGGATGTTGGGATAGCGATTGTTGCGAAAGTCCTCTAACAGCCTGCTCCGACCAGATTCTTTGCCTCTGGATCCTCTGAAGCTACTGCCACCCAGTGCTGATGATCCAAAGGGCATCCCACTCAGGCTACCAAGAGAACCTTGGTACTTAGTTTCCCGAGGTGCAGCAGCGAGTTGCATGTAGCGCGACAGACCATTAGAGATGGGGCTACCCACAGTGAAGCCAGACTGCCCTCCATAACCGGACTGACTGCCAAACCCTGACTGGCCTTGTGAGAGAAGTGGGGGTGTGGGAAGCTCCTGTGGGGCATTGTAAGAGGGCTGTGCTGAGATGGATAAACTGGCAAGGCTGTTCACACCACCAGCCGTGGTGTAGTACTGAGCGATTCCAGCTCGTTTGCCGTAGTCAGTGGCATTCATCGAGTCTCGTCTTGTACCTCCGCCTGGAATGGTCCCCACAGCACCCACTCCTGAGGAACCACCCACAACACTGCCGAGCATTCCCAAGGCACTGCTGTTCAACTGTTGCTGCTGCTGTGTTTGTTGGCCAAACAGCCCCATGCTTGATGCCCCACCCATTGAGCTGGCAGTACCCATTCTTCCTGCTGCAACAGAGCTAGCCCCTGCATTCTGTGCATTCACCACCACTGGCGATACCATCCTTAGTGTCCCCATCTGACCAGCTGCCATTTGCGCTGTAGCCATGTTGTTAACATTCTGTGCATTACCCAGTACCAAGTTTCCTGACTGGTCATAGTATGCAGTGGCTCCTAACCCTAATGGCGCAGCACCAGGGGGAGCAATCAGCTGGTAGTTGGTGCCGGGAGAGGCAGCTGCAGCCATGGCTTGCTGTGTGTGCGATGGTGGCGTGCCTATGATCTCCATCTGCCCCTGTAGAGGCCGTCCTGTCATCCCACCAGAGTTGGAACGGAGCAGCTGCGCATGTTGAGCCTGTTGCTGTTGCTGTTGTTGCTGCTGCTGTTGGAGGTAGCCTCCAGTATTCGATGCCCCAGCAGCTGAATACATGCCCCATGGCTGGACACTGTAGGCAGCATACTGAGGATGAACCACTTGAGGTGCACCGCCACTGACAGCGGCAAGAGAGGGGTTACCATAAGGATCCTGTGTTGGCTGAGCTGTGATAAAATATGGGTTTGGATGGCCTAGGCCAGTAGATTGCAAACCAGATTGTAATCCCAGCTGTTGTTGTTGCTGTTGCTGCTGCTGCTGCTGCTGTTGTTGTGCAGCCATTGCCAGTGCAAGCTGATGCTGGTGAGTCAACTGAAGAGATTGACCTTGCTGAGAATTGACCGCATTCTGGCTTTGCAGAGATGCACCTGAGACCATTACAAAGTCTGACGGGCTTGTAGGGGTACCTATCACTGGCTCCCGCTGCGGCGGATGAAAAGACAGCTGTTCTAGTTGCACACTTTCAAGGGGGTCTATCAAAGCCACGGGCGGGGCAATGTCTTCAATTGGATCTGCCTGTTTGTAGGGCTTGGGCTTGCTCTGGCCCACTGGTGGTTGAGGAGGGAGTGTAGGTTGGGTGACCTGTTGAGCATCTTGCTGTTGTGAGCCTGATGTGGGGGAGGGCTGTCTACTGCCAGGAGTGCGGCTGAAGAAACAACAGAAACAGAGTTTAATAATCCAAATACTTCAATGGAACCCAGACAAAGTGTGTCATGAGGATAAGTGAGTGAAAAGTCTTTTAAAGTAATTAAGTGAAAGGTCCATGATAACAACTCCTATAATTGGTAAAACCACAAAAATAAACAGCTGTTAAAATTTTCAAAAAACTAGACAAAATAATAAACCAACGCACAGGGTTGCAATGCAACAAAAAAGCGTTTGTGAAATGAAATTCAAAGTCCTGTCATCTAGCATGCAACCTAAAACATATTTATGATCAAAAAGCATCCAACCCAACCATTGAGTAAACCATTCCATGAGAAAATAACTGGAAAAGAAACCTTTCCTTATTCGAATAGAAATATTATTTATCATGTTCACCAACTTTTTTTTGGCTGTTTTCTCTAATTTACATTCAATATGGTTATTCTTGGCTGATCACTTTTCAGATTTGTTAACCACCTTAAGGTGAAATAATTTGTCAGCCACCTAATTACAAGGGCAAGTCAACGACAAAAAAAACAAAAATTATTGAAGCAAAAACTTCAAAATGGAATTATGTAAAAGAGAACTTTCCAGAAAACTGATAACTTGGAAAAATAGAAAAACGCAACAAAAAGCTAAACAAAAAAGGAACAAAAATAAGAAAAAACTCAGCAAATGACATGATTTTGATCACCAGATTTACTCCATCAGTTCAAATAAATTTTAAAGTTTTCAATCCATTATCTCAATCAAATATCACCAACTGATCTTGATCAAATGACACTACTATCTACCACAGCACTCATTTAATATGACTTTGTGTAGTGCAGAGCTATGTAAGAATAAAATGAGTGTGCAGATTTGACTGTAATTTTAGAAATTAGCATGCAGAATTAAAGCAAAATCAATACAGTTTTACACATTCATCCACACCTGCCTTAAATGTATACAAATGCTGAGTAAAACTTCCAAACATGATGGCACCATTAGGTGCACCTTGGATTGCATGAAATTTTAAGTATCTGTGGCCTACAAAATCCTTTTGTCTTCCCCTTGTGAGAAAATCAAAGCAGAGGCATTAAAACCGCCTAGCTGTTAAGTGACATCGAGAGATCTACAGTAAACACAGCCTGCCAAGCTGAAAACTTGGTGGATTTATCATACAATGTGTTCAAACCAAGCACAAATATCTCCCACATTCTTTTTTACAGAAACACATATGGTAAGTTAAAAAAATCTAATATAATAAATAATTTGATGATAAAGTGAACAGGTAGAGAAAGCTGAGCATACCTTATGACAATAAACATGCAAATGCTGAAACCTGCATCACAGATATCACAGCCAGATCTACAGACAATTGCAAGCTAATCGTTGATGATCATGCTTTTGCAATATAAAGACAGAACCTCATATTGCCAGTTAAATGCAAGATTGCAGAGAAATAAACCGATCAGTTTTTTTTGTAGGTCTACTGAGGGAGAAAAGCTTGCTCAATGTAGGACTGATTCAGACAAAATTCATTAATATTTCATCGCCCTGATTTACAATTCAACCTCTGGGGACGCATAATTTAACTCTTTTGTTTGCCAAGGTCAAGGTCTTGTTTTCAAATCAAATATATCTCAAACCCAAAAATGAATTTAAAAGAAAAGAAAAACAGAAATAGTATTGGCTAAGCATATACAATTCAACAGTCAACACAGCAAGTAAACATTTTAGTGTAGGTTGTAATTTTTCAAGTCACCTGTGACTAGTTAAACAACAAGACTCACAACAATGATCTTAATAATTATGCAAAGTACCTGATACAGTGTACATTCATTTTTATCAGAGGAGTTTAAATAGGAAATTGAATTTCTTATTCAACTGGGTTGCCTAGGATGCAGGATAGAAAAACTAGTTACAGCTGTAGTTATGTATCAAAATGTCACCAGTGAGGCCCCTTTTGGCCAAAAAGGTACAACAGCTAGATCAAATAAAGGAAACAAAAATACACAATGCATGTATCCCATTATGTATATACGCCACTGCCACGATAAACAGGTTTTGTGTCTTTTGCACTTTAGAGTGATTCTTTTTTTACCAAATATAATGAATGAATGAATTAAATGTTTATTTTAACACGGTAAAAGTATCAGTATAACAATAGAAAATGAAGAAATTCATCTTAAGTATAATTTTGTATTTACTGGTTCACAAATTTGCCGTGTGGGAGTCCGATACAGAGAGCCATTATTCAATTTTTCTCTCGAAGTTGCGTAGAGATGTTGTGGTGCGGATATCCTCAGGAAGATCGTTCCAAAGAGAAGCTCCGCTATAACTGAAACTACGCTTCAGGTAGTCAGTTCTTGGTATCAGCAAGTACAATTTGTCACTTGCATCACGAAGATCAAAGGACAAAGTTCTCGGAGTGAACATGTTACAAAGATAATTTGATAATAAGATAATATGCGAACCATGCTTATGTGGCCATTTGAATGAAAGCTACAGAGCAGTTCCTTCCTGTGGTGCATTTTACTATGCCATACAATGCTGTTCTAAGTTTGGAGTCTGTGGATCAAATCCTAAAGTGACACCATTTAAATGAAAGTTACTGAATGGTACATTTCACTAGTGCCTGTTATTTTGCTATCAGCAGGCAAGAACAACAACAACAAAAAGACGAAAACACAGGAAGTTGTTGGCAAACTAAGTCTACAAATAAAGAATTCTAAAGAACATGTTTATTGTACAAGAAATTAAACCACAAAATTAGTTATTACAATAAAGAAAGATGCAGTGTTCTAAGACCTTCTACAGAAAAGCAAGGATTCTGTTCATTGCATGGTTTATCTCCCCAGTAATGACCACATAGTGACTCTGGGAAGCACAAGGAATATACAACGCACTGCACCAAACCAGTGAGACACTGGGGGCAGATTTGATCTCCAACGACATGGCAAGGAACAGACATCATGGATAATGTGTCTCAAAGACACTCAGCTCCTATAAGCCATTTAGACAGAGCCAGTGAGGGCCAACCCACTGGGTGTCAACGTTGGACACTTCTGCTATTGACTAGTGCTCTCAAAATAAAATACTGTTAACTCGCTTTATTGCCGACAACCTCAGGACCGCAAGTTAGTGTCCTATGGTCCTATTATTACAGACTCTCTATATATAACAGGTACCAACTCATGATCCATTGCTCTTTATTATGGCGAGAGCTGACTGCAAACAGTGAAGCAAGTAAATCTGCTTTATGTAAACCATGAATCTAGTCGAATGCTGTTGTTGTAAAACATGTCCAACTACGTATACAGTTAGTAACTAATATATAGTCTGAAGTAGCAGGTTTTCTAGCTGGATGCCAGCACTTAACAAGAACGTTGTAAGCAAGTACAACTATTAAGAGAATCTCACCTGAAAGTGCCAGGAGCCTTGTCGTCCTCTCCATTCTGTTTTCCAGCAGGCTTGGGTGACTCATGCCCTTGCTCCTCCTGTAGAGCATTCTTAACTTCCTCAGCTGTGCCTTCTTCAAATGGTGATCCTCCCTTGCTTCCTTTTCTCTCTCCATTGGTCTTGGGCCCCTTGTCAGAAAAAACATCAGAAGATGGTGAAGTGCCCTGTCAATCACAGGCAAGCACCGAGCTTTTAAAATTAAAAAACTAGGCTTACAGAACAGAGCTCTTTCTCTTTCCAGCCATTTGATGTTTGACCCTTTAGATTTAGCCACAGGGCTATGAAAAGTTTGATCCTTGGGTAATTTAACTGGAAAAGAAAGCACTGAAATATCCAAAACTAGGAAAAAAAACCCTGTTTTTATTTCCCATTTCCAAATCCTTTTCGAAAAGTGACACCATAAACATTTTAGTTGCCATGGTCTTAACATAGAGGACTGAATCACAAATATTTTGAATAAGAACATTTTGATCCATGATTTAGTCAACTTTTGAAATGTTTTGAAGTAGTAGCAGTATAACCAAGTGCTCCTATAAATTACTCCCTCCTTGTTTTCTAGTGAACTTTTAGTTGGTGACTGACCCAGCTCTTCAGTGCTGTGTAAGAAAGGCCGCAGCAATTGCTGCAAAAATTTCAGCCATTGGGTGGTTTACAACACCACACAACAGCTATGTGAGAAAACACAAGTGGTACAAAACAAACCACAGAGCAACTTATCACCTTTAAACAACAAACACAACATTAGACACACTTACAAATCCTGCTTTAATGATTTGCGCGTCCAATTCTTGCCCACCGGGTGATGAAGCCAAAACATATTCAACCATACTGAGTCCAACACCATCTGCTGATCTTGGCGATAGCACACTCTGCGATTCGGAAGTGGTATTAAAATTCCCCCCTTTGGACGGACGCTGGACCATGATAGGCTGTGAGACGGCATGCTCAGACTGTGCCATGTGAGGGACGGATGGACCCCATGCTGTCTCCCTCCACTGTTCGCCAAAAAAGATCCCTGTAGTCATCCCTGTCTGATTCTCCTCTCCCGTATCCTGTACATCCCAGAGTTTCTTTGCAGTAGAAGCAATCTGTGACAAACGGCATAGTTCAGAAGGTAAACAAAGAAAATTTGAAGACTTGCGACGTCAATGACAAAGCTGGTTTTTCTACTTCAGGGTTGCCACTTATCAAGATAAAAAAAAAATTCCCTGACCACTAACCAGTTTTCAAATAGTAAAGCCAGTAGCTATGATTCCACAAAAATAGATTCCTTTATAAATGTTGTTTCCTAAGATAAGATAATGATTAAGATAATGTTTATTTGTGCTTTTTTTCTATTTACAAACTTGGTGGCTGTACAAAAAAATAAAATTCCCTGACTTTGACGCAGACATCACTATTTTCCTGACTTGATATAAAATTGCCTGACTTTTCTGTGACCTTGAAAACAGTCTGTTCTCCCCTGACTGTGGGAACTCTGTACTTGTGGCTCTCACCTTGCCCAACTAACTAATAATTGAACCCAACACAGGAAGTTTAATGGGAGTGAAGGGGAGTGGGGTGGGGACAGAAAACACTTTTCAGTGTATGACAAAAAATTGTCCTTGTAAATGGTATACTGTTGCCCAAGTCATATGACACAAACACCCTAGTGAACTAAGTTTTTTAACTTTTCTATGTTGAGAAATAATTACCTCTTCTATCGGTGTGTCGGCCTTCTTTTCATTGTTGTTCAAAGACAAACTCTGGAACTTATCATCCAGTTCCCCGTCTTTGCTATTTGTCTAAGAAAGGACATACAATGTAGATGGATAGTTAAATAAGCCCTTGATTACAATTTACAAGAAACAAGCCCAAGGAAATGTGACTAGTTAATATACAGCTTTTTTAACAAACGTTGTCCCCAAAGAAGTGTACGCAACAATGACGAAAGGTAGTCTGGAAAATACCCAATAAAATTTCAATAAAAGTTCAGAATCCACATTGCCCATCATCTCAAGTCTTCGCTGTATAGTCGAGGCATTACTCTGAGCTTTTATTGAAATTTATTGGGGTTTTTTTTTGGACAACCTTGTCAAAAGAGCTGTATACTTTATTTCTTCAAATTAACTAAGCAATTATACAGTTAACCCCAAACACTTAAAATGCACTAAAGAAAAATAAATTCTTATTCTAAAGTATGGAAGTTCTGTTCATTGCATGGTTTATCTCCTCAGTAATGACCACATAGTGACTCTGGGAAGCACAAGGAATATACAACGCACTGCACCAAACCAGTGAGACACTGGGGGCAGATTTGATCTCCAACGACATGGCAAGGAACAGACATCATGGGTGATGTGTCTCAAGGACACTCAGCTCCTATCAGCCATTAAGACAGAGCCAGTGAGGGCCAACCCACTGGATGTCACGTTGGACACATTATACAGCTTAATTTTCAACAACTCACCGGACATTTTATTACAAAACTGAATATAAAGTTCTGACCATATATCCACAATCTTAAGTTTAGTCCGACACAACACCCGTTTATACACAAAAGCATTAAAAATGCTAAGTGTTGTCTTTATCACTTTCTCAGCTCCGTTTACTTGAGATTAAAGTTGAAAATGGCAGTGCATTTTGGGATCAACCCACAGTACAGTGTATGTTGCCTTTTATGTCAATGGACAGCATGTCGAGTAAAAACTCCACAATGAAAGAAGTCTGGACAATACTCAATACGTCCAATCAAAGTAAAGATCTGGAAGGGCACATATCATGTTTGGCCAGAAAAATTATTTCCCGTACTGTTTTATACGCTTCTTGCTACAGCTTGCAACGACAACCAATCCTTCACTTCTTGTTTCAAAGTAGAGCAGAAATTAATGCAATCATAAAGCACTCCTCATTGCCTATATCAATGCTACTGAACTTCACAATGTTAATCTGTCAGAACCCAAAATGGTTTTGTGTAAAAATAAATTACAAGTTCAAAATCATATGGTTACATTTAGGGACTTTTTTTTCTTGTTTAACAAGAAACCAAAAATGGTTTAGTGTGAAAATACACAAGTTCAGAATCATAAAATTGCATTTAGATGCCAGAAGAGTTTTTTGGTGATAGATGCATTTTTCAGGCAGTGACAAAGGCACACTGGGAAAAAAGGAAAATATTAATCTGAATGCTCCCATCAGGAGTCAAACCTAAGACCTTCTGATTACTAGTTTGGATGCTCTACCACTGAGCTACAGGAGACATGTGGGAGCTACATGTAGGCCATTACACTAGGTTCATGTGACTAACATCCTACACATTGTTAGGATTTGAATGTTGGTGAGTGGCATATGTGAAAGAAATGTCACACTTCTATCCCAGCTTTTTTTCTTGTTTGACAAGTTCACAATAAAATCCAGAAAAAAAAAAAGCCAAAGAAAGCGAAATAATAATTACATCATCATTAGCACAACTGTTTGGAGTATATGCTCTCAAGATATTTTACTACCACCAAGAGAGCTATCAAACAGAATCCAAAATTTTAAATACTGTATGCCCTATATTATGGAGTTACATTTTTTTTAAGAGTAAAAGGCACGTTTCCCGAGAAAATAACAAAAATGTTGACATATACAACTGTTTAAACATTCCTGCTGATTGGTGACAGATTTGAAGCCCACATTACAGCATAAAGAGAATAACATTGGCAAGGTTTTTAACAAGTTTCCAACCTCACAGATGTTAATTACATTACTACATGCAAGCCTTCATCTATATATGTAAACATCAACGAAAAATTATGTGAAAAAGACTGCAATGTGAACTTTTCAAGGAACTTCATTCTCTTTAATATTATTACGTCTGACGACCAGGGAGTATTGATTTGAGAAGATTTACCTCATCATTCATGCTCACTATACCAATAAAATTATAACTACCATTTCTACAGCGTGCATAATCAATGTTCCATGGAAGGGTCATGGAATGAATTTTGATGAGCTTTCAAAACGGAGTTTTAGGCATAATTTCCACAACAACACAAATTTGCATTTTCAAAAACTAAATCCAATTTACTTTTAAACCGCTTCTTAGCTCCAATTGTTGTAAATAGTAGAGGAGAATAGGGCTTCAGAATCACAGATAACAACAATGGAATTTCAACCTTTCGTTTTCAATTTTAGCAAACACCTAACTTTAATGCCGATATTGCAGCTTAGATGAGAGATTCATATTCAATTTATCCTTGCAACAAAACACGGCTTACTAAGTCATGAAGAAAGATTCTTTGCTATAAGAGTTCTTCTTTTAAACATCATATCAGCGTGATTGCAAGGCGACAGGAATAAGAAAACAGCACCATCGAATGTTAATTTACTCACGCAGAGACTAGTTATAGCGAGCAAAATTTCGTCATCGAAGCTACTAGTCCATCAGCTGAAGAATTAGTGCATTCAATTTGCAAGCAGAATTATACACCTACATTTCCGTTTTCGCAATGTCTTATTTTGGCATGCACAAAAGGGGAAAACGGTTGACAAGAAAATATGACATGATGCTATTCAAGTAAATAGGACGACGCTATAATCGATGTATCAAGGTAAAACACAAGCGTACTTTGTAACAGGAGATTCACGCTATCAACTCCCACGTTAGCTTGATTGAATACATTCTATCTGTACCAAAACTAACAGTGAAATACACAGTTCTTCGTTGCAAAGGTGGACGCTTTCTCTTCGCAAATATCTCCAGACTCAGTCCACCTTTGCAAACATTTCACTGCTCAAACATACAAGGTAGCGTTAGCAATGTTGACAAGCTCAACTCATAAACGATTTTTAAGCTTATAACAATGCTTACTTGCTCCGACATTCCTTCACCAACCGATGACCATCGCTGGCCGGAAAAATTGCCTTTGTCGTTTTCTGCAACTGTTTTGGAAAAACTTGTAGCGACGCCTTGGCGCTGGAAGAGATAACTCGCGACTTCGCCGTTCGACTTTCCTCCTACAATTTCGAAGCCTTGGTTTGTTGTCTTCGATCCACCATTATTGGTGCGTCCACCAAGTTTTGGAGACATACCATTGTTGTGGTACGCTCCATCTTCCCATCCAACTTCGTTCATGCCAAGAACACATGGAAAACTCATTGGACGGATCTAAACAGGAGAAAAATGTCCTACGGTCAACAACGAACTCAGCGTATTGTAGCTCGTAGCGATACGGGGGTGTGACTTGCAGCGCTTGCAAAAACTGCGAGGAAGCGAGTAATCCGACAACGAAAATAATCCATAAAACATATAGTGCAATTATTTGTAGCCTCAAATGCCGTACAAAAACATATCTAACACAAAGGATGGTCGTTCAACTAACCGGATGCAAAAGGCCTATGAAAGAAAGGCCATTCTTGGCATGGCCGTCGCTGGCTTGTCAGATAAGGACAATCCCGTGAGGCCTCACGGGCCGAACTGTAAACACGTGGTTCGCTTCTGATCGACTTCGAACACGTGCGAGAAAAAATTATTGAAACTTTTGCCAAGTTGCAAAGGTCAAACTAAACTACGGTAAGAGAGAAAAATAACTCTTGACCCCTGCAAATGAGCGATAAAACTAAATTTAAAAAAGATAAACGATAGTTCCAGCTTCAGGTATTTGTTTTTGTGCTTTCCTGCAATCTGGTAACATGTGAAATTAATATTTAAAACGTAATGTTCGTGCCATTTAAAGTTTCATCAGAGATGAGTAAAAACTTGCAATGAGCAAGTCAGCGTATTTCAGTGAAAAGGTTTCGAGTTACATTGGACCCTACACTAAGAATTTTCCATCGAAGGATATTTTTTTCGCTTCGTTAGTTTTCTAAACTAAACAATCTAAGGAATGTAGCTTAGTTAAAATGTTTCTATTATTCATGCGCTGCAAGAGACCGTACGCACAAAAAGCAGTGCAAGAATTACTTCAACAGAATTTTAAGCGCATTAAAATCTAACAAAAAAACAATGTGCCAATTTATTTTATGGTTATGAAATCCTCGTAACAATTTAAACGCCTTACAGCTCACCGAAATTGATTCGTTCTGGTTGAATTGGTCATCTATATGAGAATTCCTAAATGCGAACATATGTATCAAAACAATTTATCTCAAGATTTTTATGAACGAGTCGCTGACGGAATCAAACCAACATACTTACATGATCGCACTTGATCAAGCCACAGGACTTTGTCTTCCAAGGCCAGTTGTTGATTTGGGATGGGAATGAAGGTTTTCTTTGCAGTTTGCTTGTCATTTCATTTTTTGATGTTTACAGCTTCAAAGATTTTTACCCTCTCAGTGAATGAAACACTTTTACCTCGCTTTTATGTTACACGATAGCTGCCTCACTTTCGCGTTACAAGCCATTGTACCCAGGATGCAGTGCGCCAAGGGTAGTACATTTCCAATGAAGAAATGAACTTTTTCTTCTATAATACCTCGTTTTTCAACCTTATTTTGGCGATCGTCAGTTTTAAAGTTGCTCATGCAACAAACGTGGATGTTCAACAAACTTCAGGTATACCGTGTATTGCGTTTTACATCTGTTTCAGAGCTTCCGGCATGCGTTCTTGAGACACAGTCTAGTCTGATCTCATCGAGGGATTTTGTTTTTGTTTTGGTTCAAATGACATCGCTTGATTGCTTATCCGCTCGAAGGACAGCTTATTCAATCGTGTTACCCTGGCTGTCAAACTCTATTACCTACTTTTGTAGGAATTTAGCTCTCCAACCTTACATCGTCACAACTAACGTTTCTTTTGAACTAAAATAGATATTTCCCTTGCAATTTTAATTTATAAGTGTGTTCTATAAATAGTTATGCAATTCATGTACCGCAGTTTTGGCTTGAACCTTTTTCCTTTATAAGCCATCCTTATTTCACCGTAGACTTAAGTTAATTTGATGCCAATCTGATCTCTGTTGCATTTGGCCTGTGTAGCAAATTATTATTTTAAAAGAGGTACAATATAAGGTTATTCATATCAATGTTCACTTTGTATTTTCCTATGGCCAAATTATAAATGGTGTTAATGAACTAGCACTTTGTTTATGTTAGATTATTAAACTTCATTTAGATTATATAGTTCAAGTGAAAATATGAGAGATACAATTTTCTCTTTTTAAACATTATTTTTACTTATCATGATCCTAATATATGATATCATGTATTTGTAGTGGACAAGGCACTTATTAAACAGTTAAACTTCCAGTGTCAATTGTAAGATGTTTTAGCTTTTACCAGTCTGAAGACAAGAAACTACACTTCTAGTGTGACCATTCAAGTAAAAGCTGTCTAGCCATATTTTTCTGTGCATCTTTTGGCTGTTTTTTTTTTTCCAAAATTCAGATAATTTGTCTATCATGAGGATTTTTAAGAAATACATGTAGAGTTAACAAAAGGTTTCATGTTTTTGTACATCTCTGTCGCCTAAGTCTCTTATTATTTGTAACTTACCCTCTGTTCTGGCGCTGGCCTGTTGACAGACACTGGAAGGGTGATAAAAACCATTCTTCTGAATAAAATATTCTCCTTTAAACATATCTGAAACACATTTTAAATAGTGGCAGTTTTTACAGGAATATATGTTGAGTTCTAATCCTCACTATAGCAAGTTCAAATGTTGTCTTTACTGAAATATTGACACCAAGTCAATTGGAGTGTTGTGGAGTTAATTAGTAATTAACCTAGAACACAGTTTGAATTCTAAATCATCGGTCATGGTGTTTCATTGGCTTGCTCTATGTTGTGTTTTCAGTTCACTTATTTTGAATGTGATCCACCTGTTTTCTTTGTGCTTCTACTCAGTTGATTTTAAAGTCCACAACCTTTGTTATGGAAAACCAATTTGAGCAAGTTTGCATTATTTGACCCTAAAAACATTTCAGCCCAAATACAGCCAAAAAATGAAAATATCTTTACTCTACATTGCAGAAGTTTTAACCAAAACTCCAACATTAATTTGAAATGTACTATTCAACTGTTTTCATCAGAATACTTTGTAGCCATAATTATGTGAAAGAATAAAATGACAATTACATGTTAAGCTTGGAAGACATGTCTTAACATTCTTATGTCATTTTCAGTTGCAAATTTTTGTTGCAATTTGAATTTTCAAAATATATCTCCATAATTTGTTTATGTTTCTTGTATTAAAATATTGTTACTAGATGCTCATGTTTTCATGACCGTTTGGAAGTATCCGACACATAAAACATAATTCCAAGGTATGACTCTGGAGTTCATTGTTTTTAAAATCATATATTTAAAAATATCACATACAAGTACATCTATTATTACAATGAGAAACCCAATAAATGATAATTATTATATAATTACAGTTCTGTTGCACCAAGTGGATAAATTTGTGCTATTTGTTGTGTAGCATTCTTATATTTTTAGTTTGAAAATTTAGCAAAAGATGTGACAAGCCAAGTGTATCAAGCATTAAGCCCATAGAGAGATGAGGTTATTAGGTCATAAGCATTTATTGTTCTGCTTTTGATTTCTTCTGTTACATCACTTGGATGACAACATTAGATAATGCATCCTATTCCTAGGTCAAGTTCTGTTAATCAAGTTTTACTCACTCAAACTTTTCTTTTGGTGTTAAGTTTATCCAGCAATTCTTTAAGTTTCAATTTTTTTAAAAGCACATGTAGTAAAATGCTGTAAGTTTTGGTCATTTTTTATTTGAAGAGCCACTTTTGTAGAAACAGAAATTATTCGTGTTAAGCTAATGTTTGTTTCAGGTCAAAGAATTCTTAAAAAGCAGTTTTGACAAAAAATTTGTTGCCTAAAATTTCTATCAGAAGAAAATATTAAAATCAAATACCACCACAAAAAACAAAAAAATACTCTTCAATAACTTTCGTGTGAATGGTCACGCCTTGGGATTTCCTTCACAGGCTCAAAATTTAGAAGCACCTTGTACAGCGTAATAAATAGAACCACAGGAAAGTACTGCTCAGTAGCTTTCATTTGAATGGTCACACTTTAGGATTTCATCCACAGACCTGAATATATGAATCACATTGTGTCTTATCAGTACCACAGGAAAGTACAGCATACTGCCGGTTAGCTTTCATGTGAATGGTCCCACTTCAAGATGTGCAGCATAATGTAAGCCAAGGACAAATGGAATAATTTCTTTATGTTCACCCAAATTACAGCAGGACATTAAAAAAATACAGGGCTATACTTTGGTCATACTTTGGTTGGATTCCTCTACATAGTAGCTAAAGAAAATACTACTTTTAAAATATATTCTCAAACTCATTAATAATAATTATTCATCAAGCCAAAACAAAGCAAATCACTACCGTGAAGGAGGTTTAGAAATGTGATCTTAATTTTGTGAACTTTTGCTTTGAATTTCTCCAAGAATAATCAATAGTTTGAGAAGTTATATCAAACACTCGAAAGAGGGTTTCCTCCTATTTCCAAACACCTCGAAGTTGGTTAAAAAATCTCAGCTGCGCCTCGTTTGTCCAACCTACTTCCCGGTGTTTGGAAATCGGAGGAAACACTCTTCCTCATGTTTGATATATTACTACCTTAATGTTCCGCTTTAGGTTTTCATCATGTACAGATTTTCCCAAAAGTTCTAAGAGTTCTTCTTATCCTGTAGAAACAAGTAAAATAGTTTAAATGTCATTTTTTTGGCTATAAAGGAATGGATCACAGAAACACGCTTACCCTTATTTTATCACTGTGTTATACTTAATTATCACAATGAATAAATCAGGGGAAGTTTGTTATCTAGTAGTAGCAAAGAAGATTGCCATGGTACGTAAAAGAGATGAAGATGTTTAAAAATCACCATGATGGTCCACAGACATATAAAAAAGTTAATTTAATTTGTAAAAATGTGTTTTTAATCAGCAATGTTTTCCCTAATGATTCAAACAATATTTTTTTTTTACCATTTTGTGCAATGGTGTGTCTAGTCAATTAATAATAATTATTTTATTTAATATTTAGTTTAACTTTTATTTTTCCCCTTTATTTCTGTATTTATTTACAATGGTATGTGTAAGTCAATAAATAATTTTATTTAATATTTAGTTTAATTTTTTATTTCATTCTTGTTTCAGTAGATGTATTAATTTTATATACGTGTGTTGCACTCACTTGTGAGATTTCTAAGACAGGAATTTATCATTATTTTTAATTATTAATATGAAGATCAATACATTACCTTGTTTAATTGTAACTCTGCAGATTCCTGGCAAATTTCCTTAGCTTTCCAAAGATTGTTGAGAGTACTTTCCAAACTCTTCAAGCAAGATGATACTTAATTATACCCCAAAAAATAACTCTTCTATTTTATTCACCAGGTCTAAAACATAATAAATTTATCTCACATAAATTTTACTTTGTTCCACATTCAATAGGGGCAAGTTTCCAATAGCTAGTTGATGTGATGATGTAATTATACACATACCATGACAATTTACAAACATGTGCCTGCAGTAAATTTACATTAAAGAGTACCAATGTTTCCCCTGTGGGTGAAATTGTTGTTGGTCATGGTTAGCGATTCCTAAAGTTTATATTGATAATAATAACTCATTACTATTTCTATGAATATTGTAGATTCCCTGCTTTGTCGAAAATGTGGCCACGATATTACGATAGCTGCAAATCTTGACAACAGGGCCAGTAAACTTGCTCTGCGACAGAGGAATGATACCATACTAGGCGTTCAACAATGCCTTATCCAGCTCTTCAAAAACCCTCATGGTACTTTTTCTTTCAGTCAGTTTTTCTATGTGTAATTTGACTATGCAAATTTTATTAAACATTGCATTGACCTTGTGGAAGGCCTCAAGCCCACCTGTAATACCAGTACCTTAAGCTACATTGTTAATTAAATGATTGTACTATATGTGTGTGTTTCATAGAATGACCTGTATATAGACTTTAAAGCATTGGCAGATCAAGACCTTCACATTAGTGGGGGACTCGCTCTTGAATATTGAACTGGCTTCTCTTCATCGCACAAATTAAAAATACCTCACTGCCTTAGTCCTATGGGGTGTGTGTTTGGTCTAAAAAAAATAAATAATAAGGAGGCCTGGGTATTCTAGACTCTCCAAGATCCCCCAGTGTAGACCATCAAAACATTTTACCCTCCAAGAAAAGAGAGGTTTCCAAATTCTGTTAACGAGATGTATTAATACAGACTGTCACCACTTCTGTACCAACCAATATGTAGTTCGCAATGTAGCTGTTATGATGAAGGTGTATAAGGGAACTGGTCATAACAAGTTTGTTTGAACAGGACCTACTTTGTCTGGGGTAGGATGATATGCTTATCAAAGACACCACCTATCTCATGAACATTACTGACAAAATTTTATTGGCTTTAAAATTTGAATTGACACAGGAATATTTAGCTGGTGAGAGTCAGCATTGCTAGATAAATAATAGCCTGTGAGCAAGCTCTCTATTAGGGTCAGCTGTAAGAGGATAACAGAGCGAAGCAAGAGGATTGGCCCCTGCCCCAATCCTCTCGTGGCTCTCTTTGCATGCTGCTCATGCTATATCCTTTCACAGCTGACCTAATACAGTCAATTAACTCTCACATTGCAGCCACCTCACTCTTACGGACACCCCGATAATATGGACAGCAGCTTTATCCCCAGCAAAAATAAATTACAAACATTTGACTGAAAAAAAATTCCCACTAACTCACGGCCCTGAGGGTGTCCACAATAAAGGAAGTTGACTGTAGAGAGCTTGCTCGCAGGCTAGATAAATAAGAAAACTAAGGTTTAAATCTCATATATTTTTTTACTGCTGGATAGAGGGGTGGCTATACAATAAAAACGCCATCTTTTGATGTTGAGGGAGGGGCCCTATCACCCTTATTTTCAATGAGAACAAGCAGGGGGCCTAACACTTCCAGGCCCCTTCCCTAATTTTAACATTTTTTTTTTTTTAATTTTTGTAGGCCAACATTTTGAGCTAATAACAGCCAAATCAGCCAATGTCAAAACCCATGGTGAGGTAGGCCTTGAATGAAGAAAGGCCTTAGCATAATTCTGTTACCTCCACTGTGAAGTTACATTCAGCAAATTGAAATGTCTTACTTGTTTTACAACCATCCAATATTGGTTTTGCAGGCATTTGAAGAGCATTCTTGGTTTCCAGGGTATGCGTGGCGGGTAGCTGTCTGCTCTCGGTGTGGTGCTCATATGGGATGGTGAGCAAATAGTTCTTGATATTAATTTGTCTGGTTACATGTAAAATACATAATGGCCTCTGTTTTTGCAACATTTTGTTTTTGTTACTTTTGGTTGGGTGTGAAAGCCAGGAATGGCCACACAAAAATTCAGGCACTTAAGAGTGCAACGAAAAATTGACCAAAATTCAACATAATTAAAAGGTGGTTGTTAGCTTTTAACTCTAATTCCAGTCAATTAGCTGGTAGTCAGTTAAGTTTAGCATTTAGTTTTGTACTTTAAAAAAAGTTTAGAAAATGAGGCACATTAATTAGCCTGATCTTTTAGCTTTGGATACCTTCAAAATTTCTTCAGGGTTTCCAGCAAAACTCTGCTGGTGATGAGCTAGTGTTTTTCAGCTTGAAAACTTGCCATAAGACAGCTGTTGGCCACACCTCTAGCCCTTGCATGCCCTGTTGTATAAAAATTTAGTCACTTGTTGCTTTTCTTTTTCAGGTCTTTTGAAGATCCTCATGAAAAAAGCCACCAAGACAGTAAACATCAAGATGAGCACAGTCATGATCGTGACAATGAACAAGATAAGGGTGCCTCCTCTAAGAAACCTTACTCATTTGTGGGTCTTATTTATCCAAAACTTATCCAGGAGCACTGTAAGTAGATGCTCTACTTGATGTTTTATTTATTGTCCACACAGTCAGTTTCTTAGAGTTGGTGAAAACTGGCTTGCAAGTTTACAAGTTAGTTTCATTCTGAATCATTTATTAATAATAATTATTTGTCGTCAGTCAGCTGGACAGACATGACATCTCTCATTAGTCACCAGTAAAAATTTCAGTCAGTCTTGATGGATCAGAGAATTAACTCCAAAGTTTACGTTCAAGTGCTTAAGTGAACCCATGAATTTCCCACTGAACGTTAGCCCTAGTAATTGCACAAGGCAAAGAAAAAAATCTCTGACCTCGACAGGAATCAAACCCACAACCTTCAGATTTGATCATCTGTTGCTCTACCGACTGAGCTACAAGGCCAGATGGAGCAAGTCCTGGGTGATTATGGTGGTAATTGCCACAAATGCGAATGTGAAGGGTACAAAATTAATTGGTGCCAGGGGCACAACATTCATTTGTATAGTTGGTCAGTCAGTCAGTCAGTCACACAGGCAGTCAGTCAGTCAGTCTATCAGTCAGTCGGTCTATCAGTCAGTCAGTCGGTCAGTCAGTGGGTCAGTCAGTCATTCAGTCAGTCAGTTGGTCAGTCAGTCTATCCGTCAGTCGGTCAGTCAGTCTATCAGTCAGTCATTCAGTCAGTCAGTTGGTCAGTCAGTCTATCAGTCAGTCGGTCAGTCAGTCTGTTGGTCACTCAGTCAGTCTATCAGTCAGTCAGTCATTCAGTCGGTCAGTCTATCAGTCAGTCATTCAATCAGTCTGCTAGTCACTCGGTCAGTCTATCAGTCAGTCAGTCATTCAGTCAGTCGGTCAGTCAGCCAGGTAGTTAGATAAAGGGATTAATTTCTTAAGAAACCGTGGTGCTGCGTTGGTGGGGAAGTGGAAACAAACGTTTGGTTTTATCAACTGAATCTCTTTACAGTCGCCAAAATAATTAATTATCTTTATTTATAAACTGTTAATTAAAGTAAGATATAATTAATTTTTTGTTGTCATCTTATAGATGCAGACTCTTTGATTATCACACCCAGAGCATACAGAAGCTAATGAAGATTATCATAAACAAGACGCCCTATTTCATAAGTGTTCAAGAAAGTAGAATATTGTGGCTTTGATAACATTTTATGAAATCTGGCACGTAGAGGTTCATTTAAATTGCTGAGCTCTGTAGAGAAACAACAAGTGCTTACTTCCGAGTTACTTGAACCTCGTTATGAAAGCGAAGCTTCATAATTTTCACGCGAAAAGCTTTGCACTTAGCCTCGCTCAAATTGAGGTTCAAAGCAACTCGAAAATAAACAGCGTTTGATTTTTACGTTGGCCAAAGCTACGAGAGTTTAGTATGGAAACAAATGTGTGTTAATCGGATTGAACAGAGAGCTACGTGAAAAATCACTGCAGAGAGACAATGTTTCTGGTCTTTATTTTGTAGAAAAATATGTATAACAAACGTACAGTAAACAAATTTTTTCCATGTCTTTCTATGACAAAAAAAAAAAAAATAAGAAATCAATATTTTTTCTCTCTGTGTACAACCTAGTTAAATAAGATAGGAAGAGTTTTATACAAAATAAAGATCTAGTTATGAAACGTGAACATCTTCCTTTTCGTTTTCTTGAATTTTTTACATAATATTATTTATTTTGCTGAATCCAAGTGATTTAACGTCCCTTTCAAAGACTTAACTCTGGTCATTCAAACACTTTGTAAGGTATAGACATCTACACAAGCTTTTAGCTTTGAAATTTCATCGTGCGGAAATAAATGTTGTATGTACATTACTTGGAGTAAGGTAGACGTTTACATAACTTGAAAACACACTTTTTGTTTGGAGTTAGTTTAAGAAGTGTTCTATCGTAAAACAAATTTATAGATAAAGAAGTTTTCGGCTGATCGCAGGCTATGTCGATAATTGAGCTTTGTTACGCCTTTGACGAACCGTATAAATAGATACGGACGCCTAGGTGACACCCACCATCCGTTAATTTTACTTTGAATCACTTCCTGGTTTTTCGTATCGATTATTGCCTGATTCAAATTGTTTCGAGCAATTCTAAAAGTTGTATTGAACAGATAACTTGGCATTTCCCCGTACATATCCATAGGAGAATTTTCGAAAAAAAAATCGCGAAAATTTATTGATAAGAACGAAGAATACGTACGTAAAACTTATATTTTCCTCCGTGACAATCGTCGCGAAACACGGAGATTTTTTTAAATACAGAAATTTTAGAAAAATTATACAATAGGTACTGAGATTACAAATCTCTGTTGACTGGATGGTCTTGCACTCTTGCTAACTGTTTTCACTGACTGTGTTCACTGAATCAACGTAAGCTTCAGCCCATCTCTTGAGGTTCGCCTGTGATATAAAACAATTCAGTAAGACATTTTTCCCGCGTGTTTCCACAACAGTTTCTTATGCGTTTATTCAAGCTACCAATAAAATAAAATATAAACAACAACAACAACAACAACAATCACTTTATTTTAGTGTCTATGTATTTAGCACACAGCACTAATTGAGGACACTTTCCAGATCGAATTGGAATTTGGAAATGTTAGTTTTTGAGTAGAGGGGGAAACCGAAGTACCGCGGAGAAAAACCTCTCAGGGCAAAGACGAGAACCAACAAGAAACTCAACCCACATATGACGTCAACACCGTGAATCAAACCCTGCGCACATTGGTGGGAGGTGAGTGCTCTCAGTACTGCATCATCCCTGCCCCATTCACTGCAATGCGGAGTACTAGTTTCCCTTCGTTACATTGCGTCAATTTACATTGCGTCAATCAATTTAAAACTTCAACATCCTTCGCCCGGACACCCCCCCCCCCCTCCCCACCCTCCCCGTTATTTGAACTTTCCCCTGCGTGTCAGATGTCCCGTTCAAGCTTTGCGGACAGAGAGGTGTTGAATAATGCCTTCAGAAACTGTTCTGAGGCCTCTTTCGAGTAAGCCATTTGCTCACAAAGGCTAAATCTTATCCTTTAAATTTCCTTTCGCCCTACCCTCCCGCACTGCGTCATGGATGAGGCAGTGGTGAGAGCACTCGCCTCCCACCAACGTGGCCCGGGTTCGATTCCCGGACACAGCGTCATCTGTAGGTTGAGTCTGTTGTTGGTTCTCGTCCTTAAGGTGGGGGTTCACCTGAAAGCCGTTTTCACGCCGCTTAAAATCGGTCAAATGGAAATATCTTGTTTGCATTTCAAGCAATACAAAAACCCTCCATTCATAACACAAATCAATGATTTGGGGTGTTTTACGAATTTTGGGGTGATTTTTAGGTATATTTGGAAGGAAATAATTTTTCTTGAAGGATTGGTAAAATTAAAAGAAATAAGAAATGTTGAAGATTTAGTGAAGTTTTAAAATTAGAATTTGTAGTCAATAACTAATAGACGGATACCAAGTTAGTCCACTAGCAACCTGGAGTGCTCTTGCGTGGTTATCGACTGTCTTTTAGTGTTCCAAAAATCATTTTCTTTCTTCTATCCATTCTTAAAACCTCTTCAAATTTCACTCAAATTCAGGTAGAGCCCCACCTTAATCCGAGGGTTTTTCTCCGGGTACTCTGGTTTTCCGCACGCCACAAAAACCAACATTTTCAAATTCCAATTCAACCTCGAAACAGTGGATGAAAGAGCCACTTTGTGGAAGCTACTGAAATTCCCATTTATTTAATTTCAAACCATAAAACCGTTTGGAAAAAATTCCAGGCGGCTATTCTCCCTGACCAAAAGACAAATCAAGTCTAAATTCCCCACCACTCTTAGGAAAATATCAAATTCTCTACTTGCAGAGTATGGTACAGAATCGTGAACTTTCGAACTGATCGGTGTATTAACTGCGCGGGCATCTTCATAACTTGTAACCTTGATCAAAATAACTTATTGATAAACCAACCTTAGACCAGATCATTGCGTCGTCTATTTTCTTGTAAACGTACTTCATGTCTTCATCACTAAACAGCTGCGAACTGATTTCGGACGCTAGAGGCTAGAAGAAAGACAAAGGAATGTTGAAGGGTAACGTTTACGCCAATCTCACGCCGCTGGACTGTCCTTTTCGTCACTAGTTCCTTGAACAGTGTTGTTTATCGCTATGCGGACCGTAAAGGCTCGTTCCTGGGGGGTGGGGGGCGGGGGAGACTCCACCCCGAGATCCAAACTTATCTTTAATATACCTTATTTGACAGAAAAAGTAACCTTTTCATATGTATACCTTCTATACAAAAAGGTAAAACTGTGATATACCGACACACACACACAAAAAAAACAAGAATTGATAGCAGGTAATTTGGGATATACGATTTAGCAAGTAAAAACACCGGCTTACCATTATCTTCTTCTTTTGCAAAAGTGAAACTTCGCGTACAATTCTCATGAGAGTGGAAGCCAGAACCTAAGAAATTAACAACGAGAAACCGTTACTAATCGTAAAAGAAAACATTAGAGGAAGAAAAGTTCATCTCATGATCGGAATAGGACAAAGATAAAACTCAGGCTGTAGCGCAGACGGGAATCTCTGTTCACAGGTCTGATGGTCTAAGCATTGAAATCCTGGGAGACTGGTGGCGAACTCAGTCATTTTCTAGAGTCTTATGTTATACGAGTCGCTATGTGCTGCTAGGATCAGAAATTTCGGGACCTTCCTGTGTTGGGTAGCTTTCGTGCCTGGCGCGCGCGCTTGAAGTGTTTCCCTCGCTTCGCCCGTGTGTTCGATTCCCATCTTCCCTTCCCCCTTGTTTCACGCGCGCACTTGGATTCTCCTCCTCCCTTCCCTCGCTTTTTGCGCGCGCCCGATTCTCCTCTTCCCTCCCCTCCCTAGCGCCTACTACACGGGTTCGTAAGCGGAAGTCATCTTTATCTCACACTACTCAAATGATGGACATGAGATCTTTCTTTCCTTATAAAAAACTCAGGCTGTTTCTGAGAGCAGACCCTTTTTTCCGGACGGCGGGCGAGATAAAACCTGGAAGAGGCTTTTTTGCTCTCGTAGGCTACGTGTTGCTCTTTTTTGCTAGGATGCTGTCTACCGCAGGCTTCTCCCCCCCCCCCCCTCCCCCCTTCCCCTCTAAGGAAGGCCCCATGAGACTCAGGCTATTAGAAAAACAAAACTGAATTATTTAAAATACGTCTTCTCCAACATTGTCTCCTGACCTTGAGGTTAGAAGAAGCAAGAGGACTGGGTTCATTCTCCATTATACCACACTCAGTAGGCTTCAATAGCAATGTAGACACCAGGCCCCTTGAGATGAACAAACCGAGCAGAAGCATGGTACTCATTTGATTGGTTACTCGGGTCAGCTCTCCTCTTTCAGTTAACCTTATGTTTTCCTACAAAATACAAGAGAGCAAGGTAAAGGTTTCATGTATCACAAAATACCCGTGATGAAACATTATTGTACAGATTGTGCAGTCAAATATTTAAATCTGTGAGTCATGAGCTATAGCCATTTTCAACATCCAATGATTGGAGGCTAGTCTCCTTCGCAGCCACTCGGGCCGTAGTCACGCAATGCTTTCCGTCATCATGCGTGGGGACAGGGAGTGTTGTGTGACTCTGGCCCGAGCAGCTTCGAAAGAGACTAACTGAAGGCTACATGGAGGCAAAAATTTGAGATTTCAACTTCTTTGGAACGGAAAACTTGGTTGTGAAGGCAAAAACGCTGCTCAGAATCTTATTGACAACCAGTCAATTTGCTCAGTTACCATTCCTTAGTGAAACCCTTGCTCATGGACAACCTTGTTTCCAGGGTTTTCCCCTGATCTGAGAACGAGGTTGGCTTATGGAATATCTGTGAGTCACATTTTGCTTACCCTACAGTACTATTAACCTTGTTATTAATTTCAGATTGGAACGAGGGTGGTGGAGGAGGAATTGGGCTTACAAGAGCAAGGGGGCTAATATTGAAATGTGCAGCTCCCCCCCCCCCCCCTCTCTCATGGAAGGGTTTTTGCTTTTCACCCCCAGTCCTTCCCCCAGGAAATTCCAGTTTAGCTTTATACTTTGCTTCTAAAATTTTGGCTTTTAAGACCCCCCTCCCTTAGAAATTTCTGAAGACCTTTCATCCCCACCCCTTCCTCCAGGAAATTCCAGTTTAGCTTCATACTTGGCTTCTAAAATTTTGGCTATTAAGACCCTCCTTCCCCTAGGAATTTCTGATGACCTTCCATGGGGTGGGTATGTTTTTTTTTTTTTTCTGGAACTGCACAATTTGTATTTCTGAACAGGAAGGCTTATTTACAATCACGGAAGGTCATAGAACAGAGGGAAAGGCTAACACTTTATATCTATCAAAGATGAAAATATCATGGAACGATATTGTTGGCTGGTGTTATAAATATCTCTAATCGCATTTCACATACCTCTTCCACTTCCCACAGATAGTCTGGAGGTAACAGGGCTCCCACTTGTGTCATATGCCACAGGAAACCCTCCTGTGTTGCACTAAGAATTCCAGCAAGTGGTTTAATCTGAATTACATTATAGACAATAGTCTCGATCATTGAAGAAAGTTCACTAATAGCAGCTTGAGAATCCTGTGACAGCCTCTGAAAAATTCCAGGATTTTTAACTTTCAAATCAAAAGCATCCTCCTTGACGGCATCTTGAATTGTGGCATAAATGGCACCATCACGTTCAAGATAGTGCCTCTTATGAAGCTCATCAATAGCTTGGTTTATAAGATGGTTCAGACTTTCCATAGCATCAACTCTCCTCTGCATCACTTTTTTCAGAAACGAAATAAGGATAAAGCATGCCCAAGCTACGTAGCCATAATGTCGCAATTTTCTCGCTCCCCTGGTGCCAGGGAAGGGATATGGTGCCTCAGGGTTGCTACTTGTAATCTGGCCAATAAAGCCTTCAGGCCTGAGGGAGGGGGGAGGTCTTGTCTGTGGTTCAGCAGGGAGTCGCTCTGTTGGTCGCACAGGAGTAGCAACACCTCTTTGTACCTAGAAAGTTTAAAGAAAGCTGTGAAGCTAAACTAGAATGTGCAGTTCCAGAAAAAATCCATACCCACCCCATGGAAGGTCATTGGAAATTCCTAGGGGGAGGGGGATCTTAAAAGTCAAAATTTTAGAAGCAGAGTATGAAGCTAAACTGGAATTTCCTGGGGGGATGGAGGTGCAAAATAAAAAACCTTCCATAGGGGGAGTATGGATATTTTCTGGAACTGCACAATTTCCAGAAGGGGGTGGGGGTGGGGGTCATAGAAAAAAAACAACCCATGGATTTACAGATTATACCAATGGATTTAATAGATATTTCATAGGCTACCTGGAAGATATAAAATAAAATGTAAAGAAAAAATGTATGAAGTAGTTACCTGTGGTTTTGGTGATGGTTTCCTTTGAGCAGGAACTGGTGGCTTCAGTTTGGGTGCAGGACGTGCAGAATCAGCTAAAATACAAAAAAAATAATAATAAATAAATAAATAAATAAAAATAAAAAATAATAAAATAAATATAATAAAATAAATTTCTGGGCTTGTCAGTTATATTTTATTATTTTTAAAAAAGGCAGGAAAATGCAAAAAGTATGTAGTTTTTAAGAAATATAATTGTAATTTTTATAAAGACATCAAATGAATACTCTGTTTTTTTGGGCAATAATTTTGGGGTCCAAATTCATAATGGCTAGGGCATTAATGGGCTTTATAACCTGACAGACTTTGGAATAATTACATTTCACAGTAGTTGAACAGTTGAAACATTTGGCAATGTTTTCAACATCATTTTGAGAGAAAAGAGATTTAGGATCAAACTTAGGACAAAACAATAAAAAGGCAAATGGCAAAAAATGACCTCATTCGACCATAATAATCCTATTTTCAAGCCCCTAGCTCAGCAAAGTTGAGTATTTTTGCATTTAAGTATTAAAGGCCAGAACTATTTTGCACTATTCTCATCGACAAATTTACTAAATTTGTCTAAAGAAACATAAACATGAAACTCATGTTTGCAGTTCGCCATTTATCATCCTAAGACTCTTGAGATATTATCATTATCACTAATTTATATCTATAATTTTTTTTTTTTAGTTTCTGCAATAAGTTTAAAGTTGCTTTTAGTTATAAATAAAAGTAGTCTGTAAAACAAACGTGTACCTCTATGAGCATCTCTTGGAAGGCTGGTAAATGGCGTCATTTCCCGTTGACCAATCTGTTCAATCTCAGCTGGTCGGACTGTGGACAAGCTGGACAAATTTACATTGAGATTAAATTGATGTGGGAAAGCTCTGAATTATATATTATTTATTAAATTGCTATGAATAGCCCAACTTCGACATTTTAATTAAAATTCAGCCTGAGACAATAACGTCACTTTGAGGCTCTAAGGAATAAATCGTAGAGTTTATATGATTGTGCTTTACATATACAAGTAGATATGGTATAGGCTCTTAATTTAGCAAAAGCTGTATATACCTGGGATAAGTGGTCTTTTCTGTGGGGTGTGGTCTGCTTACAGTTGATGGCGAGATCATCTGCTGTAGCATCATCTGTTGAAGCTGCATATTTTGTGACATCATCATTGTCATCATCTCTAACAACCATAAAAGAACAGAACTTTATTAAACTTTTTTACAAGTAGCCAGTACTGCACTAATATATTTTTCTTGAAACAAACTTGTAGCACATCTTGCAAGTAATACTTTTAGATATGAACATACATGAAAGTCTTAAACATATTTAAGTTTATTGATTGTAGGTTATCTACAGCAGTTGTATAAGATCTGAGTAGCTGGTTGTGGGGGGTTGTGGTGGGACCCTAAGGGAGGGATACTCCCCTACATAATCTGTTTGTGCGACGCCAAAGGGTATGGGTATTGAGCCATTTTGGTCTAATATAGGGTAAAGATTTTAACTTCATTTTGGTCTAAAAGTCTGAAAACAGGTATGGATATTAGAGAAATGGGAATGGATTCAATAACCCAGATCTGAAATACAGGCTGCGTCTGAGAAAGAGTAAACGGAAAATTACATATCTTGATCTGAAATTGGGTAAGAGTAAGGAGAACTGAGCCACACGCCCAGGGGGCGGTACTCGGGTACATTAGTGACGGGGACGTGCGAAGACCTTTTTTGGGTTTGAAATTCTCGGCTTGGGACTTTTTTTGGGTTTGAAATTTTCTGGTGGACTTTTTTTGCCCTTAAGATTTTGGCGAGGACTTTTTTTGGGGTTGATGAAAATCGTGCCCTACCATTCTTGATTTTGTGATATCAGAAAGAGACAAGATGTTCCCGTTTGCTTAAAGTTTTGTGACAGATGCACGAGGAATGAATAAAGTCGGACACATGAAATATCTCACATTCTATTGGTGTTTTGTACTTTCATTGTTTTTGATGCTTAAAAAATTTGGACTTTTTTTGGGTTACGTTTTTGGGTGCTAGACTTTGTTTGGGTTTTCCTTAGCGTGACGGGACTTTTTTTGGGTTTCAAAATTTGGCCTCATTCGCACCTCCCCGTAACTAATATACGCGAGTACCCCCCCTGGGGCCACACGTGCCTGCCAAAAATTAAACTCCTGGTCACTTCATGCTGGGCATCCTCTGTAATGGAGATGAATAGCATACCATCCTAGGGGTGGGGGGTGGGGGGGGGGGTAATACTCAGGACTAGTCACTTCATACTGGGTATCCTGTGATGGACTAGCATGCAATATCATTCAGCAGGGCACTGGTTATTCATGCCATGCTGGGTATATTCCTGTGATGGACCAGTGCCCTTTTAAGAAGAGAGAATAAACTTTCTTAAAATATATAAAATATTATTCAGGTGGTGGATTTCAAGCCTGTGATCACCTGTCAGTGATTTGAATCCACCCCAAACTAACCACATTCATAATATAAGTGTGACAATATACAGAAATGATGAGTTACCTCTTGTATGGTCATCATCCCGACCGTGCATTTGTCTCTTATGATAATGTCTCTCTTCCTGCAATAGTGCAATAAAGATACAAACTGATAAAACATTCATTACATGCAGAGCTTGCTGACACCAAAAACAACAAAATAAGCCTCTGACCCAGTCTCAAGAGTAATATTGGCAGATTTCAAGGAGATCTCATTTGTGCAGAGGCATTTCCTTAAAATGAGACGCCTTTTCTAAAATCTTTCAAGTGCACTTGACAATAGACTGGTCGCCATCCTCAAAGGTGAAGGGGCAGTCAGTTTAAGTAGACAAACGTTTCCTTGAAAACTTTCCTCATGTCATTTTTCCTGATCCCCTGACTAACTGCTTCTGTTTCTCCGAGGATGACTGCTCTCTGGCTAACCTACAGATTAAAATCACGTTTAAAGCATTTTAGATATTAGAGCAACTGAGTCTTACTTTAACTCTTTCAAGAAGCTGTTGACTCTTCAGAGTTTCTGCTTGCAGCATTTGTTGAATCCCTAAACAAAAAAAAAAAATGGTTATAACTATAGTCTTATCATAACAACCACATCATTAAGACCAAACAACAGCATCGTGATCAACTACTATACTAGCTAAGGCTGGCATTTGACTGAAGTTGTTATATTTTCATGATGTCTACATGACGCAAAGTAAAAATTTTACAACCTTAGTTTAATTTTTAACAATGGTTTCCCCCAGAAAGGAAATGAATTAAACTAACTTTAGTTTAAATCGCACTCGTGAGAACAAAGTTGAAAGCCTTACCGCTATTGGAACTTGTTGGGGAACCATAAACGCCGATATTTCCATAGTTACTCCCGCTTGACTGGGCTCTGACTTTCTGTTGATTACGAAAAACAAAGTGTACTGCTTTACATAAATCCATCAAACACCACCTAAAATGGTTAAACTCACTTGTTCAAGCAGTTTTAAACGAAGTCTTGTCAGTTCATCTTGGACATAACCTTCCGCCATATTGTTTTGATTTGTCACTAAGATACACTTCATTCATCATACATTAACAATCTCAACGTGGGATGTTTACACCGCTGACTGGTAACTTCGCTTCACGTGGCAAAATGGCGGTAATGATTCTTTAGCTATTTAGCTTTTCGTTGTCTTTATTGGTACATTCTCTTGATTTACATCAACATGAGAAGTTCAAGAGTATTACAGCAGAGTGGAAGACAGATCTGTCGAATTCTGACGGCGCAGAGGTGCCGTTACCATGACCTTTCACGGGCGAGTGTTATTGGTACACCGGTTCAAAATTCCCCCGAATTTCAGGTAAGGTTCCAAAACTTAAGATATTCTTTTCGTTCTTGCAGACTGGCCTAAAATTTATTTAAGGAATATCTGTATTATCGAAATCACTGGATAAAACAAGAATCAACGAGAATCGGTCAAAATCAAAGCAAAATTAATGATTGGCCATGTTCAATTGGCTATCAAAAAGCTTAAAATGTTTTCTTCGAAAAGGTTTGTAACTTAATTGATCGGATTGATTAACTTTTGTTTTAGTAATTTCCATCTTACATCAATCATATTGCACCAAATACCTGAGCAACTTTTTTCACACCCACAGTCACACCCCCACCGCACCCCCATTACTCCAGGCTGCATTTTATGTAGGTCATGCCAAAGATCTTCGGCATAGCTTCCAAATTGCTCAGCGCAATGGCGCATGATTGTGGTCTTTGGCGTAAAGCGGCGAAAGACAGAGGTAGATTTCCTCCATAAGCCTTGATGTGAAGACAAATAACCCTGGCTGGCTTTTGAAAACTTCTACCATTGTAATGAACTTTTTTATCCAAAAAAAATAATAGCTAGGATTTCTCTCCCAAGCAGGGAGGGGACAAGATTGGCGTCAATGTGGCGGCCGCGAGATTGGTATAGCACCTCAAAATTCTCAATGCATCTTTGGCGGGGGGCGTACACAGTTGCCCTCTGGCCATCACAACGGTCATACATTGAAATCCTTTGATTTATTGGATTAACTTTTTGAACAAAAGCAAATATTAACAAGTCATATTAATTTTTTTTTATACTTATGATTATGTAACAGGAAAACAAAGCAAAGATGACTGAAATTGTCAAAGACCTGGAAAAGACTGTTGGTCAAATTAAACTTGGTATGTAAAACATGACCCATTGTCTCTAGAAGTTGCAACCTCGTTCCCAGTGTCTCTCCTCTTCACGTCCCCGCTCCCTGGGACGTGAGGAGGAGAGACCCTGGGAATGAGGTTGTAAAAGTTGTACGACGGTGTCTTGAAAATGGTTAATAAAACCAGTGAATTTTGGGTGAACGTAAAAATCTCAATGTTGAAACCTTAAGAGTCTTGGAAGTTAGGTCTCGAAGCTGGAATAAGCAGCCACCTTGAAATCTGGAAATTTTCATGCTTGAGTTGGGCCTCAAATTCTGTTACTAGTTGGCAAGACTGTCATAACTGGCTTTTTTGCCTTGACTTTGAAATTGCTCAAGGTATTCTCTTTTGTGACACAGACCACCCTTGGTTAAATCATGTACTAAGAAACTTGTGTACTTAGTCTTTGTTCATGCGCACATGCAGCAAATGCTTCGCTGGACTTGGATCAGTCTCGCACACAAAAGAAACCACTGAATCATCAGTTCTTCATGTGGTTTGCTTGGATTTTAAAGAAAAATAACAAGCAATTTCTTGTTCATTTTTCATTTTGCTCAAAAAGTCAACATGCAGCTAAGTTCTTTACATGATAACTGGTCTCTAGCCAAAATATAGCTACTGTAGAGCTTATTAATTTTTGGAGCAATCTCAATTTCAAGCAAAAAAGACACTAATGATAATATTGCTTAAAACCCTTCAATTTTGATGACACTCAAGGAAGATTTTGTCGTGAAGTACTCAGTAAAGCTTTAAGAGTACTCTTTTCATTTGTTTTCATGGCTCAAAAATTTCATCAGTGAGCATGAGGCACTGATTTGAAAGTCTTGGCACTTGAGCTTTTAATCCCGTAAACTCCAGATGAGACAAGCATGTAATTTCTCCTTCCAGCATCACCACTTGATAAAAAATATAGGTCAGGAGAATAAAGTAAATCATCACCAATGTTGTCTTGATCTTCAAACAGATTCTCCTAACTGTGAAGAGAAATGTGAAGAGAAAAACTGTCTAGTATTTCCATACTGGGGTTTATTAAAGGTGTTTTTTTGCACATTCAAGGATGTTGGTGTCTCTGTGGGTCTCAGGTCTTTCGTTTAATTTGTTACCCTGCTCATTGACGGTCCCCAATAGGGTTCTTCAATCCCGCTATCCCGGACAAAATTTTCCCTCAATCCCGTAATCCCGACCGCTGTTTTAGTCAAATCCCGATCCCGGTCAGGTTATAATTTGTTTCAAGCCCCTAACCTTGACGAAAAAAGGCATTTTCAGTTGGATGTAAATTCCCACTGCAAATCTGAGCACTGATCTTTGCACTGGTCCTCGGTCATCGAGAAATTGGCGGTAAGATTATTTCTCTATTTTTTTCCACCATAACGACGACATAGTCCATTTAAGACGTTTTCAAAGTGTCCTGCGAATCATGTCAGTCAATAAGTCAGTTCACAATTTCTTTTTAGAGCTTGTTCCTTTTCTTTTTTCTCTCAATTGAATGGTGAGGGGTGCCTTTCTTATCACGTTGATCCTTGGAACACGTTTCAGTCAGGGATAATGGCCATCAAAGTCTGAAGAGAATTGATACTCACGTACCACAACGTGAGACTGCAACAGATCTTTGTAAAGGTGACAGGCCAAACACAACTCCCACTGGTTGCTTAATGCACATTAGACTTCTGGATTAAGCGCTTTCGTGAGTACGTTTCTGAGGGATTTTCCTTTTCGATCAAAATGTGGTGAGATCTCTCTGTTGATCTTTTGATTTTGATCATGAAGGTAACTACCAAATTTACCGAATGGAGGTTTCCTTATCATTCGGAGCCATTTGAATTAGTTCCTTTATGCTGTTGTGTATGCTAGCTCTTTGGCATTTGTTAAGGTTTATCGGCTCAAGTTAACTGCAAGGTCTAGGGAGCACTGAACAAATTTTATCTGTATACATGTACATACAATCTTAAATTTCTTTTCTCGTCCAGGATGGTGACAGCTAGATGTTCATTGTATATGTTCGACACCTGACTTTCCGGATCTCGTTTCTTTAGAGTAACAATTCCCGCATCCCGCTTTGTAAAATCGTCAAATCTCGCGTCCCGACGCTAATTCTAATCCCGAATATCGTCGCTCTTTTCCGCTAAAATCCCGAATACCGACCTTTAAAAAAGCCAAATCCCGAATCCCATAAAATCTATTTGGGACCCTCCTCATTGGTCACTGATGGGGAGAATTATTAAAAAAATGGCCCTAGACTTGTGCTCTTAGGCTGGCTTTTAAGCAGTCTGGATTTTGATTCTCATAGGTGGAGATGAAAAGGCAAGAAAACGGCACACTTCTAAAGGAAAAATGCTGCCACGAGACAGAATATCCTGTTTATTAGATCCAGGGTAAGTCTGTTACTTTTTGTTCGCTCATATTTATTGAAAAGCTAGGTGCATATATAACCGACCTATAGCGCTGTGCCTTTTAGATCCCATTTTGTTGTTTCAGCACAGATTCACCAGATTTTTTGCATGTTGCCTTGAATTCCTTCAGGAAACGTTGACACAATGTTTGATCTGTTGCTTTTATAATAGACTTTGTTTCAATGAAATAAAAACCTGTTTTCATCACAAAACAAAGCACAAAGCGATGGATAAAACACTGGAGCAACGAGTGAATTTAAGGCCACATGCAAAGACAAAAAGTGATCTAAAATGTTATATAAAAGTTATAGGTCGGTTATTCACTTCACTTCCAGTACTTTCAAGATAATAATTGGTTTAATTTTTGATAGAGCTCTGAATACCAGGGCCGGGTTGTTTGAAAGCCGATTAACGCTAATCCACGATTAAAAGTTAACTAAGGTTTTCAACTCGCTTATTAAAAATGATTTTAAGGGCTCATTTGTAGCTAATGGAAAAGAAAAGTCTAAGGCAAAACTAAGGGACAAGAATCTTTTGTACGAATCCTTACTGATTAGTGAATATACATGAATCAAACTTCAGGTTAACCCAGGATTAGCTTAATCGGGCTTTTAACAACTGAGCCCAGATCTTTAATTACCAAATGTTAACCAAACTCAGCTTGTCTGATTCCTTCATCTCTTTTGGATGCTTTGTGTTTTATTTAGCATTAAAAAATTGCATGAAGGGTTTTTACTTACCATATTATATCTTTTAAAAAATTATTTATCATTTTTAGTTCTCCATTTTTGGAACTCTCCCAGTTGGCTGGTTACAAGATGTATGGCAAGGAAGAAGTGCCTGCCGCCGGGATTATAACTGGTATTGGTCGGATCTCAGGGTAAGTTATGACACTAGGGAGCTTTAGCAACAACAACGGCGGCAGCAGTGAAAAAACGTCACTGTTAAAATGAATTCGTGTTTTCTCAAATGTTGTTGCGATTATTCCAACTCACTTTGGTGGTGGCCATAGAATAAAATTTATGAGCTGTTGTTAAGCTTTGGAGAGGCTGTCTCTTACCAGGAAAGCAGCCAATCCGGATCAAAAGCTTCTTGTCGAAGCGACCAACACAAAAAGGATTTAGAAAATGTAGCTTTGAACCACAAAAATTCTGCGATCACCCTCAGACTGAAATTCCAAAACACTAACCACTTCACCAGTGTACCTCAGTTATTGATGATATTGAATCAACCTTTAAATTCTGATCTGATATATTTTTCTGTTAGGGTGGAGTGTATGATAGTTGCTAATGATGCTACAGTTAAAGGAGGAACATATTACCCAATCACAGTCAAGAAGCACGTCAGAGCTCAGGAAATTGCACAAGAAAACAGGCTGCCCTGTGTTTATTTAGGTAAGGAGGCTGATGAGTTTTTTCTTTTTCCCATGTGTGTGACATGATGAGTGTGAAAACTGTCTTCAATAATTTGTCAGTAATATTGATTGAACCCAGTGTTCCAGATAAAAAATGGGTTTCATGTCATTGACCCAACGGAGACGACCATCATGTAGATATTTGTTTTGAAGAAAATGTCAAAGACAAAAAATGGGAATGAAGAAATAAATTCTAGCTAACTTAGTCTCTTTGGTATAGCTTTAACAACTACATAAAAATTGAATGTGCTATGTATGCAGTTATAATAAATAAGGAGAGGTTACTTCAGCTGTGTGTAAAACCGTAAAACCAATTTTGCTCTGCAGGGCACTGTCCCTGTACCCCACAAAAGGCTTTATACACAGCCTCAAGACCCCTAAGCTGTTCAGATGGGGTGGGGTAGGGAGGAGGGGTTCGGCCCACCAAACTGCGACCCCTTTCATTGATTTCTTGACCCCTCTCCTCTGAACTTATCCAGAATACTGTGAATGCCATGGCCTTTTTGTCTGCATTTAATTCTGATTTGTTAGCAGTTGTACTACTGACACTAGTCTTATGATACATAACTTACCGAACAGTGATTACAGTACTGTCAAAAATATAAACTATCTAAACCTACTGTAACAGCAAATATGAAAAAAAAATGTCTTAGAGTGGAAGATGTAATCACTAAAAGGCCTTATACATTGTGGCTCTTCATACTAACAAGTTAGTTATCATACAGTGTAATATCAACGATCACCCCCTTCACTTCAATTTGAGATTCCCACCCCCCCCCCCCCCCCGATTTGTTGAAGACAAAAAAATTGCTGCCCAATACGGGAACATACAGTATGCCAGCCGTAACTACTCGATGATCAATGAGTAATCGATGGGTAATCAATGGGAAATCAACTGATTAGGTGAGATAGTCGGCTCTAATGCTTGAGGATCGCACAGCAGCAATTTGCGGGGCTTGTGAATCCATAATACTTGTGGTAGATCTGCCTCCTCATTCCCTGCACCTGTTCTTGAGTGAGACCTTCTGTGCGTGTTGGGCCAATCACAAGTCTGTTCCAAACCCATCCAAGGCAATAGAACATAGAGCTTGTACTACCATATCGACCTAATACATTCTTGATAAAACGGTGAATAAAATCATCTAACGAATTATTTTCGTATGCTTCGACAATCATTTTCATTGTTGGGTTAATTGAACTCTGTGGACGAGTGCCAACTTCTTCTTCAAGAAACACATCAGTCTGAATCATCTGAAGAACACCCAGTAATATCTGCTCCGCTGACACTTGAAAGGGGGGCGAGCTTTCACCCCACAAGACGTCTCCATGATATAAGCGCATGTTGTCGAAGCCGTATTCCCGAGCTAGAGTCGGAGGAAATGGTAATATGTCGACAGTACATGCTTGGAATAATTGACGAATGGACGATCCTGGCGGGAAGCAGTTTAGCTTGTGTTTCTTCCAGTGGCTCTTTTGACATGTCTTTGAACAGTAAAATGCTCGCTGACAGCCAGTACAACGCTTCCATTCTCCCTGCTTCATACAATTCCAGCATTCATGAGACATTTTAATTGGCCTCTGGGTAAGCTAGTCTCTTTGAAAGAGCAAAATTGTCTTCCTACTGCGGATAATAGCTAAGTCGCGCGATCTCTTCGGGGGCATAATTCTGTTACAGCGATGATTCTTAGAAAAAATTTGTGTTACCAGTGAATCACTGACTGCCAATCAGGGACTCAATCATAAGAATATTTTAAAACAGGACCAATCAGTAAGCCTGCATTCTGCGGGTCTTAAATAACAACGTTTTCCCAGAAAAATGCTGCATGATTCTGAGAAAAATGGCTTAAAATAAGATCGTTGTGGTAATTTTTATAGATTTGCGCGATAATTGGTTGCTATAATTAGGAAGGTCCTAATAAGGAAGAAACCGCTTATTTTCATAAGTACGTTTTTTTTTTTAGTAAAAATGATATACCCAGCAAAAATGTCACGCAACGCCGTTACTGACGAATGAAATAAAATTTGTATTTCTGAACTGTCCTAGGTAATTTTTATACATGGGTAAACAAAAAACGGATAAAGTCGAACCTTTTTAAGCGTTTTCTGCAGACGCAAGCTGTCTATAAGATTTCTCTTTTTTCATTTTCAAATGAAAATTTTCGGAATCCGAAATTTCATAATTTAGATCGCTCCCCAAACAAGCGTCCTATTTTCCTGAGATCCTAAACGCAATCGTAAATGTAGAAATCGGAGGGATCAGTATTTCTTGCCACTTGCTCAATATAACTTAAAGTTCGTGAATTAAAAACAAAAATAAATAAATAAAACAAAGAGTAGAATCCAGCGGGTGCAAGTCCAAGGTTCCAATCATTCTTCGTTCACAGGCTCCTCTCTTTTCACCTGGGGCTTGTGCTTCCTCCCACGTGCTCATCTGTCGAAATGTTTTGGATTAATCTTCACTTTGACGACAAGCTCTGTTTTGCTTGCCATAAAGGTGGCGAAACGCAGCGATGTGCAGGGTGTCGAAATGCATTCTACTGCTCAAAAACCTGTCAGAGAAAACACTGGAAAAAACACAAGCCGAACTGCATCCTGCCGATGTCCTCGCTTCACGACTTGTTCGATGCGTGTCGCATGGATGTCATGCCGATTCCCTCAGTAAGATGTGATTATGGCTTCGCTAATGTCTGTGTTTTCCATGAAAATGTGCCGTCAGTTGAAAGCATTCTGCTTGGTGTTTACGAGGCCATAGTTCGTGACATTTACAATCTTGAATTGGCCGAAACAAGCCCTGTAATCCTCAGTTCATTCCGTCCGTCCAAACGCATGATTCTGGACGCATACGAACGAAACGCTTTGGATGAATTTATTCAACGTTTCGTTCGAGACGTGGTTGATCGGCATGGCGATCGAAGACCAGGTTATTGCATTCAATGGTTGCAGAACAAACTAATTGTTGGCCCCACAAGACTGTTGTTGAGTGACGAAATCGGGATTACACCACAACAACAGGCAAACATCAGGAACGATATTTATAACAAGTACTACAAGTAGAAACTTGACTTATAGTTCACGAGCTTTGATTTTTGACAGCGATTCACAAAGTTTGGTTTGTTGTTGATGAACGTTAAACATCAAATTGTTACTGTTTTTTTTTTTTACACCAAGACTACGACCAGTACCATATTGTTATTGGGGATAGTAAAGCGAGTAGTCCACGCTTGTGAACGTGAAAATTGCCGCTTCTCCTCGCGCGCTCGCGAGGTTCGTTTGCTTTGCTAAAAATACTGCTTACATGTAAATTGTAACGGATGTTGATTTTTGTTGTTATTTCAAGTGCTGAATAACCCCAATTATTGAAATGTTGCCTTTTATTTTCATAGTTTCCGTTGTTCTTCAGGATAAAGACAAATTAAGCATTAAAATAAATTTAAATTTATGTAACAGAAATATAAAATAACATATATTTGTTAATTCATTTGAGTACTGTATTGCCAATTACAGTATTATTTTATACATACAGATAGATTTTGTTTCCTTAGATTTCCGTTGATTTTGAATTAAATTGTGTTACTGTAAGTTTCAACATCAATCAAACCTATTAAAAGAGTTAAAAGTTTTGCGCAAGTTGTTTCATCTACTGCACAACTAAAACTAAAAAGATATCTTTACATTGTTTCTTTTCTTGTTTATGTAAGTGCTTGTGTCCTCCATTCCCCCTCCCCCGGGGGGGAAGGGGTACTCCCATATATGAGCTATATAGGTATGTGCCGCTGTGAAGGGTATGGCTTTCAGTGAGTTTACTCTCGAATAGGGTATAGAAATCAGAGTTTTGGCCTAGAATAGGGTATCATTTTCTGCAAAACTAAACAGTTGCTTGAAGAATTTAGTCTGAGAAAGTTTCCTGGTAAATGACATTTAAAAATCGCCAATAGGTCTAGGATAGGGTAGTTATTTTTGGTGTTTACTCTAGAACAGCATTGCAAACATGGTCTAGTATAGGTTAAGGTTCTCAGAGTCCCAGGGACACACCTCCAGCTGAAAATTATGGGAGTACCGTCCCCCCCCCCCCCCCCTGGGTTCCAATCCCAAGCGGAGGTGCCTCCTGCACACAGCCTAGTGTCAGCCTTTCACAGGACCATGTTTAAATTAGAATATGGTGTTGCGTTTAAGGTGGCTGGCATAGGCTTCCATCATTTTCTAGCACTTATACTTTGACAGATCAATGCTACCACTCCTTATCAATAATTGATACAACAATAATGGTATCAAACATGTGTCTTGACATAATAGGTTACCTTAGCAACAGTAAAGCCTGTTAAAAACACCCCTAATTTTACCTTTAACTGGTTATAACTCAAAAATGAACTCAGTGATCCCTATTTTTTTTGTTATGGAACTGTAATCAACATGTTCACATAACTTTTTGCAAAGTTTAAAAAAATCCTAGGGAAGGGGTTCAATGAGGTGTTCAATGAGGGGTTCAATAAGGTGGTTATTATAGGTTTACAGTCAATTTGAATATTGTGCGTCGACTAGGATTTTTCAGACATGATTCTGCAGCTATAATCCAACTATCATAAATGCCTTTGATCAGACAATGCATGGTGTATCCTGAACATCAAGTAAGGTGGAGGCATATGGGCCTGGAGTGAAAACATTTCAGCTGGAATTGTATGCAGTGATCAACTTTTTTCCGTCTTTGATTCAGTTGATTCAGGTGGAGCAAACCTTCCCAGACAAGCTGATGTATTTCCAGACAAGCTACATTTTGGAAGAATATTTTATAACCAGGCAACGATGTCTTCCAAAGGAGTCACACAGGTAAAAATAAGGGCCGTAAACTGTCGACCTTTCTTGGTATTGAAAAGTTTCAGACTACTTTCATAGACAAAAGGGTGCAATGTAGGGTTTCCTCTGCACAAGATTCACCACTGTAACCGAGATTTTTTTTTAATAAGACTTATACCCTCCGATCTTATTACTTTTGAAACATAATCAGAGTCGGTAAAGTTGAGTGTCTGCAAACGGACAGCTCTAAGGTATTTGAAACAAATACATGTAACTGGCCCCAAGCGCGGGAAAGCGCGTGAGCCAAAACACGATTGGTTTTGGTTTGGATTCCCATTGGTTGAGAAATGGTGCGAGTTTTGTTAACCAATCACAGAACGTAGTAATGCAAAACCAAAGCAAGCGCCAAATTACTTTCGACACTCAATTGAAAACCGCTCTGTCTAGTCATGTTGTCCTGATCTCCAGATCCTTGGTTTCTGTACATCTATCAAATTTGTTTTAATGGACTTGCTACCATCTGTCTGTACTGTTGTAACCTTCAGATAGCAGTTGTCCTTGGCTCCTGTACAGCGGGAGGAGCTTACGTCCCAGCCATGGCAGATGAAAGTGTTATTGTCAAAGAGCAGGGTACAATCTTCCTTGGGGGACCCCCATTGGTAAGCATGTATTATACAAATACACAGCAATGTTTTGTTGTACAGTAAAGTAAGCAACACTTATAATGATGTTATACGCTCTTCATGGCAAATGGGGAAAAGCAACCGTGTCACAGAAATTGTCAACAGCAATACTGAATTCAGGCTCGATTACCAACCTCTGTAGGGGGGGGGGGGGGCAGGCCTACAATTTGCCCCCTCCCCCCTCCCCAGATAAGGAACAGGGAGGAAGTCCTGGACCAAAGGGAGTGGTGTAAATAAATCCTTTTCTGATACTGGTTCAAACCAAAAAAATCCCCCCATGGGGGTGGAGAGGAGTTAAGGCGAGAGGTCATGAATGTTTTATGGAACAAGAGATTGTTCGTCAGTGGTTGTTGGGTACAGACCACTTCGTTCTTAAGTCAATAATATTAGCAATAATATTATTTTTCTCCATCTTAGGTAAAAGCTGCTACCGGTGAAGAAGTTTCTGCTGAGGAGTTAGGTGGAGCTGATTTGCATTGCAAGTGAGTGAGACAACGGCGCGTTGCCAATGTGTATAGAATGTGACGTGTAAGAGGTCGACGTGTGATTTAGTTAGGGAAATGAGAACATTTTTAATTTAATCAGTGTTAGGTAGACAACGAGGAGTCCTTCGATTCTCTAAATCGGTACAACTTTTGCTTACGACTGTCGCATGGGATTTCTAAAGTGCGCGCTGCTCGCGTCATGCAAAAAATCGCACACAAGTCTCGTAATTCAATATTGCCTATACCTACGATTGTTGTAGCATTTTAAAACATGTTTTAAAATCCTACGACATTTTTTGTGACGTACACGACAGTCGTAAGCGAGTTGTAGGTTTGATTTACACGAAACAATTCGTGTCGTAGGCCTGTCGTAAGCTAGTCGCATGCTATAAAGTCGTACCGTGTTAATCGTCCTTTAGGGATAGTAAACCGAGCGAACCACGGCAACGCGCTCGAAAATGCATCGCGCAAGGAGACGTGACGTGCAGAGGAAAGCGACCTCTCCGCCCGTCGAGTTTCCTCGCGGGAGGCAATTTTCTAACGCACGCTCGCGCGTGGTTCGCCTGTTAAACGATCCCTAAGGAAACTAATGAACTGCTTGTAGTCTAATGGTTAGTTGGTCATTTATTTTGTTTAATAATATCTCTTAGAACCTCAGGAGTTACCGATTATTATGCTGTGGATGATTTTCATGCTCTTCATCAAGCCAGACATTGTGTCAAGAGTCTTAACTACAGGAAAACATTACCGGTAAGTAACTTAGATCTAATCAATGCAGCTAATGTATGAATACAAATTAAGTTGTCGTTGCTGTTAGTTTGAAAATCCTTAGTAGGGGCTTATTTAGAAGTTCTCTTTATTGCTGAAAGTTCTGTTAATCATTTGAAATACAACTGTTGTGGCATTTGCATGATCTTGCTCGCATGTTTGCAGTCATTTTGCCATAGTTGCGATGGCATATTTTCACTAGAAAGTTACCATAAAATGTCTCTAAAGTAATAAGACAGTTCTGACTTGCCTCAAGTCGTCTTGTTATGCGCCGAACGGCGAAGTAACGAAGTTGCGAAGTGAGCGACGAAGATCCCACGAAAACGGAGTTTGAGAAAGTCTACTCTGTGTCCGACGAGCGACAAACAACAAATTCGCGAAGCGAGCGACGAAGATCCAACAAAAACAGACTTTAAGAAAGTCTACTCTTTGTCCGACGAGCGACAAACGACGAAGTCGCGAAGTGAGCGGCGAAGATCCAACGAAAACGGAGTTTGAGAAAGTCTACTCTGTGTCCGACGAGCGACAAACGACAAAGTCGCGAAGCGAGCGACGAAGATCCAACGAAAACAGACTTTAAGAAGGTCTACTCTTTGTCCGACGAGCGACAAACGACGAAGTCGCGAAGCGAACGACGAAGATCCAACGAAAACTGACTTTGTGAAAGTCTACTCTGTGTCCGACGAGCGACGAACGACGAAGTCGCGAAGCGAGCGACGAAGATCCAACGAAAACAGATTTTGAGAAAGTCTACTCTGTGTCTTTTCCTGTAGGTAACCATTGAGCCCTCAGAAGATCCTCTCTATCCAGCGGAAGATCTTTACGGTATTGTAGGAGACAACCTTAAGAAGTCGTTTGATGTCAAAGAAGTAAGTCAAATAGCGCTGTGTTGTTTCTTGGAACAGTTCTGGAATTGTCAAAACGGTTAAGTTTAAGACATGCGTTCTTCAGATTTTCCAACCTTTTTGAACCACCCACTGGAAGGATATTTCAATTTCAAGCTTCCAGTTGTCTGAGTTTCTTAAATAGTTTGGAAAGTTTTGTAGACAGAGTGAAGTGAGTTGATGGTCATTGGCGATGTACCACAAAGATAGTCTTGTGATTTAACGAGGTCGACGTAATTCTTTTCACAGGTTATTGCCAGAATCGTCGACGGTAGTAAATTTGATGAATTCAAGGCGATGTACGGTGATACTCTAGTCACAGGTTAGAAAGACAAAATTGCTACCCTGATGTCAAAGTTTTTTCCTTCTCCCGTCAAGACAAAATGTTTGGCAGCGAAATTTAGACATCTATCAGAGTTTTCTTGAACTCCAGTGGATTAAGTTGTTTTAAAACTTAGAAGTGTTATCGAAAAATTGAAATTCGTAAACTTCTCCACCATCCGCCATATTTGCTCTCTTTTGCTTTGATGTGCTTGTTTGAGGTTCCGAAGAGCTTTTTTTTTCACTCGGTAACGAGAGGCAGTTCAGTCATTTCAGTGTTTACCAATGCACAGTCAAAGGAAGTACATTACTTAACTTCAACTACACTGAGGATGTCTTACTCATCTCAAAAAGACCTTTCATCCATGTTGAAATTGTGCATGCTCTCTCCCGTAAAAGATTTAAAAGATATAATCAAGAAGTTTTTGATGACCAGATGCCCTTGATCCGTCTTTTAGACCCCCCCCCCCCCCCCAAAAAAAAAAAAAGTTTGAAGTTTCCTTCGAGGTTACAACTCGGAAGTCAATGTTTTTTTTTTTTTGTCCCTGATAGGTTTTGCTCGGATTCACGGCTACCCTGTAGGAATCATCGGCAACAATGGAGTTTTGTTTTCAGAGTCAGCCCTTAAAGGAACACACTTCATACAGTTATGTTGTCAGCGTAAAATACCGCTGCTATTTTTACAAAATATTACGGGTGAGTAATGTTAAAACGTAATAGAGTGGTTTTCAATTAAGTGTCTGTAAACCCAGCGAAAGTAATTACTCTGACCAATCACAGCCGACGTAAGCAACAGAATGGACCAATCAGGACTGGAAATAAATGCATGTGACGGGCGCCAAGCGCGGGAAAACACATGCGAGTGAGGCACGGTTGGTTTTGGTTCTGCTTCAAATTGGTTGGAAAATTGGCGCGAATATTTACAAAAAGCCACAAAGCGCAGTAAAGAAAAAGATAAGCAGACGTGGATTAATTTCGACGCTCAACTGAAAACAGCTCTTTTGTTTAATCTTGGAATTAAGGGGCGTCAACAAAGATCTTCTTCTTTTTCTTCTTCTTCTTCTTCTTCTTCTTCTTCTTCTTCTTCTTCTTCTTCTTCTTCTTCTTCGAGCGCTGCAAGTAGAATTTGGTGACTGTTGTTCACTACCATATCCTCCCCACACACCGAGAAATGACGTAAATTAGGCATTTTTTTCTCTACTGAATAATCTTCAGTTGTTGTGTCAACGTGTGGTTTCGTAAACGTTTTCTGGTGACCTAAAGTTATGGTGTTCTGTTTCAGGTTTTATGGTGGGTAAAGATTATGAAGCTGGTGGTATCGCTAAAAATGGCGCCAAAATGGTGACGGCTGTGTCATGCGCACAAGTTCCCAAGATTACGGTCATCATTGGTGGAAGTTTTGGCGCGGGAAATTATGGAATGTGTGGCCGAGCATACAGGTGAGAAAACTGAAAAGAATCATATCTGACCAATCAAAACATGCTCAAATTAGAATGGACCAATCGGAAACTTAAGCAGAAAAATTGGCAAGTGGTTGCAAGCGCGGGAAAAATGCGAGAGAAAACGGGTGACCAGTGTAAGCGGGGGGATTCTGGGAAACCTGTAGCAGTTGTCAAACGCGGGAAAACAGATAACCGGTGCCAAGCGCAGGAAAACGCCGCTTTGCGAAGTCGTGACTTTGCGCCTAATTGGTTATGAGGCAGCATCTTTTCGCTGATTGGTTTAGAAGAGTACTTCTGGGCATTAATACTTGTGACAGATAGGGTGGTATTGTCCTCTCTTTTTTATGGCAATCAACATCTCAGTGAAAATAAAGTGAGAAAAATTAGGAAAATAAACGAACTAACAAATATAAAAACAAACCCAAAAACTGATAGTTTTACAATTAAACTTGAATGGAAAAGGAAAGTTTTCTTCGTGTTTTTTTGCCGTTTGTTCGTTTGTTTTTTGCTCCTGAATGATTCTAAAACTTATTTTGTTGTGTGTACTTTCTGTATTTTAGTTTCATTTTCTGGTCCTTTTTATCTGCCTTGTGTATTCTTTGTAGCTGTGTTACTGTTATAATAATTGATGCATATCGTGTTTCAGTCCCCGGTTTCTGTACATGTGGCCAAAC
>NW_028145672.1:0-75000 GCF_977016875.1 Pavona decussata | reverse complement strand
CCTTTTACAGCGTAATAAACAGTACCACGAGACGGTACTGTCTAATATCTTTTATCTGAGAAGCACATGAAGGATTTCAACCGGTGACTGAAAAATTATAACCACTTCGTACCGCATAATAATACGTTTCTGTCTTGCAGTTGACTGCGGAGGAAGAAAATCAGATAAAAGCTCCCATAATCAAGAGATTTGAGGAGGAAGGGCATCCTTACTTTTCATCTGCAAGGTACGTCGACAAGCTTCATTTTACCCCTTCTTTTTTTCTTTATTTTTCCCCTAGTGCTTATTTTTAACGTACACAATGTTTTATTTATTCAGGTTATGGGACGACGGTGTTATCGATCCAGCGGACACACGCGCGGTCCTGGGCCTGAGTTTAAGCGCAGCTCTGAATGCACCCATAGAAGATCCGAAGTTTGGCGTGTTTAGAATGTAACTGGCCATGCCACAGAACTGGGAGGGAAAAGCGCCGTTATGTGGCGAAGCTCGTATCGTATTCTACACTATTTTGTGGTGAGGGATGAAGAAAGAATGGGATGAATTCAGAGCCCATCCACACGTATCCGTTTTCGTTTGAAAGCGCAACTTTTTTCTTCACAGATTGGCCTTCCGTCCACACGTATCTGGTGAAAGCGCTCACCGAAAACACAACTTTTCAAAAACGCTCTTCAGAGTGGGAATTTTTGAAAACGGAACTTTCTGAGAGCGATGACGTCACGTGGTCGAATTCAACGGCCATCATTTTTGCTTTTCAGTGATGGTTTTCTTTGAATAATGTGGACGGCAGACAAAAACGACAAAAAAACCTGTTGCGTTTTCAACGGAAACGGACACGCGCGGACAGGCAAATAGAATTCAAACTCGCCTCGTGTGGACACAGAAATTCTTTAAAACAGAAAAAAAAAAACTTGGTGTGGATGAGACCTCAAAAGAATCGAAACGTACTTTTCTCGACGTATCTAGTCAACATTTTTACCTCGGGTGCGGGAGTTGAGACAGGGACACTGAAAATAGTGCTTAATAACTTTTATGTAAATCACATTTAAGGATTTTCTGCAAAAGTCGGCGAAAGCTGCCTTGTGCAGCAGCACAACAAGCAAACAATAAAATACAATACAATAACTTTATTTAAAGAGGGAGGCATAATAAGTACCCGCTACAGTTTTCTATCTTACAGTCCTCAAAATAATAAAAAATATATATACAACATGCACGACATTGAGGTCAATACGCTATAAAAACAATGGTACAATGTTTAAGATTGTTTTTTTTTTTTTTTCAGTAGCTTTTATTTCAAAAAGCACCATTCTATGTTCAACTTGGTTTTTTCTTCTAGTTTCGCGCACGGTGATCTGGTCTCATGGGAAATACTTGCTAAAGGACCTGTGGAAATTAATATTAATTGCGGCCGTCGCGCTGAACAAAAAAATGGCGGTTTTTACCTTGACAGGTGTAACTGGTGTATAAGACAAAAACTAACTTAATTCCAACGATTCTACGATTGAAAAAATGTTAAACTGTTTGGGTTGTAAGTATTTTTTGGTGACGTGCTCTTACATGTAATTTTACAGGTGCTTTACATCGATTAAGTAATTTGAAATGAATTATGCAGATACACGAATGACTGAGCCTGCGGTTTTCTGCAGTTGTTAGTTAGCAACATGAGGTTCCCTTGACGTAATGCAAACGTCACAGTATTGCGGGTTGTTATAGCTTCTCGCCAGTCTGTAGGTGTTCTCTTACCATTTCCGCAATATTTGGCGGGAATTGGTGACGTTTAAGACCTTACGCACGGTTCACGCACGTCCACGAGACGAGGAGAGAGTCTGGGAACTGGGTTACATACCGTAAGCTTAGTCCCGGAGCGGGATAAATAATGAACTAAACATGATTTTACTAAGCGTTAAAAGCACGCTGAGACCATTCCTGTAACTTTCTTGAATTTAAATGTAATCAGAATAAATAGCTAAAAAAAAAAATACCCAAAACAAAAACATTACCAATGGTTGTGGAACCCTGAGACAAATAAATGGATTTTCTGAAAACTAATCTGGCCGTTAAAGTGTGACTCAACCAACGAAAAACTTCCATAAAGTGCATATGATTTGGAATGCTGTCTTATAACCAAACTATTACCCAAATCGCTATTCAAAACGAAAATCAAAATTGTACTATTTAACATCCTAGAATCTTAGACTTGTATGACGATTTTGAATCTCTAGTAACAAAAGTCAAATCACGACTGACATAGTTGTATATTACCGTTTTGTCATTCCTTTCCTTCCTAAGCTCAAAAAAGTTCTTCATCATTTTGGTCCCCCCAAAAACCTTTCCTTATTCTTATATCTTTGATATTATAGCTCAGTCTGCCTTCTTACTTAGCAGTTAAAGTCATTCTTTCTTTTTCTCGTCCTGGCCCGCCTAGATTAGCTTTGCTACCTGCGGCGCCAAGAAATTGTACATGTAAATTTATACAAACACCTAATAAAGTTGAAAGTTAATCACGGCAAAAGCAAAGAGCTCACGGCAAGAACAAAAAGCTAAGAGTGATGGAAAAGCATTACACAGATATAAATACCTACCGCTTAATGCTATGTTACATAACCGTGCGAGTCCACGGGTGTTAAGTAACGGCCACGATCCTGAGTGTTTTGGTTTTTTGCTTCTGGTGAGATTTGCCGTTACAAATGTGGGCACCATGTAAAAACTATAATAACTATTTTTATGGCTTCTACTTTGTCCAATGATACATGAGTGCGTTTCTTGAACGCCCAAACGTCCGTTTCCCCTTCTTTGAGGTTTTGGGAAAGGTGCCAAAGTAAATTAAGTTATAGATAAAACAAGCTTCAGCTGTTAGGTGTTATCGTTTGACTCTGGTATATTCATCGTCCCAGAAACCACAAAAATGCTATAAAATGGGCCAATCTTTTCTTTCTGTTTCCGAAAACGGGTGCACAGTAATGCTAAGAAATTTTATTATACTGAATAATATCTATTTGTTCTCTTCTGTTTTGTGAGCTCTTCGTTCTTTTATAATATATCTATCAATTCGTTTTAAAAGTACAGCTCGAAGTGAGTATTCTCAATTTGGGTTAGCAAAACATTTCCGTTTGCACACGCTATAAGTTTGTAAAACGTAATAAGAAAAACTCATACATTTGCACGTTCACACCTATACCCTATACATCTGCAGACTTAGTCTTGATCCGCCTTGGATAAAGCATTTCTCACTTTCATGCCAACAAAAGGGTCAAGACCTGACCCGCGAGCTTTGATTGGTGGAGATGATGACGATAACGCCGATCAATGCGATTGGTTTTGGACAAAATTAACAGCTGATCTACACGTGATTACTCGATAATCTGCACGTGATTACTCGGTTTCTCATTGGTCGCTTGTCTATAACAAATCTGAAAAGTTTGCCAAGTTCGCGTCGGAATGGAAGTGAGATTCGTCACGATTGCTACTGTACCGCAGTTTTTCCCCTCGTCGCTTCTCTACTCAACGATTTTGTTCTAAAATTCTTGGACCAGCATATATACTAGAGTCAAAAGATAACACCTAACTGCTAACATGACTTGGAGGGAGACTTCGTGTGTAACTCGCCCAGTCAGGCATAAACTTAAAAACTACAATTCCACTTTAATCAGCCGTTGTAGAACCCACGGTAGAACTTGAGATGACTGCAGGAACACGGGATCTAAAAAAGGAAGATAAAAATGTTCTCCTGTGATGGTACTATAACATTTTGCTCTTAGCGTTACAGAACGTTGGGTTATCTGTTTTAAAAAACAGAGCTCTGAGGACAAGAATGAATAACCTTGTTCGCGGACCGGCGTAGTCTGCGTAGCAACCGTTTCAGTGGAAGAGTGTGCGTTTCGAACGCGCGGAAATTCGGACGAGACGCGACGGAAGCCAGTTTTCGGGGGCGCACTCGCGTGGTTCGCTCTCGTGGTTCACTCGCGTGGTTCACTCGCGTAGTTCACTCGCTTTACTACGCCAAAGGAAAACAGGGGAATGTTCATAGTCTACGGTAAGTCAGACGTGACAATTCAAGTGCATTAACATTGTCAGCTTTTCCATAGTTAGGTACTTGCAAATGTAGGTTCGCTTGCTAAGAGCTAAGATGTGATTCAGTCAGACTTCACAAATTGATAAAAGGCGTAACAAGAAAACTGCGCACAAACCTTCGGTTTAAGAACTTTACTCTGGTGAGCCCATCCTTGGTCATCTTTCGTTTCCAGAGGATTTCTGCAATCAGCACCAGGAATGCCACCACCATCCCCACCCCCAAGACGAGATACACACCGAGCATGCTCATCACACTAATGCGCTTACGAGATAACGCTGAAATGAAAAAAATAAATAAATAAACAACAATAATAATAATCCGTAAATTGTGTCCCACATATTCTTTTTGATTACCTCTGTCAGCTTTATTGGGAAACAACACAAAGAAAAGAAACATATATAAAAGTGGTAAAAAAAACTATTTACAAAGATGTAAAACCGTTCACAAGGATACAAAAATACCTACTAATTAAAAAGAGTACAAAGAAAGGAGAATTAATTCCTGTCAAAGGAAGAGTCCCTAACCGAGGACCAGGTACAAGAATAATCTACATAAAAGATTGAGCATAATAATAAATAGAGGGAAGGTGATAAAAAAAACGTTACACCCAAAGCTGAAAATGAGAACGAAGTTTTCGGCCACATTCCTGTCCTTTAAATTTGGTGGGGGTGCTGCGGATAAAATCCATATTTGTTTTTATTTCTATTTAAAGGGACATTTCAGTTAACAAGAAGATTATATTTAAAGACTTTCAAAGCAGTGTTATTACAAAACGTACTTGTGTCCTGTTCTTTGGGACATTCGTTGACAGAATCCCACCATTTCCGCTTCAGATTGTCGAGGAAATCATTCTCGTGTAGACGAAGAATAGCCAGAGTAAAGTTCACGGTGTGTGGATCGTTTGCTGGTAAAACCAGTGCGAGCCCCTTTGCCCTGCTTAGACCTGGAACTGCAAAGTAAAATATTGGTGTACTTGGTCTGGCTGAGCAACACAAGCGTAACAATTAACAAAAGCGAATTAACCGTGTAAACTGTTGTGAAACTAAGGGCGCGTTTTTTTATTCACAATTCTGGAATGTGAATGGACAGAATGTAAAATGCGCGCGTTTTTCTATTCCGCATTCTTATTCCGGAATGGACAGAATGCCATTCCATCCATTCTGCTCCCAGGGGCAGAATGAACAGAATGTTGCGAATGAAATCCAAGATGGCGGACGGCGAGATGAGCGCTGCGGATTCAAATACGTCTCTACAAGGGAAAAAATCAGGTTACACTTTTGGACAAAACGAAACATTGCTTCTAATTTCATTTTACTAAAAGTACAAGGAAAATTGCTGCGATAACGGCTGCAATGGCAGCCTCTTCGTCGGCAGCCATATTTGTTACGCAATGTTTACTCGGCCAGGACCGACGGGGGTTTTTTATGCATACAATCCGAATTATTCTAGCATTCCGTACCAACCATTCTTATTCCAGAATTGTGGATAAAAAAAACGCGCCCTAATTAATTCCCTGTCACATTGACCAACACAAGAACACCTTGCTGTCCTCTTTCCGTTGCCGTTCCGTTGCGCCAGCGCAATAAACAGCTTTTTCAATTATGGTTGTCAGATTTTAAGATGACTCCCTTGAAATAAATGTGGTAGTAAAAATTTTCGCAAATTACACAGTATGTACTTTTCAAAAAATGAAATAAAAATAAGTTGCTGCTTTCGAAAGAGATTCATTCAAGTTACCCAATAAAGTTCATACGTGTTATCAATATCACTATTTTATGCCCGCAAGTGATGGGTAACCTCCTATATCTGGCGATGTGTCATTAATTTTCTGTCGTTAATTGTTTCTAATAAGAACGCGCGATACAATTCAATGGAATCACCTTAAAGCGTCAATCTTACGCGACAAGATTATTTTTTTATATTTTATCTTATGGAACTATCTTTCTTATTAATATATTTTTCCATTGCAAGGCAGATCCGGTTCAATACCAAATAGCTGTATAAGAAGTCAGTACTTCATGTAAGCCTACGTATAATGTCCGTATAAGACACCTAAAAACGCTGAGATACGCTGACGTATTTGTACATACTTGTCGTGAGGTCACATGGCCGTTGGTTCACAATGTGTTGATTGACGGGCCCATCGTTAATGAACACAAAATTTTGTTTTTCTCGAACCCATTGTACCCCTTGCGTTGTGTTTTTAACGAATGACTGATCAGCTTTCATCCTCTGCCAAATCTTCTTGTGTGGTTCATATTGAGTATTTTTGAAAGACTCTTGTGTACTTGACGATCCAATGACGCCCACACGATAAGGGGTCTGTACGATGTCTTCGAGATTCTTTATTGGACTTGCGGCATTTTTAACTGTAAGAAACGCGGCTAAGTTGGCTGTGTACGTCGAAACCCAGATGAGAATGCAAAACCAGTAGCAACCAGTAAGGATACGACCTGCAGAGAAACAAGAGATAGCCTCTTTTTAAAACAATTTCAACTCTGGAAAGTACCTCATCGTGTTACCAGTAGGCTAGTAGTACAGGCAGTAAAACGAATGCAACAAGCGCGCGCTCGCTCGCGAAAATTGTCTCCCACGAGAAGACGCGACACGAGAGGCAATTATCGCGCGCGTGTGTTTCGCTTGCTTCACTTTCCCTAAGGAAAATCAAGGGAATTAAATTCTCGTAGTCTATGATACCAGTAGTGGTAGGTAAAGACGGCTAAAACTCTCACCTTGGCTTTATTGGGTTTTCTTGTGTTACGAAGAATTGAAACGATTTGTGTATTTAGTTTAACTTATTGACTTCGCTACGAACGGAAATTACGATCACTATAGTATATCTGCATTAAATGACTAGGATTGGCAGAAATTAAAGGTGAACATGAGATGGAAAGGAACAGAAATTTCGTCCAATTTATTCCTTAATCCTAAGATGAAAACTATAACTAATGCCTTTATGTATGAAAGCACGTAAAAATGCATATTGATACTGATATCCATAAAAATAATTCCTTGCAATGATTTCTGATTAAAACCAGAGCTATCAGTACCTCTCAAGTGAGGCGTTCATAAGGATCGTCGCAAAGCCTGACTTTCTACACAAGTCGGCCGTCTTCTTGAAAGATGGAATAGATCGAAGGAGAAGCTTCAAAATGGCGACCGAATAGAAAGGATTCAGAAATCGAAAACGAACCATACAGGTTTTCATGTTTTCCGTGAAGAAATAACATTTTACAGGTATAACACTTTCGTACTGACGAGAGCCAACTAGCTCGAAACAGCTGTCCAAGTTTGCATTTTTGATTTTCGGTTTGGTCATGTTCCTGTCGTGTTACGTTTTCTACGCAGTATCAGCCTTGCTTTCTTTACTTCTATTTTCGTTCTTACCTGACAAGCTTCTGGGTGTGTTATCACCTCCTTGTTGCAGCATACAAGCCAAAGCAAACCACACACTGTTGCAAAAGCTGAACTCTTCAGCCGTCCCTTTTCCGTTCTCGTCTTTGTATCCGTAAGGACTGAAGTAATTTATCACAAACACAGAAACAGAGATGATCACAAGAGTGGCCAGAGTGCAAAACCAAACCTGGGTCTCAAACGGATTCATAAATTGTAGTAAATCAACGTCTTTCTTGGATGATTGTTTCTTCATAAGAACATCCTCCGTGTAATACATGTACGGCACGCTGAAGTCTACCACTTTTTGACGACTTTCAGTTATGGCAATCGCGCTACTTGCCATGTCAGCGTCCTAGAGAAAGGAGTAAGAAGGAAAATCTTTTAATCTATCGTGTTGAAGTGGGCTAAATATTGTGCTCATGGGCTCTTGTTCTGCTACACAATCACTCGTTTGTTATCTCGTGAAATACTTTATTCAGTGAGAATGATGTATTGTTCAAAGTGACATAGGCATACTCGGGAAAAGGAATCCGAGTGCTCCTATCAACGAATCAAACCTAAGACCTTCCCATTACTAGTTTGGATGCTCTACCACCGAGCTAGAGGAGACTCGTGGGAACTAAGGCCATTAAACTAGGTTCATGGGACAAACATCCTGCATACTGCTAGGGTTGGAACGGCAATGTGTGACATATGCGTTAAAGGTAATAGTTTCTTACAATGATTCAGGAAATTGATAACACGTGACGTGATTACATAATGCATGACGTCAAGCATGATTGACCTTTGACGGCACTGCCTCCTTTTGCTACTGCGCATACGTTCTGCGCATCTCAGGGTGGTCTGAGAAACTCGGGTTTATCAAGGACCATGCCTCCAAACGGTTATATTTTTGTTAAATTATGACTATACAGAAGAAAGCTTCAATTTGGAAAAAAAGATACATAACTCCTTGAGTATTTAAGGCTTTTTAAAATTATTTTTGCTGAATTTACCTCTCAGAATGCGTACGTGGCTAGCTCAAATTTCTTTTTGGATTTCAGTAGCCCTTCCTAAAATAGGCTTTTCTGTTGTAGTCATAAACTGCATAAACTTCTAAAAATACCTCTGTATTACAAGGCACCGTCTCCTTAATCTATTGTGTTATAGAGAGCTAAATGCTGTGCTCACTACTCTGACCAGTCACAACAGACGCAAACAGCGCAATGAACCAATCAGAATTCAGAGCAATCACATGAAACCATAGATAAGCGCGGGAAAACGCGTGCGAGGAAGTCACGATTTGTTTAGATTTGGCTTCCCATTGAGTGACAAAATGACGCCACTTTTCCGACCAATCACAGAACGCAGTGAACAAAAACCAAAGCAAAGGAGAAAATAATTTCGACACTCGATTGAAAACCCGCCCTATTAGTACATAGTATTAGCATTACTTTAATATTAGAATCGTACTTTTTAAGTCGTAGCACAACCCCACAAGCTACTGTTTCAAAACCTATCGCGTGTAAATGAAAGTTATGGCATGGTACGTATCTTAATCCTGTTTGACAGACTACATTACTGAGTGAAAGGACCGTTTACGAACCCCGTTCAAGATTTCTTGGATCATTCCATCCCAACTTCCATTTTCCGTTATACTACCGTACTTTCCATCCGGGGACTTGTAGAATTCGTATTTAAATCTGAGCATTCTTGCCAACTCTTCGAACAGATCCACGCAGTATCCTTCAAATGTAACGGCGCCATCGTTGTCTTTCTTGACCATAATAAATGGTGCATCCTGTCAATTTGCACAGCAAAAACTTTAAATAGATAATAAAAAACAGAGAGAAAACTCAGTACAAATTTTAACATTAAATTTCGATTTTGAATAACTTGTATTCTCGGCCGGGATACCTTGTTTTGAGAACGCACTATTTCCTATGGAAAGTCTGAGAAATAAGGACACACAAGAAGAGAAAATAGAGGTAATGATAGGCACGTGATGATGACAGCGATGATGACAATGATGATGATGACAATGATGGAGGTGATAATGACCACAGCAATGGCGATGATGCTGGGGCAAAATATTACTTAATGCTGATCGATAATGTCGCTGATGATGATGATGATGATGATATGCTGCTGCAAGTAATAATGATGATGACTTCCGTTGAAGATCTGGATTATGATGTCTGTGAGGATGACATCGCAATGATGGAGGTAAAACGTACCTTCAGCTCAGAGCACGAGTACGAAATTGAGAACGAGTGCAACTTTCAAATTTTAAATCAGTCACAACCCCAGAACTCTCGCTCCTTCCCGTTGTTTACCAGGAGATAAGAAGAGTGACACTAGAAACAAGATTGGTGAGACAAGCGGTTATCTAAACCACGCAAATTAGATTTGTAAAGTCGTACTTGCAGTTAAATCGAAAGGGCCCTATTGATGACGACGAAAACAACGATGATGATTTTGATGGTGCAAAAGATGACTTGATGATAATAACGATGATAATGACGCTGATGAAATACTGCTGCTGCGGATGATGATAATGATAATGATGATGACGATGACTGACCATAATTATGCTGACTGTATAGATGGTCTCAGTACAACAAAAAGCACTGCGAAGATAAAAGGAATTATGCGTCAAAACTAAACCCGTCTATCCAGTACCTTTCTGTTTTTAATTTTGAAATGTGTTGTCCGCTGCTTCCTTTAGCGCCCCAAAAGGTCCCAGGACTTATTATTCATTCCACTTCTCAGTAAAACGAATTTTCGAAGAGCAAAGTTTGTTGACCCTCAAATTCGCCTGTAAAAATTTAAATATGACCTTTTTTTTACCTCAACAACTACAACCCTGAATTTCCTTTTCTCCAGCTCTCCTTCTTCCTCAGATGAGTTGTGGAATGTATTGGGCGACAAGGTCTTAAATAACATTGTCCGCTTAGTAGAGTTCCATGTACCTATCTGAAATGAAATACAAAGCAAAAATTAAGTTACACTATTAAAGCTAGAGACCGTGTCGAGACGCCCTCAAACTAAAGGTTTTACTGTTCGAGCAGAACACTCGGCATAAACTTAAACAGATGTAAGTAGATATAACGAGTTCGTATCACTGAAGTAACATAAAGCCGATTATGGACAATGCAAGCGTTTCATAACTTGTAATTCCGTATACTGATACCTCATAAAAGTATACTGTTAATAATTTAGTTGATACTTGCACAACACAAAAGGAAGAAATATCAACCAACTATACTACTTACGCTTTCAAAGGAATTGTTGCGAAGATTTAAAATTTCCAGCTCGATTCCTGTTCGCTTTCCATTCTCGTCAAACTGGATAGGCCCAGTCAAACCAGTTATATTAACCTGTTGACGTAAAGAGGCGACTAGTAAGCAAAGAACTCTTAGTCACTTGATTATGATAAATGGAAAAAAAAAACGATTATGTAGAAATGAGGACCAAACACGGTAAATGTACCCCTTGAGTAGAAACGAGGAAGATCAGTAGTCTAGTTGAAAATCGCTTGTTCATTGTGTTATTACTTCATATTTCTCCTTTTCAACTAGTTGCATAAGCGGGTATTTGTATCACCGTTACCCAGCCTGTGATAGACTAGGGGGAGGGGAGGGGGTGGAGTAGCAATACTCCCAATTCCTTTACAGAAACGGGTATAAGCTCTTGCGGTTTGGGCCACCTTGGCTTGAACGTGCTATTACATTTGTTCTCGTCCTATGTTTGGAATGTCGTGGAACGTCTTAAGATAGTTCAGTGTTTAAATCATTACCTTCATCATGCAATTAAACATCATGTCTCTCTCAGCTTGATGGCTATTGGACCCGTTTAGCCGTAAGCATGGTTCTGTGTTCAATGCGCGGTTGATAACTTGGACTGCGTCATATGCAGTACCAATAATATCCTGAGGAAAGATTTTGATTTAATCAAGTGTCTGAATACATTTGAATACAAATGTTAAATGCAAGAGAGAAGTCGCCTCCCACCAATGTGGCCCGGGTTCGATTCCCGGACTTGGCGTCATATGTTGGTCGAGTTTGTTGTTGATTCTCGTACAGCATTAAAATGACAATGAAATTCAAGCCTCATTTTTGTTTATCTAGCAATGCTGACTCTTGCTAGCTAAATATTTCTGTTTCAACTGAAATTTTAAAGCCAAAAAAATCTTGTTAGTGATGTTTATAAGATAGGTGGTGTCTTCGATAACCCTCTACCCGAGACAAGGTGGGTCCTCCTCAAGTACACTTGTTATGACCAGTTGCCTTATTCATAGCCGGAAAAATCTCTTGTGGTCGGTGAATGTGATCATCAACTAGGATTAAAGTTTACCTCGTCGTCGTATTTGACCAATCCTTGCATCGCAGTTTCCACGGAGGGACTGTCAGGAATTGAGGTGCGGGTGAATGGAAACTTAAACGCCAAAACGACATTGTTTGGTAGACTGGTCAAGCTTAAGGATACCTAATAGAAAAACTGCCTGTTAGAAAATCTTTCTTTGACCCTACTAACTACTCCTTTCAATACTATCTATTCAAGTAAAGGAGCTGTTTCACGAAGCATTTTTTGTTCAGTGAGGAACGCAATGCTGATCGACGAAAGTATTGCAAAGTTTCGAGAACATCGCAACTCGCAACGCAATTTTTCTTTGCTAATAATAAGCGTTACTCAATTAGTTTTGTCCGAAACTTGTCTTGCAATTAATTAACACTTTCTGTTGCAAGTTGTAGAAAAATTTCCTCGCGTAACAACGCTTTACAGTATCTGCAATTTGTCTTGGCCACTTGCGTAACAATAAACTTCCTGAAAGTTTAGTCAGTGATACAGTCATACTCGGGAAAACGAAACCGAGTTCTCCCGACATGAGTCGAACCTATGCACATGACCTCCCGAGTACTGGTTCGGATGCTCTACCACTAAGGCACGGGAGACTCGTGGGAGCTAAGACCATTAAACTACGTTCATGGGACTAAAATCCCTGCATACTGCTAGGATTGGAATGTCAATGTGCGGCATATGCGCAATGAAATAAATGAGATGGTATGAGTATCACGGAATAGCCGTGAAACACTAAACTATTTTGCACTGAATAAATCTTGCAACATGAGAGTACTTGTTTGGACTGAAGGAAGTATACCTGCCCTTGAAGTATCCATTTGCTGTGAATTTCCAAGTCACAAGGTACCTACCAAAACATAAAAGAAAGCCTGAAAGTAAGGACTTAGCCCTGTCTCGTTGATGCTCTGTTTTTACAAGAACAAATGAGTAAATAATAATACCTGTTGGAGCATTAGTTCAGTGGTTTCCTTTTCTGTATAAAGTAGAATAACTTCTGGTTTAAAGTTCTTTATTTCTTCCATTGCTTTCAAAGTTGCTTGTCTTCTGTCCTCTATCTTCTTGTGCTTTGAAAGCCGCACTAAATCCATGACGAGCTGGGAATGTTTGAAAGTTGTGTAAAAATAACCAGCATCCAGCATTCGACCGTCTATCACACCATAACAAAAAACAAAGATTACAGTGGCGAAGTTATATAAAGCTCACGTTTATTAAAATATTATTACCTTATTATTGGATAATGCAGTTCAGAATTTAAATTGCTTAGCGGCTTAACGAGAAATAGCGGCCATTAAATCGTCTTCTGTTGCAAAATAAAATCAACAAGGTCTTTCAATTTTGTTTTTCTTTTTTAGATTTTTATTAGCCTTAGACACACAACAAGTCTTTCAATATTTCTTGGTTGTTTGCTATAAAAGAGAAAAAATAAAACTAAAATCTAGTTACCATCAAAGATTAATGAAATCTTCTTCCAGTTAAATCTGTTTACTAAGTCATACGTAGCGTACGCGAAGTGTGTGTAGTCTGCTGACATATCCACTGTTTTCTCGCAATGCGCCAAAGGCATACCGTTTTTATGGATACGGACGAGGGGGATACCAGTTACAGTAGAGATTGCGCATGCGGGAGTCGTGGAACGGCTTCCTCCAACTAGTGCTGTTATATTTTGCTGGGGAAATGCTGGGAAGATAATAATTTATGACAAATTAAAACTAACTTTGTTTTCAACTAATATTTGTCAGGATGCTCGGAGTTTAGTTGATCAGACATAAGGCAAAACGTTTTATTAGTAGACATAATGTATTATCTAGCAGTGAAAAGGGCCACGCAAACGTTTGCGCGCTCACAAAATACTTTTTGTGGAAGAAAACTGTTTCTGGAGAAAATTGAGAGACATACTCCCATTCAGAAAATAATTTTCATTGTAGTTGCAAACACAGAAATATTGCGGTGAGAAAATGAATTGAAACAATGTTCCTATCAATGTGGTCCGGGACTTTAAATGATTGAAATTCAGTCAACTTTCGGACGCGTCAAATCGACGTGAGTTCCCTTTTTCAGAATGACAAACATTTATAGGCCCTGGGTACGTGCACCTGTTACAAGTTTTCACCGCTTTGCGCACACTTGCCATTCCTTAAGACCATTGCCTTTATTTTGACAAAGTTTGTACATGTAATTAGCATGCGTGATAATTATTAAAGATCTTAGCCTTCATTGTTCAGTGGTCTTCGCTAGTTTGGTACCCAGACTCGCGCGGTATAAAGGACGTGTGAAAAGGGACGCCATGTTTTCTGGGCGGTCTTTCAGTGTGTGAAGTTTCATCTTATCATGTTTCCAGTTCTGGAAGTTCGAGCGTGTTCCGTAAGTACACTTATCATGCCTGTCAGTTACTAGTGTTTTTGCATGGTAATACAACCTGTATTTTCCTTTTGTATCTACCTTGTAAAGTAAAACAACGTGAATCTTTACAGTGTTTTGGTGACAAAGGCTGTGATTACAGGTTCAGTGATCAGTGGTACGAGTTTGGTGTTTGAACTTTTCCTGTCGCACCCTGTGGTTGTCAACTGTGGTGAATGCTTGGTGAATATTTGCCGGCTACAAATCAGAATTTAACATCCTTGTCGTATAAAAGTGCTGCGGACGATTATTTACTCTTCAAAAACTCATTAAGAATTCGTAAGCCCATTGACCTATCACATGGTCGATAATAAACATCACGTGCAGTGGTTTTAAAACCCGATAAACAGTACGCGGTGTTTGTTTTCTCGTATGCTAATTTCCAACGTTCACAAGAGCATCATTGTTATGAACTCTCTTGACACACGCTTTTCCAGGAATGTTTTTGAAGTCGTTCAAAAATCTCGCAGCACGTGTTCCATCGGGTCTAAAACCACGAGGCGCAGCCGAGTGGTTTTAGACAAAGGCTGTGATTATAGGTTCAGTGATCAGTGGTACAAGTTTGGAGTTTAAACTTTTCCTGTCTCACCCTGTGGTTGTTAACTGTGGTAAATGCTTGGTGAATATTTGGCAGCTACAAATCAGAAGTTAACATCCTTGTCGTAAATAAGTACTACGGACGATTTATTTACTCACACTAGAGCGGATTTCAATTGAATGTCTAAAGTAATTTCACGTTGGCATTGGTTTTGCTTTACTTCGCTCTGTGATTGGCCAGCAAATTACGCGCCACGTTCTCAACCAATCAGCAGCAAAACCAAAACTAATCGTGCCTTGCTCGCACGCGTTTTCCCGTGCATGGCGCGGGTTACATGTATTTGCTTCGATTTCTGATTGGTTCATTACACTGTTTGCGTGATTGGCCAGAGTAATTACTTTGGTTTTGGTTTTACCACACTCAAATGAAAACTGCTCTAATATCAACCTCACCTATGTCAAAAAGACTCCTCTCTGTTGATGCATTGAAAATCTGTAATCTTATGGTGATATTACTTATAGCATTGGTAAGATTGATGGCAAATTGCAGGGTTTTATATTCTTGTGAACTTCCATAGCTAACAAAACCTGTATTGAGATTAATACAAAAAAGAGTATTTTAGTTGCGCGTGATTGCCAAGTACGAAAATAGAAAATCAAAAGAAAAGTAAACAAACAAAATAACAGAGATATCTACGAAAATGCAAAACGGCAAATTGCCACAAAAGCTGCGGCAAAAATAAGCTGTACAAAGCACTCTGCTTTTTTATGGGAGGAATATTGCAATTTTTATCGGGAGCTTGCGCTTTGCAATTTTTGGGTCTGGAAAAATTCACTGTTACAAATAAGCAGTAAAGTTGAAGACGAAACAAAATAAACAAATGTATCTTCTTACCACATGTAAAGTGTCTCTTTTCTGCAGAAATCTTGTGCAGGATCAAGAGAACAACAGCTGATATAATCAGCACAACTTTCATGGTCCTACGAAATAAAACAAGTTTTTAAACATGAAAGTGTTAATAGAAACAGTTTCATGTTTCAACTGTCTTTAGTATACACTTTGAGCATCCAATGCGCTGGAGATTTCTCTTATTTCTCTCGAGGGGAAGGATTCTCACGTGGTATGCTTTTCTTGGAAGCCGTATGTAAAATCTTAACCTAAAACTGTGGCGACTCAATTTATTCTTAAAATCATTCAAGGAAGTCGCTTTACGTAATTGTATGGGTAAACTGTTCCACAGCTGAGCTCCACTGTATGAGAAACTGCTCTTCAAACAATCAGTGCAGGGTAGTGGAAGAGTTAGTGTGTTTTCAGTCTTCCTAATGATAAGAATTCAACTGATCATCGCGAAAAACAGAACATGATTGAGTCGGGTTTTTCCACCAACATAGCAGGCATTACAACCTGTACATGAAAATTTATACACAACGCCGTGAACGAAGACCAGTAGGGATAGGCTACTTCACAGTTAATAAGGATCCTATTTTGAATGAAGATATCTACGTTTTATACGAACTCATTAGCATTTATTACTCATTTATGTTCAAATTTGTACTGAACAAGGCAGAAGTTTCTAACTAATGGACGAAAAAATGGATCTGCGCCAAATTTGCACTTAGCAAATTTAAGCAAATTTGGTAAAAAGATATAGCAAACAAGTAGCAATGATGGTAAATGCCGCATTTGCTATAGGTTTTGCACGGGGTAGCAAATGGGTATCCAAATGCTACATTTACCACCTTTGCCACTAGTTTGCTATATCTTTTTACCAAATTTGCTTAAATTTACTAAGTGCAAATTTGGACCAAATCCATTTTTTCGCCCAGTAGCTAGAAAATTCTGCCTTGTTCAGTACAAATTTGAACATAAATGAGCAATAAATGCTAATGAGTTCGTATAAAACGTAGACATCTTCATTCAAAATAGGATCCTTAAATTGAAAATCGTTGTTTTCTATCTTAAATTTATTGTGACTTTCCTGCTGTCCAGACCTTTTGATAGAAAATTCCACTGGATAACTTTCTATGAAACTTCTCTTTTGCAGCTGGTTTACTGAATGTTGCGTTCACGTAAACAAATCGAGGAAGCTATAGCTCACCGTGTAAAATTTTAAGATAAAAAGAAATGTCTTCCGCAGGTTTTTTTTCCATTTTCGCACGATTTTTCCGAAATTAAGATTAAAACTCAAAGAAGTTAAGGTTAGCTTAATGTTTACGAAGAATTCATTGCTTGGTAACTGTTAATTTCCAAACATTGATATCCATTTTCTGACATTCAAAATATAATTCATTTTGTATTTGCTGGTCCTTTGCTATTAAAACTGTGAATTTCTGTTAAATACCTATCCTTCATGTTCCACCGTATTATGATGAAAAATATGAAACACGGAAATCAGCTGTAAATCGGCACAGAAAAAAATAGGATCTAAACAATTTTCGCCCTTTTTTAATCATATCCAAAAGGTTACCTTCGAGTAAATACTGTCTCGTTAGTAGAACGAAAATCGTCAATATTTGTTCAGGTCATATTCTGTTTTGTTTTCAGTCTCTCAGAGGAATAAATAGACCCAAGAAAACTGGCGAATTTTGTATGAATGCTATACAGGGCAAAGAGACCTCAAGTAAAGTATCTGATTTAACTAAATGACAGCCAAGGATTTCTCAATTATACTAACGTATAATTAGAGCTCAGTATTAATTAATCTCAAGTAAGAGCAGAGTGATGAAGTCCCTTTCAAAGTTGACGTTACCATGGCAACAGTACAGGTGGTTCAACATAACACAAAATCGTTATGGGCTTCATTAGTCGTTTGTAACTATTTCTCGCGTTTAGTGAACCTCTGCTGTCCTTTATATCTTAATAGATTACTTGTTAACAAATCCCATTTCCGAGTCTAGCTTGTGAAATGCGTTAAATTATGTCATACATTCACGCTTTAGTCATACACTATTCTTGGCAGGGTCATACTAAATTATGAGAACCTTTCGCAAACATGATGGCATGCCAAAGAGAATGTCAAAAAACCAAATTTTAATTAACAAAGCAATGGCTCTGCACGGCGCGTCCGTTAAAAATTTAGGAGAAATTACCGAATTCTTAGAAGAACATACGCACACGGCGGCGAAGTTTTATTTTTCTCTCTGAACTTAAACGTATTTCCTTATAATTATGCTCCTAGATAAATCGGCCACATTGTACGAGGTTAAAGGGTTGGAATACTAGATCAGTTGACTAACCGTGAATTACGCAGTGACTAATGGTGAATTCGTGGCCTTCGTACTTGTCTGAAAATGCTAGACACAAGTCGTCCAAACATGGAAGCCTTGCAAGACACCTTCTACCAGCGTTGTAGAATTTAAAAAAGCACGATTTTTCTTTCCGAAGCGGTTTCAATAACTTCCAGTTTCGCAACGATTCTGGAGTTAATATTTACGATTACGAAATATAATGAACGAGGAAAATATAAATTTAAAAGCTCAAGTTAGGCACACAAGAAAAATGACGCACAGAGCAACTCAGAAGGAACATAAGTTTTCGTTGTGATAACATTAAAAATGTTATGGTACAAGTAAAATTGTAAATTGTCAAGTTAATTAAAAATACATAGAAGCGCGACCCAGTAGGGGAGCAAGAGCAGGCACCAAATTTCTGAATAATAAATTACTGCTAGGAAAACATAAAATTAGATTAAAACTAAAACTTGACAACTTGCCTTCGTACCAGTTCAAAGCTTGCGGTGAAATGTGATGTCGAAAATCGATTCGCAAACTGTAATTGGAGTCACTCCAGGCAACTCAGGCAAAGGCAGTCCAGTTTGACAATGCCACTCGCGTCAAGTTAACGTCAGCTTGATTAATTTGAATTCTTCTTAACAACGTACTCAAAATTAGTAACAGAAATTGTTTGAGTTGTTGCGCAAATGATATATAAACTGTTACTTTCTTCCTTTCGTTAAAGAAAACAACAAAAAAACTAACCGTGAAAGGGTAAAAAAAGCGCACTGTTCAAAGGAGAAAAACGTAGCTCACGATTGCTACTTTAAAAAAAGGTTAAAATATATTATTTATTTCATTCCCAGACGGGATTTCCCAAGGTGATGTCGCCTCGTTCCCAGCTTCCTTTTTCTTTCTTCCATATGGAGCGGCCGAAGGGGACTGAAAACCTACGAGAGTAGCTTGCTCCTGTGGGTCTTCGATGACAGGTGTAGACCAACCAGCCTCAATTTTTGGCGAAATTCCAAGCTACCCTCAGCATCCTGCAGGTAGTTTACATTGCAATGTACATAACTCCAGAGATGTCAATTGTTCTCGTAACTGGTGTTGCAATACACTCGATTCATGCAGCAGAAGACGTTTGTAAATCATTTAAGCCAAAACTTGAAATATAGCTTCCATAAGCGCCATATGTAATAAGAGCGGTGCCTTCTAACACAGAGGTATTTTTGCCTATTCTATAACAATGTAAGAAGGAAAAGCAGGTCTTAGAAAGGGCGCTGATTGGAATTCAGCAAAGAAAATTGGGGCGGGGTGGGGGTAAAGACGTATTTTACAGAGATAATTAAGCAACAATGTACGAAAATTTCTCCGGCCAATTTAAACCTTGATTATGTCTAAAAAATTTGTGGGTACACCAAACATTTTCTTTTTTGATACAGCCCTTGCTAAGTTTGGCTTTTCCCCAATAGTCATAGACTGTGCAAAAATAATTTTGTACTAGGACACACTGTCCATAACCACAAATTTTCACGCTCAAGACTACGTCTTCGAATCGAAGGAGTCAACCAGCGGCGATTTTAGTGCCATTTTAACACTATATCCCTGTACGTTTTCTGAGATATTCGGCCAAAAAATGTTAGAAATCCATGTGTTTTTACCAGCCTCGTAGGTTAACAGAAGATACTGTGAAAACCACTTGGCCTTCAACAAAAACCAATCGGATGTTCTAACCACTAACCTGCTAGACGTCTCGACTCTTCGGCCATATTTATTATTTAGTTACCTTACTTCATTAGTTTATTTAGCCATCTACACAAATAGAGCATATAAAATAGGTTGAACAGAAGTCATATTTGATTAAAGGTGACAAGAAAGCCTAATGAAGGTATTAGCTTTTATGAATAGACTTCCTGAGACTGGTTAATTAATAATGGTAATTGAACTTCGTGTTGTGCAATTTTGCCCTGAAATCATACGCGTGATTTCAAAATCGAACGAGCGCGCAGCCTAATGAAGGTATCAGCTTTTATGAATAGACTTCCTGGACTGCATGGTTAATTAATAATGGTAATTGAACTTCGTGTTGTGCAATTTTGCTCTGAAATCATACGCGTGATTTCAAAATCCGCGCGCGTTCGATTTGAAATCACAAGCATGATTTCAGACCAAAATTGCACGACACAAAGTTCAATTACCACTTTATTACACCTATTTTGAAATCACAGCGTTTTATTGTCAATATTACATTATAATTTTGTCACTTCATTTCCATTTTGATGGGCTAAAGAAAGGATGCAATTTAGAGCAAAAAATAGTGCAATTTAGGAATAAATCGCACTGTTGATAGCCAATCAGATTGCAAGGATCACCAGTGATTTCAAAATGGGTGTGATAAAGACGTTAATTAACAAGACGTCGAACGTTCGTCACAAATCAGCTTTCAAAGAGATATTGTTTAAGTTTGACGAATAGCAATGTTGCAAGTTTTTATCTGTTTTTCCTGTTCTGGACCATCGCATAACTGAGCTTCAATTCCCGTACATTTTCCCCTCATTCCCTCCTGTTCGAAGTGCTTATCCAACTGACTCTTCCTGGCCCATCATCAGTATTACTCTTCGTCCCCTCGGGAACATAAGTCCGCCATAACGCTTCATAGGTACTACAAACTACTGCTCTCACACATATAAGTTTTGCAACTATTTCAATCTTTATTAACTGTTATCAACAAAACACTCATAATGCAAAACAAAAATGTTACAGTGGAGTGGTAGGCTTTTTGTAGCTGGAGGTTATACAACCGCCAAGAAAAATGTGAGATGTGTTGAAATTAGAAGGAAGTAGAGAGTTTTGAAGACATTGGAGCCTATGACCTGCGGAGCGGGCCATCGGCTTCCAGGAATGTTATAGCAATTTTAGAACTTCATCTCCGTCACCTTTCCATACAATTTCAAACGTTTGAAATATTCTATCTACAATACATCTCATCCTTGTTTGCTATACTGTTCACATTGACCGTCTTATCTATTCCGCAAAAACAATTTTTAGTCGTAGGTAGGTAACATGACCTATGCTACAAAGGACTTAATTGGGCATGGTTTTTACTTCACATGTTTTGGTGCGATATTTTTACGTCTCTTGATTGAGTACCCTTGGAAGTTCCGTTAGGTGACTGGCACATCTTTTCAGGACTTTCCTGCCTTTAAACTTTGATGGCTCAATACTACTACAGCTACTATTTGTCAGTTAATACAACAATAATGATATAAAACTTTTTGCCAAGTTCAAAAAGGTTTTTGGAAAGGATTCAGAGCCCCTTTATATTGTCAAAAATGTATGAAGACAACATAAAGTATTTAAATAATTAACGGGCATGATTAATTATCTCTACAGCATAGATGATCTAATAGACACGTAATAGAAAGTTTGTGTTTTAGAATCCTTTCACCTTTAATTCCTCAGCATGTGATGTTCGAAGGCAAGTTACCTTGCTTGAAATAACCTTTCTGTATATATCTTGAGGCACAGACCGTTGAATCAGAACGATTATTACAAAGAAACCTGAAGAATTAAAATACTGAGAAGTAGCCCTACTAGGGCTGTCCTTTCCACAGCAAACGTTTACTCATTCTCACAAGCGGCCATTCTCTTGCGCTTTCTCAGTACCTGCAAATGTTCATAGGCAAAGTGGGAAATATTAGTTTAACTTGTACAATGTAGGCATGGACTCTAAAACTATACAAAGTTCTGGAATATTTGGGTTTTAACGAGCCAGGAAAATTGTATTCATTATCAGCGAGGGAAGGAGACTGAGGAAGTCGAAACGCATAGACGAAAATAAAAGCTATGTTATATCTATATCCATCACCAAATTCCAACCATACAAATTCGTGTATAATTGTTATTTCTGTACCGAGCCATTAACGCCTTTAAGTTTTGTGTGGATTTATTTTTTGTTTCTTTTGCGCCGTGTTAACAAATGAAATAGATGAAATATGCAAACAGAAAAAAACATGAAATGGCATCACCCGCTTTATTAATTTCTTGAATGCGTAAACACAAAGTTGGGGTGATAACTTACGTTTCCCTACTACCGGTTTTTGCTTACGCACATCAGTTATTGCAGTATCCCATCTTTACTTTAACATATTTATTTGAGGTTTTGCTAGTGTTTACACCTGCCCAGAGAATACCACACAAATTAATATAGTCGATCATTTTGCATGATTTACGGGAAAACAGAAGTATTTAGCGTAACTGGTCAACATTGAAACTTTTAAAAGGCCTTAACTACGTTACAGTTGAGGTCAGTGACCGTTTTTATACCGTAGACGGTCGATAATCCGCCTGAGACGATGTGTCTCGAGGTTTGTCTGGTATACTGATAGACGGGGACGACATGGATCTTGTGTCTAGACGAACTAGCTTTTTTATCACGACTTGGACGACGCACTATCGAAAAAAAGCTCGAAGATAGTTCGTGTAGACATTTTATTCTTGAAGATAGTTCATTTAGACGTCTTGTTCATACTTTGAAAGGCATCATAAATCTGAGACCAAGTTCGTTCCAGAGAGATTTCTGTTGTCTCTAGCACAAGAGTGACCTATTTTTTTCATAATCACATGAAATTTGGACATTTAAATTCAGAAAAAAATAATACTTACCGCAAGTAACTATTCGATTTCTTGTCATGGTGTACAGCGTGTGGGAAGACAGTGATTAACAGTACGCAAAAAGCCCTGACTTTTCTTTCCGTCTTTTAAGACGGTTTAAAAACCGCTAAAAGAAAACAAAATAACCACTAATTTGAGACAAGGCTACACGTTGAGACACCGCGCAAGTCCTCCTTTTTTCAATGACACCTTGTGTTTGGATGGAAAACTGTTGTCAAATACTTCGGTTGGCCCACGCGAGCAAGTTTGCCTTGAGGAGGTTCTTTTTGTTGACAATTTTGACTCTCTGGTGCGCCAAGGGCAAACAGGTTTTCACTAAACTTGAACAAAAACTGAAAGACAGTTTAAGAAACAGGAGACGTGCCAAATGAAATTGACAAACGTTGTCGTACATAAGCAGGTAAATATAAAACTTCTCAAATGCAACCTGTTCGCTTACAAACTGCTTCGACAGAAAAATTTCCTTATCAAAACATGAGAGCTTGCGTTGGTTCTCATTTTATTTCTCCACACCATATATTTTTTTTTAATTCTCTAAGATTTTGTGTCTTCGGGGTGTTTAGGAGAAAAGCTAAACGCCGTTATCTGCATTAACTTGTTTTACGTATCATTTGGTCTGCAGTAATTGTTACTAATCTGATAATCGATTCTTTTTTCACCTCAACGAATAAAATACAGTTCACCTTACAGGGTTTAAAATGATCGTTTTGATTTCTTTCAAAAACGAATCTGTACCTCTCGACAAAGTAAGACTTGGACATTTTAAATTTTTTTTTGACTGTGGCTTTTAAAAGTGTGGGAAATGCAAATTTTTTGAAGATATAAACAGCATCAAACAAAACCATATCTAAGGAGAGTTAATAGGGGTTTACAATGAAAGACCATCTTTGGGTCTTCTCTACAAAAACGCCACATATGACTGATGATCTCGATGAAGAAATTTTCTGTTAATAAAATATTTGAAACTTTGCGATCTTCAGTCTTTCCCTTAAATGTAAGGTCGGTGATAAAACGTTTCGTGATGTACAAAGACGCAGACAGTTCGTACAAAGAGTCAGAAATCAAATTAATTAAACTACTATCCTTAACGAAAGCACGGATGACCAACAACAACCTAACGTCTTCAGATAGAGTCATGGGCTAATTTATGAGATTATATAAAACACTTACTTTATTTCTTGAAGTCCACAGAAGGCTAACGTCTCGCTGAATAGAAACAGCTGCCTGTGTCTTTTAAACCACTTATTTCTAACGATAATTTTTTTTAATTATACCTCCTCAGCGGCAGTGACAATCACAACATTTAGTAAACAGCTATGTAATTTGAAGCAGCAGTGACTGCCAAATATCTGTTAACCATGCGAAGTTGTCGGACGTGGTGATAAGCGGCCACACATACTGAGCTTGTGGAGATAGAACCTACGAGCTTCTTGTCTGTATTCTTGTATGGATCAGTTGCAGAGATGGAAAGCATTATTTCGAACTGGTCAGTTTCCAAAATTCTTTATTTAACCTCACCTCAGGTAACTTAAGGGGGCAGTACCACCTTGCTTTAGTGTAACTTTGAACAGCCAAAAAAAATATGAGAATAATGTATCATTCAGTGACGCCACAGGCATACACTGAAAAAGGAAATCCGAGTCCTCCTATCAGCATCCCAAGACTGAGTATTTGAGTTTATAAGCATTATTGTATCCTCTGTTCTTTCTTGTTTTGGTGGGGTGAGAAAATGGTGTCCATGAACCGAACCCTGGGTCCATGTTTTGTCATGTGGCCATGAATGACAGTTGATACTAACGATGCTGATTTCTTTATAGCTCCAAGGAAATAATTCCTGCTCCATGGCCCCATGGCCGGCCATGAATGACAGTTGATATTAACGATGTTGATTTCTTGATAGCTGCGCGGAAATAACACCTGCCCCGTACACTTTTTTGTTTCTTATAAAAAGACTTGTCAGTTCTAGCAAATACTTTTTCGTAATGTAATTTATAACTTTATTATCAACTGAATAGTGTTTTTCTCTTTGATATCGTTTACGCGATGCCAACAAGTTGTTATGGCCTTTTTTTCTGGACAAGTACGATTCAAAAATGAGTGCCCGTGGCTTGTTTTCGATCTCCTAAACGTTTATCTGTATATGTCTGTTGCGATCAGGAGGTAGACATGAATTTAATCTCTACGTGTCAAGTCCTGATACTTGTGTTGCGGGTTTTGGTGCATTTTATGGTCACGTGACCTCAGCAACTCAGGCAGGGTTTGTCACCCAGTTTGTGAGACAGTTGTCAATAGCTGCGCAATCTTCAGTGTCCATTGTCAGTGGTTTGACATGAGCAGGAGTGCTAGTTGCCAAACCCTCACAGACAAAAACAAACTTATCGATCATTTTGCTCTTTAATGTGAAGAAAAGCTCTATCGAGCAATAATTTTTGTCGAATCCACATAGGCTCTAAGGGCCTCTACTGACTGGAAGTAAGATTTCGTCGTCATCATCATCATCATCATCATCATCATCATCACCATCATCATCATCATCAGCGAATTATTTTTCTCAGCAACCGATCATATGTATCACACCATAAGCGATATCAATGATAACTGCACTATCAACCTCATTCTCAGGCCTGTAAGCTTGCTTTTATACTTTTATGGCTTATGGCAAATAAATTGAGACAAATTGATCTCGCTTTTCGAGCGAGGATGTCTGTGCTGCACTCGAATGCATGAGGTATCCTGAGCATGTCTTTATGATCAGCTCAACGGGTGAACTCACATTTGATTGCACGCGCCAAGGTCCAGGGGCACCCAACGACAGTTTTCTCTCTCAGATCCTTTGAAACGCTGTTTTAGGCTATCTGGAGTGCCTTTATAGCTCTGTAGGTTCATTTTAGGACACGCTATAATATTTCTATCTGTTCGGTCATTCTAGGGGAACTTGAGTGTTTCGAAATTACTGGGCATCCTTGTCCATTTCCCGAAAACTTTGGGTGTTATTTCCTTTCCGGAAATCTTAGCTGACCTTTTTTTTGGCACCCGAAACGATATTTTTATCAATTCGAAAACACTAGGCCTTAAATTTCCCCTATCACGAAAGCTCGAGGTGAAAATTCCCTTTAGAAAATTGTAGGAGATTAAGGGCCTTCCGAACAGATAATTTACCGAAACCATCCGTTAGGTGCCCCTGAAGGTCGAATGCAAAAGAGTCTGCAACAGTGTTTCGACTACAGTTAAAGTGAATGCATGTAGTGGAACGTATAATGTTACTCTATTTTTCTTTGCGAATTGAAAGAATTAAGACAAAACATTAATGGCACATGTCGCATACATTGTTTACATTTGATTGAACTATCCGGTCACCTTGAAGCCGCTTCTACCACAGCGAAAAGCAGAACGAGAAATCATGAAATGCGTTAAAATTTTTAATTGGTCAGGCTCAACATATTTGCACAAATTTAGCCACCTAGCTAACGTCATGTCACGCAAAGTGTTTTGGAAAAAAGTTATACTTTTCTATGTCTAGCGGTGGATATTTAAAATTTTTTCCACAAGGGCGCGTTACATGTCGGTTAATAGATAGCTAACTCTTCAAAAACTGCCTCGTTGGCTATAATCATCTGATGTCCAACAGGCGGGAGTGGAATAATTTAAATTTTGCTAGATCCTGTTAATTTCATTTTAAGAAGAACAAACAGAAAGTTATTAAATGACCGCTACTTCTTGGCATGGTATAATGGCTGATATTCCGCTAAGCCAATCAAAATTCTGGAATTGCAAAATCCGATAATCCAGTTGTTAAAAGTATAAACTGATTCAATCAAATTTAGCCAAAGAACGGCATAATTACCATGATACTACCCCTTTAACGCTTACGCTGCATTAATTAGAAAAAATCTCTGTTCGATCACTTACTTTAACTTTAGTTTGAAGCAGCCAAAGTCAAAAGGTACCACCAAACGAATTTACAGGAACCTATATCGTTAAGCTTAAGACCATAATTCAAAACTGCTACTGATCCCAATTTAAACCATCCCCGGATGATTTGTCATTTAAGTCGCTGTAAAGTTGACAGATACGCATCATCTGTGGTTAGCATCAGAGCTGTTGATTGAGAAGTCATCGTTGTTATTGTAGAATATAATCATCCATGCTTGTGGCTTTTTCCAGGCAATGTGGTTGTGACCAATCAGTTATTCAGCTTGTGGGTGGACTTGCACAGAACGAATGTTTGGGCTACAGACATGAAAGAAAGTGCAACTGCTTCAATGCTATGTACAATAAAATCATGGGTTTTACCATCAGTAAATTGACACAACAATCACCCTTTTTTTCAAATTTCTCTCACAACAAATGCAACCAAACCTTTTAGTTTTGTTGAGTGTTTTCAACTTCTCTCGTCGATTCCAGAAGATTTCTCCAATCAGCGTAAAGAACGCTACAAGCAAACCAGTACCCATGACCACATAAACACCCAGCATGCTCTTCAAATCGATTCTCTTTCGTGACAATGCTAAGAGGAAAGAATCAAATGCTCTTATTAGAAAACCATTCTCCATAGCTCAAACATGCCGAATAATAAAAAGAAGTTTTGTAAAGAAAGAGGGATCGTACCCTTCATTCGTTATTGCAAGTTTCCAGCCATGAATCTAATGCCAATATATACTAGCTAGCTGGGCGAGTGTTACTCTGTGAATCATAAAATCGCGAGATTTTTCAAAAGACAGCCAGATTGTAACAAAGGATCCAAAACCATGTAAATATTAACGCGAAATAGAACAACTTTTCAAGAAAAATGTGCCATTAACCTGAAATAATGTACCATGTTTATCTGTTCCTCCATAAGAATTTACGTCTGTACATAAAAAGGGATTTACTCACTGGTTTCCTGTTCTTTAGGACACATGTTGGTGCTCTCCCACCAAGCTCGTTTCCTTCCCTCAAGAAAACCGTTCTCGTGCAGGTTCAAGATTGCCAATGAAAACTCCTTCACGATGGGGTCGTTTCCTTGGAAAGCGAATCCCAGCCCTTTGGCCGTGCTCAATCCTGGAACTGAAAACAATTTGATTCTTTAATCAGTTAGGTTAAGGGCCTCTTTATAAGAGCCCGGTAAACCAAGCTGGCCAGGTTTTCGAGATCTAGCCTCGCGACTATTTCCCTTGTAAACCTTCCTCCTAGCCAGCGTCTAAAAGCATTTTGTTCATGATCAAAAATTAAATTACAAGTGTGTCCAAAAATCACGCAGCAGATTACCCTTGACATAAACCAATTTATAGCGTCTGCATATGTTTATTTACGTTACTAATTTCGATGCGGATCATCATCTACACACTAAGCCAAGTGACTGAGATCCAACCAATTTGCTTTGTAAGTGTGAACTTTCAAGTACGTCTAAAAGCATTTGAGATCCACGAGAGGAAGTGATGACGTCATTTGACGTGGGAACAGTGTCATGATTTCCAAATGACGGCCATATAGGATCTGTCATTTTGGATTCCTGGATTTCCCCAAAATACTACCTAATTTGACCGAAAAGTAATCAAAACCAAAACGCTTTACCTGTCATTAGGTCGCAGGGCTGATGGTTAGCAGCATATCTGACAATCGGACCATCATAAATAAACACAGACTTTTCTGTTTCTCGTAACCACTGAATTGCTTCTTTGGTGGTTTTGACCCCAGTTTGTTCAGCTTTAATTCTGTTCCAAATCCTATGGTGTGTTTCATACCGGCTCGTCTTGAAGAACTCGTAGGTGCTCCCTGATTCTATTATTGCAACTTTGTAGGATGATTTTAAGATGTCTTCAAGGTTATTGATTGGAGAGGCAGCGTTTTTCACCGTGAAGAAGGCTGCTAAGTTTGCGGTGTATGTTGAAACCCAGATAAGTATGCAGAACCAATAACATCCGGTCAGAATACGAGCTAAAGTAAGTAAAACAATAATTTAATTTCTCTATGCTGTCCAAGGTACCATCGACACATGAGAGGCAGAAACCCGGCTATTTTGCCCCTGAAGGGAAGGGGGGGGGGGGGGGGGGGGCAGGGATACAACAGTGGTGAGAGCACAAGCCTCTCATTTATGCAGCCCGGGTTTGATTCCCGGGCTCACCTCCAAATTTGGGCTGAATTTGTTGTTGGTTCTCGTTAGGTTCTTCGGTTTTCCCCCCTCCACGGAGGACCAACGTTGCAAAATTTCAGATCGACCTGGAACGCACTGACACCTTTGAGGCAAGCTCAAAGAAGCTCACTGGTTCTCTGTCGGTAAAGAGATTCGATTTACAACCATTAACTACCTTAGTCGACACGACCGGTAGAAGAACACAATCATTTTTATTGCGAAAGGCAACTTAGACAAGTGAAAATAAACGATAAAACCGAACAACGTTTCGGAGTCGTCATGACGCCATTATCAAGTTCGAAGTGATAGAAATAAATAAAGTCAATGTCCGAAATAGTTCACCAAAAAATTAACATAATGTCTGAATATATAATGTCACACAAATAGTTTAGCTTGAATTGTGTCCGATTGGACATTGAGAGATGGTGTTAACTCTCTAATTAGCAACATTTCGTAAACTAAGCAATCGAACTTATTCATGCTCTTCTTAAGGACAGAAAAATATCTTTCTAGGTCTTTAGGGACATCACGGTGTTTGTTAAGAAGATGCTTCCCAATGAAAGAAGATTGGTATTTATGCTCGACCACGCGCTGGTGTAAATGCCTAAGTGTAAACCCTAGATAACTTGCATCGCCATGGGTTCGCCACTCGGCAATGTCTTCATGGGATCCATTGAAGAAACCCTAGAGCTTGCAGGGAAAATGCCTCCTTTTTACAAGAGGTACGTCGATGATACTTTGACCATAATTCCGGACACAACATCAGCGGCTAATTTTTCTCCAGGTTCTTAACAACTGCCACACATCTGTGAAGTTCACCATGGAAACAGAGGTTAATGGTCTGCTACCCTTTCTTGGAATGCTGCTCCTTCACAGAGCTCCCAAAATTGAGACCAAGGTCTACATAAAACCTACTAACACGAGTCTTTTGCTCCACTAACAAAGTCATGTCGATATGCGCTATAAACGAGGGCTTTTGAGAACTATGCTTGATCGCGCGTATCGCTTATCATCGTGTTGGTCGTACTTCTCTGAAGAATGTGACCGTTTGAAAGCTGTGTTCACCCGGTTGAAATACCCATAACATCTTATCAACACCACCGTTAGGTATTTTGTAGCCTCTAAGGCTGAAGGCCCTCATCCAATACCTGCCCCAAGAGACAGTCCAACTGTCCGAATAGTCCTGCCTTTCAAAGATCAGGCTTCTGCTGACCTGGTACACAAACAGCTCAAAGATCTTAGACAGAAGATTGACACAGTCATCCAACCGATTTTTGTTGGTAACAAAATCCAGCAAGAACTTAAGATAAAAGAGAGAAAACCACCTATTGTAAATCAGAATTGTGTTGTTTATAAATTTCAATGTGACTTGTGCGATGCAAGTTATGTAGGGTTTACACTTAGGCATTTACACCAGCGCGTGGTCTTCCATTGGCAAGCATCTTCTTAACAAACACCGTGATGTCCCTAAAGACCTTGACAGATATTTTTCTGTCCTTAAGAAGTGCATGAATAAGTTCGATTGCTTAGTTTACGAAATGTTGCTAATTAGAGAGTTAACACCATCTCTCAATGTCCAAATCGGACTCAATTCAAGCTAAACTATTTGCGTGACATGATATATTCAGACATTATGTTAATTTTTTGGTGAACTATTTCGGACATTGGCTTTATTTATTTCTATCACTTCGAACTTGATAATGGCGTCATGACGACTCCGAAACGTTGTTCGGTTTTATCGTTTATTTTCACTTGTCTATGTATAGCTAAATCTCTACTTGGAAGACAACTTGTACGCGTAAAAACCAGAATATCCTTAAGCCTATTCTTCCAGCTTAAGTCTGAATTAATATGGTTCTGACCGTTCACTCTCCAACACCCCTCTCCAATAAAAAAAATTATCATAAACAACAACAACTGCAATAGTCGTAATGATGATAATAACACCAACAACAGCAACAACAACAACAACAACAACAGCAAAAATGCTGCCCAGGCTGGGGCTTTGGTACTTTTGGAAAATCTCAAAATTGATGAACCATCCGATCATAACATTGAATACCTTTACATGCCGGTACTATACCTGATAGACCCCTGGGCTGGTTGTCAGCTCCTTGCTGCAACATACAAGCCAGTGTAAACCACACGCTGTTAAAAAAGCTGAACTCCTCCGACGTTCCACGACCATTCGCGTCTTTGTACCCATAAGGACTAAAGTAGTTTATGACAAACACTGCAACAGAGATGACCACCATACTGGCAAGTGTAGCAAACCAGACGTTGTTGTGAAAAGGATTCAAGAACTGCAGATAATCAATTCTTCCGCTGTCGGACGGCGCTTTCTTGAGTAGCATTTCGTCAGTGTAATACATAATCGGTAAACTGAAGTCCACTACTTTCTCTCGTCTTTCCGTTATGGTCAATGCAGCTACAGCAATATCTGCGTGCTATAGAAAATAGGAATGGCTTGTTGTCCCAGTAAGAATATGTGACTCTATTATAATACTGTACAAAAGTAATTTCATTGAATTTCAGTCAGTTATGTTGGCAAAATTTCAACAAAATGTTAACAGGGTTTAACCCGCTTCAAAAGAAAATAAGAAATTATTTTAAATTTTGATGAAGCTTTTTCACATCTCAAGCAGAAAATCTTGTTGAGATCGACGACAAATGACCTAAATTTCGCTTTTTTTTGGACAAAACACTTAATAGCCACAGTATTTCGTGTCATCTACTTAAAAATAACTGGCACAACTTTTAAGCCAGTTAATTAAAATTTAGCATTAAGGAAACAAAGCCAACTCAGCGCAACAAGTGCCAACAAGTGCCAATTAACATAAAAATTGTGTCACCGATTATCAAAACAGGCTTAGTAGCTGGGCATGTGATCAGTGGGCACTTTTGGAGTGTGCGCTTTCGTGTTTAATTAGGAGTTCTGCTGTTAGGGTAGCCTGGCCTATTCGTTTGCATTACTTCTCGGCTGAAATGAACACGTTTTGTCTCTAGCTCCAGCTGAAATTCTTTAATCCTAAGATCAGTTGTCAAATCATTCATAAGTCGTGGGGAGGAAACAAAGAAAATCGCTTTCAAGAAGTTTAGAAAACACGAGGTGAGTGTCTCATCCTATTTTTAAACATCTCGAAGATGGTTAAGAAATACACACTTCTCGGTGTTTGGAAATCGGATGAAACACTCTTCCTCGTGTTCGATATAACAATTCACAAACCTTATTTACTAGCTCTGCAATCATCCCATTCCACGTTCCATTTTCCGTTTCAGCGCCGTACAGCCCGTCAGGGGAGAGGTAGATGTCATACGTAAAATGAAGTTTCTTAGCAAGTTCGTTCAACAGATCGATGCAATATCCTTCATATTTATCTGTCCCATCATGTTGCTTCTTCATCATCAGGAACGGATCATCCTTTTTGGGTATAAGGTGAAAAGAAAAGCTTATAATGGATGTAATTATGGCGCAGTGCTAATAACAACATGCGAATAGATTCATTTACGTGATAAATGCTCGAAAGTTTCGTGCATCCTTCTCTACGCGCTAGATCAATCTAGCTACAACACAATTTTATTCCCGTCTAAATCCAAAAGAAAAGAGAAAACAATCAAACAAACAAACAAACAGGTAAAGCAGAAAATCTCCACACATGGGAACATTCTCTCTGAAAAAAAAAAAAAAAAATGGGCCAACAGAGGCTCTCCATTTTATCAGAAACTGACTTGTCAACTCATTTATCTTTCAGTTACCATAGCAACAACAACTCTAAGGTTCCTTCCTTCCACATTTCCTCCAGTGGTTTGGTTTTTTATGTTGGGCTGGATGTTTTCATGAAACACGGCACGTTTAGTTGCGTTCCACGATCCTATCTAATAAACAAAAAATGAAATGTGTTTTATTAATATAGCACAATCGAAAAAGAAGGGAGACATTCAGAAGGTGTCAAAAATTGAGCTGATTCAGTGGTAGTAATATGGACGGACAACTGAAAAGGGAGCGTGAATAGGCTCATAGAAGAGATTTTGGGGATGGGTGGGTGGAAATAGAGGTCCTTCTAGCTCCGTCGCTCCTTCTTGGAATATGAGATCAGTTGGTTTGATCTGAGGATGTTGATTACTTGGAAAAAATATTTCGACTTGTAATGGGTATAAAACATGGAATGCTTCGCTCCCTCTGAGAAAAATGAACCCTCCACAGCAAACGTCGTATGTTGCAGAGGAAAAAAAAGTCCATACGTATTCAAGACAAGCTTAAGCAGACTATTGATTTGACGGAAAGTTTTTGCGTGGAAATTCTACCAATAAAATAAGTTCATCTTTGCATGATCATCATATAGTACCTAATTTAATATGACGATGTTGTCTCGTTGTCTCAACAACTTAGAGCAATTTAGATTTGCAAAGTGTGCTGGTTTAAAAAAAACCCAAACAAACAAAAATGACAACAACAGGAGGCCTGCAGATCTGAAAGGAACATCTTCTTGTGTAAATAATTTAAAAATGATAGAAACCAGCATAAACAAATAAATGGTAGTAAAATAATAATAATAATAATAATAATAATTACGTGTAACCAGCCCAGTTGATCGTCGGATGGGGAGTTTTAACAAGTATTCCAAACTGGCGTTTTGAACACAAGTAGCAAAGGATAATACTATCTACTATTTATTGGTGAAGTCACTCACCGACCACAAAAACAACCAATAAACAAAACGACTTTTAAAGAACAAAAGATGCCAGTATGGTATTTTGCTTCTTACCTCCTTAAAGGAATTGTTTCGAAGATTCAAAATTTCCAGCTCAATCCCCTTTCGTTTTCCATTTTCGTCAAACTTGATAGGTCCGGTTAAACCATCCATGTTGACCTGTAGAGAGTGATCAGACAATTTAAATTGTAAAATGCACAGGAGAACCAGCCACAAGGTAATTAAAACAGAAAAGACTCGGAAAGTGATTTTCGTATTCGGAAAATTAAAACAGTTTGAATTGTTCAGATTTCTTTGATTTGAATTTACGAATAGACTGAAAAGTTCAGAAAACTGAATTGTAAGGTGTTATTTTCTTCTTAAAACTAAGCTGGCCTTTCTTGAACCGAATACGTACGTATTTTTAACGAGCTTTTGTTAGCTCATAGACATTACGTAGGTTAAAAAAAATCATTAATTAATTAATTCATTCACTTACTCATTCATTCATTCATTCATTCATTCATTCATTCATTCATTTATTCATTCATTCATTCATTCATTCATTCATTCATTCATTCATTCATTCATTCATTCATTCATTCATTCATTCATTCATTCATTCATTCATTCATTCATTCATTCATTCATTCATTCATTCCAGTTCATTCAAATTAAAGTACCAGTCTTTCAATCTCTTCTCCATTGGAAAAGTTTGCGATGATATGTCTTTGAAAATGAAGGATTGAATCATTACCTCCACAGGAATTCAAGGCTTGTAGGTTTTTCTTTGAGTTGTACCATGTGTGCACGTTATCGGCCCTATTTGAAAAATCTACAATACTAGTAAGTACCTTACCTCTCTCATGCAGGTCAACATTGCGTCCCTTTGTCTTGAAGTGATGGCAGACCCATTAATCGATGAACATGGTTCTTTGTTTAAAGCCCGTTTGATGACTGGCACGGAATCATAAGCAAGTGCAAGGAAGTGCTACGAAATTATTAAACATTGGTCAGTGAGAGCGTTCATGGTGGAAATTAACAATAACAATAATAATGACAATAATAACAATAGCTAATGAGCAGCCTAGCCACCTAATCAGGTTACAGCATTTGTTGTCGAGCGTTGATATTATTCTAACAAATTTACATACAGTTGACGTGGAAATTTCTTCTATTTCTTGAACAAAGATAGCGAAAAATGTTTCATGCCTTTTAATTAAAATGTTTCAAATGTTCAGTTATCTTTACCTCATGTTACGTACACGCACATACCACCGTACCTTGTCACTGGTATTGTAATTCTTTCCCACTGCCTTTTCCAGTTTATCAGAAGGTTTAATGTAAAGCCTCAATGCTAAAACCACATTGCCTGAGAGACTAGTTAAGTTGCCCGAGACCTGGAGTAGAAGTTAAATGTTAATGCTATTCCTGATTAGTAAAACCTCCAGTGTTGATAATTGGTTTGCGCTAGAACGCGTTTTATTCTTTGAGAAAAAATAGCATTATTGAGGTACTAATGACTTTATGCTAAGTATTTTAATTGTGAAGGGCTTCAGCCTCAATGAAGGAGAACAGCCATCTAATTGTGAAGAGCTTCAGCCTCCATGAAGTAGAGCAGCCATCAAATTGTGAAGAGCTTCAGCCTCCATGAAGGAGAACAGCCATCTAATTGTGAAGAGCTTCAGCCTCGATGAAGGAGAACAGCCATCTAATTGTGATGAGCTTCAGCCTCCAACAGCCATCTGTTACATGTTATTGTTCAACACAATGTAACACTGACCAAATATGGTCATGGTGCACTCAATATTCTTCGGTCGTCAGCACACAACAGATATCCTGCGATATACGTAATTTCGCGCGTGGGGGAGAAAAATGGCGAAATAAAAATTGTCCAAACTGTTCCGCAAAAAATGTTCTTTGTTATATACCCTGTTATATCCTCCTTTTATTAACCTCTTATTTTGGCTAACTCTGCCTTTGCCTAACTCTGCCCGTCGGCTAAGTATCAGGCGATATTCCGCAGGATAATTATTAAATATTTGAAGGATACCTAATATTTGACCAAGGTCTAAGAAAATTTGGCTGGTAAATGTCATATGTATGTCAAATGCTTTCTCGTCACTGCTTACCGTAGACAATCTTTTACTATTCGGTTGGTCAGATTACCTTAGTTTTAAGCCCAAATGAACTTTGTCTGGATAACCAGTGCTAATTTTTCTATTCATCCTTTCAACAGAATCAAATGTTTGAATGTTCTAGTTTTTTGCCTCACCTGTCCTTGTAATATCCATTTAGAGTGATTGTTGTGTTTACAAGGTTCCTGTTACAAAAGAAATACAAATATAATTAAATAAGAAAAAAACATTGACTAAAATTATGTATTACTACAACTGAGCTGCTTTGTTGTAGAAGCTACTATCGTCAAACAGAATGGGAAGGAAAAGATAAAAGGAAGAGGACGAAGAAGGAGGAGGAGGAGGAGGAGGAGGAGGAGGAGGAAAGAATCAATATTACCTGCTGATTGAGAAGGCGTTCCATATTTTCTTTACTTGTGTAAAGTAGAATAACGTCTGGGCCAAGGTTTGTTATTTTCTCCACTGCATCACGGGCTGATGCTGCCTGATGTTCATTTGTTTGTTCTTTCTCGGTAAGCTGCACAAAATTTATGGTGAACTTTGCACTTTGGGATATTGTATAGAAATACCCGGCTTCATACAGACGTCCCTCTGAAAGAGATTAAAGAAAGCGTTTGGTTTTGAACATAAGTGTATTTTAAATATTGTGTGGAGACTGATCGACAGTATGCGTGTCTGTGTTTGCCGTTTGAGTGGGTGACATACTTCACGTCAAAAACTCAATAATAATTCATAAACCAATTGACCTATCAAATGGTCAATAAAACATCACGTGCAGTGGTTTTATATCCGATGAAACCTCCCCCTTATTAGTATGCGGTGTTTAATGTTTTTCTCGTATGCTTATTTCCAACGTTCAGAAAAGCATCATTGTTATGAACTCTCTTGACACACGCTTTTCCAAAAATGTTTTTGAAGCCGTTCAAAAGACTCGCAGCATGTGTTTTATCGGGTCCAAAACCACTCGGCTGCGCCTCGTAGTTTTAAATCCCGATAAAAGACTGCTGCTCGTGTTTTAAACGTTACTTTAAAAATCCATCAAATGATTTAGTAAACTCACAAACACTCGGGTATGAATGTTCTCAAAACTTATCTCATTTGTGGTTTAGTGGTAGAGTAGCTTATAGAAACATCTCTTTAACAGACATACAAGCAGTAATGGAATTTGTACCATCGAAAACAAGTGCTATCTTGTTCCACTGGAATGTGTTGAGTATATCAAGTGTAGCATGCGCGTAGTCCCTGTACCCTGCTGACATCTCAATCGCCTTTTGACACTGATCGAATGGCCTGTCGTTTCCATAGAGACGTATGATGGGAATGCCGGTTACTGTGGAGAGTGCACAAGTGGGGTACTTTGTGTGGCTTCCCTCGATAAGTGCAACGACGTTTTGTTGAATCAACATTGAAGCTAAAACGGCAAAAAAACCTCAAATCAGTAGTTGATAAATGGCGGGATAAAGCAAAGGACTAACGTATTGTTTATGTATAAATCATAGGCTCCTCATTGTCTCATTGGCACAAATGAAACAACTATGAAACAATCGGCTATCAACTTACATTAAAGCAATTTCTTAGCTATCAACTAAAATATTAACCCATTTCTCAGCTATCAAATAGAATTTCGGCCATTTCTTAGCCATCAATTAACTAAGTGGAAACACAGTTAAGCATCAACTATACAGTTATTGACAAGTTATTTACAGGTATTATTAACACTATACTCAGGCAAAGTTTAGCCTTAACACTCCTCGCGTTTCAATTTTTCGATACAACTCAAGATACAATGTAATACTTATTTGATACAACTACAACTACTCAATATACATTCCAATACTAATTATGAGATACAACTACTCAATACACAATCCAATTATTGTTGGATACAACTACTCAATATACAATCCAATACTAATTACGGGATACAACTACCCAATACACAATCCAATAATTATTGGATATAATTACTCAATATACAATCCAATGATAATTGGATACAACTACTCAATATACAATCCAACAATTATTGGATGCTGAACGGTAAACTGCTTTTTCCCAGGTTATAGTTAAGATTTTGGCCAATTTTCACCCTCTGCATGATAAGTTTAACATTCTCGGAGAAATTCAATACCTTCAAAAGCTATGAAATTTACAAAGAATGTACAGGGTCTTTGCAAAAATCTTGGTACTTGTTTCTCTAAAGCTCTTAAACATATCACACTCAAATTTTCAGCGGTTTCAAAGTTTGCCAAGGTCTTTCAATTTGTAGCTATTTTTTATGTTAATTTATGCTTGTTGAACATGTAAACGGAGATCCTGGTATTGAGTCATGTCCCATATGCCCCATAGCCCATGGAATTCTGCTGTTGTCAAGTGAAAGACGTGAAAAATATACACATACGAATATGTTACCTTGATTAAATAGGTTGGTGTTCTCTGTCGTGTTGATGGATTTGAAGACAACTGAAACATTGCTGAAAGCATTCGTCTTGTTGACAGCGAAGCGCATTGCGTCATACACTGCTGAATTTTCATGAATAACACCTATAAAGATCAGACGGTAGTGATATAGTTTTGTTCATTAGATGCGTAACTACCTCTCCCTACACTAAAAGAGGTTCCAACACCCCCTCCGACCCACGACTGATTCATTTACTTCTTGTAGCTTTCACTTTAAAGGATATTTCTTTGAAATCTATTAGTATATTTCACTTACCGAATGTATATTTTCTGTTTTTTGCTTGAACCTTATGAATGGACGAGACACATATTATGAACGTGATGTAAATGATTCTTCTTTCCATCTTTAATAACTAAACAGGAAAGTAAAGAATAGAAAACAGTATGCTTAGAAATAGTAACTAAATGCCACAGAAACTTTCAGTTTATCGATGAAATTATCAAATATGAGTCTTTTAAGCGAATAATTGGAAAATTGTGAATCAATGAAGAAACGTTCTCACGTTAAAATAAACTTTGAACTGTCCTCGCAGCTTGAGTAGTTACCTGGCTGTTTATGGCTGCGACTCACATTAAGAGGACTCTAAATTTTCCCTGCATTTACCTTTCTTGAGAACGCTACTTCACAGTTTTACATGATCGGCTAGGAAAATCAAAATAAAGATATATGTGCAGTGTTTCAAGGTACAGTCTATGGAACCTCTATTTAACGAACCGCTATATCACGAAGTCCTCGGTTGATACGAACGACATTCCTTTTAAAAAGCATGGAACAGAACCTCGATAAAACTAACCCTCAATATGACCAACCAATTTCCCTAAGTCTCTTCGCACTTCGTTAAATCGAGGTTTTACTGTACGGACGTGTACGTGACCGGATAATTTAATATGTTTATTAACTTACAAATGACTTTTAAAAGAAGTGGCGCTTAACATTGTTAATATTTCATAGTATAAAAATTTTTTTTTGGCAAAACAATTTCTCCAAACATCAGGAAAATTTTCCACTGCATTATTGTTGTTGTTGGCGTCGTTGTCTGAGTAAAGAAGGCATAAAGAAACACAATGTTTTAACTGGACTCATATGTGAGCGAAATTCCAAGGGTTCATACATTTGGTGCGGGTTTCTCCATTAAAAGGTTATTTCTTGCATTTCGTCTTCATTGAATTGAAGAGTTTAAGAGGCAACTTATTAATAAAATTTTGCCGCGACAAGTACGCCATGCACACTGCAAGTACGTAACTTACAAAAGACTTTTAAAAGAAGTGATGCTTAACGTTGTCAATATGTCAAAATCTTTCTTTATACCTATGAGTCATAGGTATAAAGAAAGATTTTGGCAAAACAATTTCTCCAAACAAGGGGAAAACTTTCCACTGCATTATTGTTTTTGGTGTCATTGTCTGAGAAACGAAGGCACAAAGAAACACAATGTTTAAAAACGTTATTTCTTGCATTTCGTCCTCATTGAATTAAAGAGCTTAATAGGCAACCATTAATAAAATTTTGCACACTACAAGTACGTCACGAGCATAGGTCAGAGTTTAAAGAAATTAACTGGACCACCAGATTCTGCTGGGCCAAGAAATGAAAAATGAAGTTGCTTACCACAGTCTGTTCATAATTTTGGCTAGCTTCAGCATAGTATTTTCTTTTCATTTCGAATTTTAATTAAATTAATTCTTGTTAGTGATCGTGGAGAAAAATAATTAAGCAACATGAAAGTTATCAACAGACAGAAGTTAAACAGGTGTCTTCATACATGTGAAACTACAGCTATTTTAAACATTGTATTATAAGTAAGGCATCCTGACAACGCACATTGGAAATAAAAGTTTTGTATAATCACGTTAGGTGTTAGTGTTAGTGCCCTTTTTTAACTTTGGTTTTTTTTTTTTTTTGCTTTTTTTTCTGAAACAAGGTTCTGTAGTTTGTTGCGTTAAATGTGAACTACGTTCATCAAATTTGGCATTTTTTACTCAGAGTGTTAACCCGAAATTTCATGTGAAAAAAAAAGTCGGACAAAGTGCCAAAAGTAAGCCAAAAGTTTATTTTGGTCTTAAGTGTAGTTTCCAAATTATGCAAACATTTTTGTTTTTGAAATTACGATCTTCCTCATACTGTATCTCGAATTTTCTTGGCTCAATTAATTCAGTGTCGTTGTCATTGCTGTCATAATAGGTCCTGTTAAAGTTACACAACTAAACAAAGAATGACTTATAACTTCCTCCTTGGCAAAGTTTCGACAATTCGACAATGCATTAGTTTTCTTTCATTGAATCTTGACAGCTCATTCTTGGAATTTTTATAACGAATTTAATTAAACTCAGTTACGAAAAATAAATTATCAACTGAAATAGGTAACTTTTCGGTGTAAATTAAAAAGGAACTAAGTAGAATAACTGTCCTATCCTCAATTTTAACCTTTAGTCTTTCTGACGAATATGTTCAATTATAGCGTGTGATGTTTTTCGACAAGGGATAGCACTCATTCTGATATCTCCACAATGTAGTCGTTTCTTGCTTTTGTTTTAAGCTCCTAATGGTTTCAGTTTCTCATTTTGAAAATATTCAAAATTTGTTGGTGATTGAAAAAATAAGATACAACGAAAATGTGCGTTTTCGCGAATAAAACATGCTTATCTTTGATATGACTATGGTATATATCAATATGTCCTCTAATTCACCTCGAATTCTGTTTTATCTGCGCTTTACGAAATTTTACGTCTTCAAGAATATCCTTAAATATTAACCATTTTTTTTTTAAAAGACGTTTCGTCACGTAAGACTCCTGTTTAGTGCGCCTATTAAATTCTGGCGCCAACGAATGTATAAGTCAGCTCCCTGCTAAAAAAAAGTTAATTTGAATGTAGCTACTTAAGATAAATTAATTCAGAGATTTGAGTTCTATTTTAGCTTAGCAATCGTTGAACCAGCGGGTGATGTTTTTCGACAAGGGATACCACTTATTCTGATATCTCCATAATGCAGTCTTTTCTTGCTTTTGTTTTAAGCTCCTAATGGTTTCAGTTTCTCATTTTAAAAATATTCAAAATTTGTTGGTGATTGAAAAAATAAGATACAACTAAAATGGGCGTTTTCGCGAATGAAACATGCTTATCTTTGACAGCACTATGGTATATATCAATATGTTCTCTAATTAACCTAGAATTCTGTTTTATCTGAGCTTTGTATATTACGAAATTTTACGTCTTTAAAAAATATCCTTAAATATTAACCAATTTTTATAAAAAAACGTTTCGTCACGTAAGGCTCCTGTTTAGTGCACCTATTAAATTCTGGCGCCAACGAATGTATAAGTCAGCTCTTTGCTAAAAAAAGTTGATTTAAATGTAGATACTTAAAGTTAAATTAATTCAGAGATTTGAGTTCTATTTTAGCTTAGCAATCGTTGAACAGAGGCTATGTTTATGGAACTTACTTGTGTATCGATTCCCCTCGGATTGATGCAAATGAAGAATCTTGTTGCTAGTCTGCAAATTATCAATGCACTGTAGCAAAGGCGCCACCTGCAAACTATTGATTGTCATGGGATGCAAAGTTCATTCTATTGGCAACAAATTCGACACCAACCCATCAGACATCTTTATTAAATCAATAAACAACGCATTTGGTATTATTTTCAGTGCAAAATGAAGAACTTTTCCTGATACAAGTTTAACTTGAGTTAATGAAACACTTAGGTTTCAAAATTCTGCAAGAGGTTAGAAAAAACATGGAACTTGTTATTGAATAGTCGTATTTAACAAAAAAGCTATTATTTTTAGAGGCTGACGAAAAAAATGCTGGTGGATGTATTGTTAGTGTTTAATATTTGATAGTAGTTTGCATTTTACCTAATTTATATGAAAATATTGGAGTTATGTGCTAATCATAGAGTGACAGGTCTGATTTCCAGCCGCGGTCACTTCCGGCTACCGGCTTGTGATCATTTGGGCTTAACAAGTCTGCTGTTTACCCCCCGCTTCTCCTTGTGAAGGCGTAGCGTAATGGTAACCGCGTTGGAATCTCGATTGGTCGATCGGAGGGTCGGTGGTTTGAGGCTGGTTTGGTCTCTTAGTTGCTGTGTTGTTTCCTTAGACAAGAAACGTTGCTCCACATTGTGTCTCTTCACTCAGGTGTATAAATGAGTAACGGGGACATACTGCTGGGGTATCCCTTTTTATGGAATAACATCCCGTGGGGGGGGGGGGGGGTAATACTCTTAGCTGCATTATGATACAGAAACTGGGTTAAGCTATCTGCTGAAAGTGTTGCTTGCTAGCTTATTTTTTAACGTCAGATTCAAATCAGAGTGCCCATGGTAAAACCTTCCTACTTGCTGAATTGAAAGGATGAAAACCAAACAAACAGCAACAAGAAAATCAATAGAGAAAAATACGGGAAAAAGTTAGTGTTCAATTGAAGTCTTTAATAAGGACAAAATTCAAAAGGGATATATTGAAAAAATTTAGCTGCCAGTGATAACCACCAAGGAATACAAATGGGAAAGAAGTATATATCAGTCACCATTCCACTGATCTCATTTTCAATTACCTGAGACGGGAATCTCTTGTTGGAAGGGCCATTGTATACCTACAGAACATTTCTGGTAAACGTCACAAGGAAATTCACGGTTGCGGGACAAGAAACCAGTTATTTTTGGACGTAGACAAATACATTTTATTAACAACAACGGAGTGAGCTTAGCTTCCTTTTATAAAGGAGCGATAATGTTAACAATACCAAGCAAGTTAAATTATGGCACAAGAAATCGCTCATTTTTGTATGTAGATACACTTACATTGGAATCAATAAAACGAGCGTTTTTCTTTTCTAAAACAAACCATAATTTTTGAGCAACATTAAGAAGCTAAAGTTTTGGCTGCTATTTTTTTTAAATATGTTGTATATAGGTTTTTTATATTAAGTTATATTCTTTGGATCTTTCTTTTTTTCTTGGTATCTGCTAGGATCCTTCTTCTATTTATTCTTTGGATTTATTGCTTTGGCAGGATCTACATTGATACCAATTTTCTTTAACTGAAGTAATACTGATCCTATGAAAAAAAAAATACCGTAGTTGTAGTCAGGCATGCTTATATTAAGAGATAAAATGTGTTGTCACTGACCAGAATCTTAAAAAAATGTGACGTTTCGGTTAAAATACTATAACCTTCTTCAACAAAATTAAAAACGGCGTCCAGTATGTAAATGAGGTGTTTTTAAGAAAGTGAGAACCTCCAGGGATTGGCCAAGATTTTATACATGTCCAGAATGTGTATGTGATCGTTGATCTAATTTGGCGCGCTAATGGAACATTTACAACCATAAATTTGATTTCGACGATCTAAAAATTATGGACCGTTGTCCCCAGTGGCCACGCAGATTGTTTCTGTTTCTACTTTTCTCTTATTCCATTTCTCATCAGTATTACTGAGCTTGGTCCGTTGGGTAAATACGAAATATTCTTCTTGGACAAAAGATGTAATCTCAATGTAAAGTGAGACCATCTCGGAGGTAGTTTAAACCGGCATTCAGGCAATCTCCATCTCTTGTTCAGAATTGCTGTTGGGCCTACAAATAACAATACAACAATTAAACAGTAAAACATTATTTACGCTTGACAAGTATCAAAATAGGTACGAAATGCGTACATGTGTCTACTCAATTATTTTCTAAGGAGAGTAAAACTTGAATCTCTTTGATGTGGAAATGCTGTTTTAATTAAATGCGGACAAGTTTCGAAGGGGGACATAGCTAGGTGGAATCAAAATATTATAAAACTGACGCTGTGAGATGTTTTAAACCGACGTTTCGGCAATGCTGCCTTCTCAGAGTACAATACTATACCGTTAAAAAATTCGTTAAATTTTGCTAGCACGCCCGAATTTATAATAGCGCGCGTGCGCGCAACACACGTGGCAGCACAGCGCGCCTATACTTTCTGCGCATCTCGAGATACTCGGTTTTCCTATAGGTGGTGCCCACTAATACAGGGATATTTTTTGCGCGAATTAAAACTATGCGGAGAAAGCAGAACTTAACAAGTGCTTTCGGTATCCAAAAAGAAAAAGGAGGTAACCATTATATTTTTCAGATATAATAAAGGTTCAATAAAACAGCAACAACAACAACGCCATACATTACTGGTTACCCCTAATTTTCTTTGTGGATTTCAATAGCCCTTGCTAAGATCTACTTTTCCCGTACAGCAATGAACGGCACAAAAATACTTCAGTATTAGTAGGCACCGTCCTTAATGATCAGCTCAAAGGGTGAAGTCACATTCGACTGCGCGCGCCTGCAAAAGTGTTTCGACTACAATTAAAGTGAATGTATGAACGAAGTTGAACGTATGATATTATTCTATTTTTCTTTACGAATTGAAAAAAAACAAAACATTAATGACACATGTCATAGGTTTATTTCTACTATACTAGTCGTATACATATTTTACATTTGATTGAACTATCCGGTCACCTTGAAGCCGCTTCTACCGCAGCGAAAAGCAGAACGAGAAATCATGAAATAAGTTAAATTTTAATTGGTCAGGCGCAACACAAATTTAGTGACCTAGCTAACGTCATGTCACTTAATGTGTTTTGGAAACTTTTTGCACTTTTCTTTGTCTAGCGGTGGATATTTAAAAATTATTCCACAAGGACGCGTTACATGTCAGTTAATAGATAGCTTACTCGACAAAAACTGCCTCGTTGGCAATAATCATCTGATGTCCAACAAGCGCGAGTGGAATAATTGTTCTATTAAAAATAATCAAGGAATATTGCTTGATCTTGTTGATTTCATTTCAAAAATGACTACTTCTTGGCATGTTATGGTGGCTGATATTCCATGGCCGCTTATTAAGCCAATCAAAACTCTGGAATTGCATTATCCAATGCAATATAAATGTGATTCAACCAAATTTATCCAAAGAACTGCATAATTACCATGACACTGCCCCTTTAACGCTTACGCTACATTAAAAGTTAAATAAAGCCTTTGTTCCATTGCTTATTTTAACTTAAGTTTGAAGCAGCCAAATTAAAAAGGTAGCAATGAACGAAATTACAGGAACCTATATCGGTAAGCTATAATTCAAAACTGCTACTGATCCCAGTTTAAACCATCCCCGGATGTTCTGTTATTTGAGTAGCTTTGATCACCGTAAAGTTGACAGATACGCATCATCTGTGGTTAGCATCAGAACTTTTAATTGAGAAGTCATCGTTGTTATTGTAGATTTTACAATAACTGTCTAAATTCCCGCGCGCTGATTGGCTCGTAGCTATTGTCTATAAGAGTACAGACAATAAAAATGACGTCAGATGTAACGCGCGCGCTTTCTCAACGAAAAAAAATAGCCAATTCCGCTCGGCTTTTCCCATGTTATTGTAAAAAACAAATCGATGGCAGTTTTCTATGGTCTATACTCTTATAGACCATAAAATGACGCCATAAAATGTCCAAAACTTGGCAGTGAAACCACTCGCCTGCGGCTCGTGATTCTACTTGAGTTTTGAACATTTTTTGACGTCATTTTATGGTCTATTTAACAATTATTCCACGAGGGCGTGTTGGATATCAGATGATAGATAGCCAACGAGGCGCGTAGCGTCGGGTTGGCTATAATCATTTCATATCCGACAATCGCGAGTGGAATCCCTGATTGTCTTATTAAAAACAATCAAGTAATATTGATAGGGCTTGCTGATTTTCTTTTCAAGAGCAACCAGAAAACAATTAACGGTCGCTACTTCTCGGACATGGTATAATGGCTCATATACCATGGCCGCTAAGCCAATCAAAACCCTGGAATTGCATTATACAATGATCCAGTTTTTAATAAAAGAGTATAGACCATAGAAAACTGCCGTCGATTTGTTAACTATAATCATTCATGTTGGTGGCTTTTTCCAGGCAATGTGGTTGTGACCAATCAGTTACTCAGCTGGTGGGTGGACTTTCAAAGAACGGATGTTTGGGCTAAACACAGGAAAGAAAAAAAAAGTAGCACAACTTCTTCAATGCTCTGTACACTAAAAGCATGGGTTTTACCATCAGTAAGTTGACACAACAATCTTCCTTTTATTAAAACTTTTTCTCACAACGAATGCAAAAAATGATATATTACTCCCGGTTTTCTCCTCCTTCAACCCCCCCCCCCCCTCCCCCTCCCTCCCTCTCATATCACTCGGAGAATTGATAGAGCATACACTGTTTGTAATGCGTAGAAGCGCGACGCGTTCGAAACACTATTAAAGGACTGTGTTTCCTGATACAGAGATATTTTTGAGCAGTTTATGGCTTTTCGAGAAAAGCTGATCCTATTAAGTGCTATGGAATCCAAAAAGAAAATCGTGGGGTAAGCAATCATTTTTAAGAGATAATTAAGCAACAGTTATTCTAAAATCAGAAGCTTTTTCTCCAAATTGAATGTTAAATATCGTCTGGAAATTACGTGATTTCCCCCCTCACTTTTCTCTTTGGTTTTTTAATAGCCTTTCCTAAGATATTCTTTTCCCTTATAGTCATAAATCAGAAGGCATCATTTCTCCCACCATCTCGTGATGCACAGAACATATTTAGCAAAAAGAGACACCGTTCCTAACAGCATTTGCTAGAAAACTTTCTAAATCCTGAAAGTCGTAGATGCTTTTTGTCTTTGAAAATATACAGCTGTTTCGACAAAGGTTGTCCAAAAAAGCGTAAAAGCGTACGCGAGAATGCCGAAATGTAGTCTGGGAAATACTCAATTAATTTCAATAAAAGCTCAGAATTCACATTGCCCGCCATCTTAAGTCCTCGCTGTACTGTAGCAGCATAGTGGGTTCTGAGCTTTTATTGAACTTTTTTGGGTTTTCGCAGACTACCTTTCGGCATTGTTGCTTACGCTTTTTTTGTGTTTGGACAACCTTTGTCGAAACAGCTGTATATCACGCGTATAGACCTACTTGTAGTAAAAAGAAAACATGAAAAACAATGTTATGTCTTCTAAAAGAAGTTATACCATGGACCCATTTGTTCACAGAGGGCCCAGCTGCTAAGGTATAAAAGTTACTGTACATTTTATGCACTATACAGCGCCTCTGCTCCACTCGTTAAAGTTATCCGCTCTTTAAACAAATGGGAACAGGTTACTCAACCTGGGTAGGAGAGATACCACACTGACTTGTCCAACAAAAAAGCAATCAAGTAAGAAAACAAGCAAAAGATAACATGATTAAGATTCCGGCCTTAAAACCAACCTTTTATTTTTGTTGAGTATTTTCAACTTCTCTCGTCGATTCCAGAAGATTTCTCCAATCAGCGTAAAGAGCGCTACAAGCAAACCAGTACCCATGACCACATAAACACCCAGCATGCTCTTCAGATCGATTCTCTTTCGTGACAATGCTAAGGGGAAAGAAGCAAATGCTCTTGTCACCAAAATCATTCTTCACGGCTCAAACATGCCGAATAATGAAAAGACGTTTTGTAAAGAAAGAGGGATTGTACTTTTCATTCGTTATTGCAAGTTTTCAGCCATGAATCTAATGCCAATATATAGCTAGCTGGGCGAGTGTTTCTCTGTGAATAACAAAATCGCTAGCGTTTTCAAAAGACAGCCAGATTGTAAGAAAGGAGGCAAAACCATGTAAATATCAACGCAAAATATAACAACTCTTCTCACAAAATGTGCTTTTAACCTGAAATAATGTACCATGACTCTATCTGTTCCCCGAGATCTCCACAGAAACGTGAGCAAATGTTTCTGTCTGCCAACGTTTTCAAGACCAAAATATATCCTCCATAAGAATTTACGGCGTACATAAAAAGGGATTGACTCACTTGTTTCCTGTTCTTTAGGACACATATTGGTGCTTTCCCACCAAGCTCGTCTCCTTCCCTCAAAAAAACCGTTCTCGTGCAGGTTCAAGATTGCCAATGAAAACTCCTTCATGATGGGATCGTTTGCTTGGAAAGCGAATCCAAGCCCTTTGGCCATGCCCAATCCTGGAACTGAAAACAATTTGATTATTTAGTCAATAAGGTTAAGGGCCCCTTTATATCAGTCTGGTTCACCAAGCTGGCCCGATATTCGCGACTATTCCCTTTGGAAAGAGTTTGATTGGTTCCACCGTTTTGTCTCAGTTAACCAGCCTGAAATTTCTCATGTGATCAGAAAACAGAATTCATCCCATAAATCGAGTCAGTCTAGTTACTTGGTTGATATTATTAGGTCCTATGTGCACTACAGGATGTAACCACCTTCCCACAGAAACAAACATTCTCTGAGGATTACTGGTCATTTTGATGGCCAGCGTTTAATCCATTGGTTTGCCGCTTGTCCTTTATTTGTGCCAATCGGCCGGCAGAACTGTGTCCATTTCCCAATGATAGAGCAACGTGTTGCAATGTGCCCGTTATTAAATTTTTCTCTGGTGTCTCTTTATAGAACTATGCCAAGGTTGGAATCGCCGGTGCAGCGTGAACGAGTTAGGCAAGTCTGGTACATGAACTTCTGTAGTTGCGTTTTTAAATTAAGCTAATTATCTGTTGTTTTCTGTTCAAGAGTTAACTTGCAACCTTCCTCCTAGCCAGTGGCTTGAAGCATTTGTTCCATGATCAAAAATAATAACTTATAAGTGTTAGACCAATTGTGTCGAAAAATCATGCAGCAGATTACCCTTGACATAATCGTCTGCATAGCGTCTGCATATGTTCATTTACGATACTTATTTCGATGCGGATCATCATCTAAATACTAAGCCAAGTGACTAAGGTCCAACCAATTTGCTTTGTAAGCGTGAAGTTTCAAGTATGACTTAAGGCATTTGAGATCAATGAGAGGAAGTGATGAGGCCATTTGACGTGAGCATGGATGACGGCCATATAGGATCTGTCATTTTGGATTTCTGGATTTCCCCCCAAAAACACCAAATTTGACCAAAAAGTAATCAAAACAAAAACGTTTTACCTGTCATAAGGTCGCAGGGCTGATGGTTAGCAGCATACCTGACAACCGGACCATCATTAATAAACACAGACTCTTCTGTTTCTCGTAACCACTGAATTGCTTCTTTGGTGGTTTTGACCCAAGATTGATCAGCTTTAATTCTGTTCCATATCTTCTTATGTGTTTCATACTGGCTCGTCTTGAAGAACTCGTAGATGCTCCCTGAATCTAATATTGCAACTTTGTAGGATGATTTAAGGATGTCTTCAAGGTTATTGATTGGAGAGGCGGCGTTTTTGACCGTGAAGAAGGCTGCCAGGTTTGCGGTGTATGTTGAGACCCAGATAAGAATACAGAACCAATAACATCCGGTCAGGATACGAGCTAAAGTAAATAAAACAATATTTTAATTTCTGTATGCTATCCAAGTTACCATCGATACATGAGAGGCAGAAACCCGGCTATTTTGCCCCTGGGGGGTGGGGGGTGGGAGCAGGGATGCAACAGTGGTGAGAGTACTAGCCACTCACTAATGTGGCCCGGGTTTGATTCCCGGGCTTACCTCCAAATTTGGGCTGAATTTCTTATTGGTTCTCGTCCCAGGTTCTTCGCATTTTCCCCTCTCCACGGAAGACCAACGATGCAAAATTTGAGATCGACCTGGAACGCACCGACACCATTGAGGCAAGCTCATAGAAGCTCACTGGTTCTCTGTCGGTAAAGAGGTTCGATTTCCATTTACATCCAAGGAAGTAGCAACAACCATAAAACACCTTAGTCGACACGACCGGTAGGAGCACACAATCATTTTTATTGCGAAAGGCAACTTGTACGCGTAAAAACCAGATTGTTCTTAAGCCTATTCTTCCAGCATCAATCTGAATTAAAATAGTTCTGACCCTTCACTCTCCTACACCCTTCTCCGATAAAAAAAAAGAAATTATCATAAACAACAACAACAACAACAACTGCAATAGTCGTAATAATGATAATAACACCAACAACAGCTACAACAACCGATAAAAATCTTCAGTCCCTTGAGAATATTGTCAATATTGAATTAAATAGAGTCTATGAATGGCTAACTGCCAATAAGCTTACGCCAAACACGAAGAAGTCAAACTTTATAATTTTTCACCCCTAACAAAAGAAACTTGACCACCAAGTTAACCTTAAAATATTCGATAATGACACTAAAACCTTTGTGCCCTTAGAGCAAAAGGTGTATATCAAATACCAAGGGGTGTTAATTGATTCTAAACTTAGCTGGAAATACCACATTACACATATTACTACTAAAATAAGTAAAACTATTGGTATAATCGCCAGACTAAGACATTTGGTCCCTACTAGTACATTGATAACTCTTTACAGATCTTTGATATCCCCTTACTTATCCTACGGCATTGCTGTATGGGGCCAAGCTGCGCAGACATACCTTAACCAAATCCTTGTTCTACAAAAGCGCGCCCTCCGCCTCATATATTTTGCACCTTATAGATCTCATGCAATTCCTCACTTTGTCTCCTCTAGTAGTATCCCGATCAATACACTTTATTTTCAATCAATCTCGACTCTAATGCATGATGTTTTTAATAAATTAGCACCGTGTAATATTTCTAATCTTTTTTACTTTTCAAGAGAGACACAATTATAATACGAGATTCTCCTCAACTGGTAACTACCACATTATATATTCGAGACTAAACCAACAATCTAAATCTTTTTCTCGACTTGGGGCTAAAATATGGAACAGTATTCCCTTAGAACTTCGAAAATTACCCAAGAACAGCTTTAAGAGGAAAATGCAAGACCTGTTATTTTCATATTTTATTAAAAGAGGATGATTATGTTGGCATTCCTACTCTTATCTCTGAGTTTTCAAAACTGAAAGTTACAACATGATCGTAATTAAATCAATCTATTTAGAGTATAGTAATTTATATTTCTTTTCTTCGTATGTTCACTTATTTTCTTTTCTTTCTTTTTTTCAATGTTTGTATGGCTCACTGACCAATTGTGTATAGATTTTTGTAAACTGTAATTTATTCTTGTTAATTAGTCTTATCACTACCCGCCTAGATTAGCTCTAGCTAGTTGCGGGTTAGTGTTGTCCTTGAATTTTTATGTTAACATTTTTGAATAAACTTGAATAAACTTGAACAACAACAACAACAACAACAACAACAACAACAACAACAACAACAACAACAACAACAGTAACAAAAGCAAAAACGCTGGCCAGGATGGGGCTTTGGTACTTTTGGAAAATCTCAAAATTGATGAACCATCCGATCATAAGATTGAATACCTTTACATGCCGCTACTATACCTGATAGACTCTTGGGCTGGTTGTCAGCTCCTTGCTGCAACATACAAGCCAGTGTAAACCACACGCTGTTACAAAAGCTGAACTCCTCCGACGTTCCACGACCATTCGCGTCTTTGTACCCATAAGGACTGAAGTAGTTTATGATAAACACAGCAACAGAGATGACCACAAGACTGGCAAGTGTAGCAAACCAGACGTTGTTGTGAAAAGGATTCAAGAACTGCAGATAATCAATTCTTCTGCTGTCGGAAGGCGCTTTCTTGAGTAGCATTTCGTCAGTGTAATACATAATCGGTAGACTGAAGTCCACTACTTTCTCTCGTCTTTCCGTTATGGTCAATGCAGCTACAGCAATATCTGCCTTCTATACAAACAAGGAATCACTTGTTATCCAAGTAGGATTATGTGACTCTACTATAGTACTGTACAAAAGGAATTTCATTGAATTTCACTCAGTTATATTGACAAAATTTCAACAAAATGTTAACAATGTTTGACCCGCCTCAAAAGAAAATAGGAAATTATTTTAAATTTTGATGAGACTTTTTCCCATCACAAGGAGAAAATTCTGTTGAGATCGACGACAAATGACCCTAATTTTGCTTTTTTTGGACTAAACACTTCATAAATACAGTCTTTCGTGCCATCCACTTAAAAATAACGGGCACAACTTTGTAGCCAGTTAATTAAAATTTAGCATTAAGGAAACAAAGCCAACCCAGCGCACTGGCATCACCAACGAGTGCTAATTAACATAAAAATTGTGTCAAAAAAAGCTTAGTAGCTGGGCATGTGATAAGTGGGTACTCTTGGAGTGTGTGCTTTCATGCATCATATGATTAGGAGTTCTGCTGTTAGGGTAGCCTGGCCAATTCGTTTGCATTATTTCAAGACTGAAATGAACAAGTTATGTATGTAGCTCCAGATGAAATTCTTTAATCTTGAGATCAGTCGTCAAATCATCAATAAGTCATGGAGGGAAAACAAAGAAAATCACTTTCAATGAGTTTGGTAATCACGAGAAGAGTGTCTCATCCTATTTTCAAACATCTCGAAGATGGTTAAGAAATACACACTTCTCGGTGTTTGGAAATCGGATGAAACACTCTTCCTCGTGTTTGATATAACAATTCACAAACCTTATTTATTAGCTCTGCAATCATCCCATTCCACGTTCCATTTTCCGTTTCAGCGCCGTACAGCCCGTCAGGGGAGAGGTAGATGTCATACGTAAAATGAAGTTTCTTAGCAAGTTCCTTCAACAGATCGATGCAATATCCTTCATATCTAACTGTCCCGTCATTTTTCCTCTTCATCATCAGGAACGGATCATCCTTTTTGGGTATAAGAAAAACTTATAATGGACGTAATCATGGCGCAGTACTAATAAAAACATGTGAATAGATTCATTTACGTGATAAATGCTCGAAAATTTCTTGCATCCTTTTCTAAGCGCTTGATCAATTCACAATGCAATCTTTTTCCCATCTAATTCCAAAAGATTTGGTAATGCAGAGACAATGGCGTCATGAAGACACCAAAACGTCGGTTTTTATCGTTAATTTTTGCATGTCTCTGTAATTCCAAAAGAAAAGAGAAAACAAACAAACAAACAAACAAACAAACAAACAGGTAAACCAGAAAATCTCCACACATAGGAACATTCTCCCTTAAAGAAATGGGCCAACAGAGGCTCCCCATTTTATCGGAAACTGACTTGTCAACTCATTTATCTTTCAGTTACCATAGCAACAACAACTTTAAGGTTCCTTCCTTCCACTTTTCCTCCAGTGGTTTGGTTTTTGATGTTGGGCTGGGTGTTTTCATCAAACACGGTATGTTTAGTTGCGTTCCACGATCCTATCTAATAAACAAAAAATGAAATATGTTTTATTAATATAGCACAACCGAAAGAAAAGGGAGACAATCACTAGCTAGCTCCGTCGGTTCCTATCTAGGAATATGAGATCACTTGGTTTGTTCTGAGTTAGTACGTTGATGACTTGGAAAAAACATTTCGACTTGTAATGGATATAAAACATGGAATGCTTCGCAGCCTCTGATAAAAATGAAAACTCTGCACTAAACGTCGTATGTTGCAGACGAAGAGAAGTCCATAACATATTCAAGACAAGCTTAAGTAGACTATTGATTTGACGGAAAGTTTTTGCATGGAAATTCTACCAATAAAATAAGTTCATCTTTTCAGTCATCTTTGCATGACCATCATATAGTAACTAATATGAAGATGTTGTCCCGTTGTCTCAACAACTTAGAGCAATTTAGATTTGCAAAGTGTGCTGGTTTAAAAAAAATCCAAACAAACAAAAATGACAACAACAGGAGGCCTGCAGATCTGAAAGGAACATCTTCTTGTGTAAGTAATTTAAAAATGATAGAAACCAGCATAAACAAATGGTAGTAATAAATTACGCGTAACCAGCCCAGTTGATCGTCGGATGGGGAGTTTTAACAAGTATTCGAAACTGGCGAGTTGAACACAAGTAGCAAAGTATAATACTATCTACTATTTATTGGTGAAGTCACTCAACGACCACAAAAACAACCAATAAAGAAAGAGACTTTTAAAGAACAAAAGATGCCAGTATGGTATTTTGCTTCTTACCTTCTTTAAGGAATTGTTTCGAAGATTCAAAATTTCCAGCTCAATCCCCTTTCGTTTTCCATTTTCGTCAAACTTGATAGGTCCGGTTAAACCATCAATGTTGACCTGTAGAGAGTGATCAGACCACCTTAAATTGCAAAATGCACAGAGAGAACCAACCTCGAGATAATTAAAACAGAAAAGACTCGGAAAGTGATTTTCGTATTCGGAAATACTGCTTGGTACCGGTAATAGCTGTAAATTAAAACTGTTTGAACTGTTCAGATTTCTTTGATTTGAATTTACGAAGAGACTGAAAAGTTCAGAGAACTGAATTGTAAAGGGGTTATATCCTTCTTGAAACTAAGCTGGCCTTTCTTGAACCGCATGCATACGTATTTTGAACGAGCTTTTGTTAGCTCATAGACATTACGTGGGTTAAAAAATTCACTCATTCATTCATTCATTCATTCATTCATTCATTCATTCATTCATTCATTCATTCATTCATTCATTCATTCATTCATTCATTCATTCATTCATTCATTCATTCATTCAACTTAAAGTAACAGTCTTTCAATCCCTTCTCCATTTGAAAAGTTTGAGATGATATGTCTTTGAAAATAAAGGATTGAATCAGCACCTCCACAGAAATGCAAGGCTTGTACGTTTCTCTTTGACTTCTACCATTGTATGCACGTTATCGGTCCTATTTGACAAATCTACAATACTAGTAAGTACCTTACCTCTCTCATGCAGGTCAACATTGCGTCTCTTTCTCTTGAATTGATAGCAGACCCATTAATCGATGAACATGGTTCTTTGTTTAGAGCCCGTTTGATGACTGGCACGGAATCATAAGCAAGTGCAACGAAGAGCTACGAAATTATTAATCATTGGTCAGTGAGAACGTTCATTGTGGGAATTAACAATAACAATAATAATAACAATAATAACAATAGCTAATGAGCAGCCAAGCCACCTAATCAGGTTACAGCATTTGTTGTCGAGCGTTAATATTATTCTAACAAATTTACATAAAGTTAAGGTGGAAATTTCTTCTATTTCTTGAACAAAGACAGCGAAAAATGTTTCATACCTTTTAATTAAAATGTTTCAAATGTTCAGTTATCTTTACCTCATGTTACGTACGCGCACATACCACCGTACCTTGTCACTGGTATCATAATTCTTTCCCACTGCCTTTTCCAGTTTATCAGAAGAATTAATGTAAAGCCTCAATGCTAAAACCACATTGCCTGAGAGACTAGTTAAGTTCCCCGAGACCTGGAGTAGAAATTAAATGTTAATACTCTTCCTGATTAGTAAAACCTCCAGTGTTGATAATTGGTTTGCGCTAGAACGCTTTTTATTCTTTGAAAAAACAACAACAACAAAAAAAAAAAAAAAAAAAAACTAGCATTTTTGAGCTACTAATGACTTTATGCTAAGTATTTTATTTGTGAAGAGCTTCAGCCTCCATGAAGGAGAACAGCCATCTAAGTGTGATGAGCTTCAGCCTCCATGAAGGAGAACAGCCATCTAATCGTGATGAGCTTCAGCCTCCATGAAGGAGAACAGCCATCTAAGTGTGATGAGCCTCAGCCTCCGTGAAGGAAAACAGCCATCTAATTGCGATGAGCTTCAGCCTCCGTGAAGGAGAACAGCCATCTAATTGTGATAAGCTTTAGCCTCCATGAAGGAGAACGGCCATTTATTTGTGAAGAGCTTCAGCCTCCATGAAGGAGTACAGCCATCTAATCGTGATGAGCTTCAGCCTCCGTGAAGGAGAACAGCCATCTAATTGTGATAAGCTTTAGCCTCCATGAAGGAGAACGGCCATTTATTTGTGAAGAGCTTCAGCCTCCATGAAGGAGTACAGCCATCTAATCGTGATGAGCTTCAGCCTCCGTGAAGGAGAAACAGCCATCTAATTGTGATGAGCTTCAGCCTCCGTGAAGGAGAACAGTCATCTAATTGTTATGAGCTTCAGCCTCCAACAGTCATCTATTTGATGTTATTGTTCAACACAATGTAACACTGACCAAATATGGTCATGGTGCACTCAATATTCTTCGGTCGTCCGCATACAACAGATTTCCTGCGATATACGTAATTTCGCGCGTGGGGGAGAAAAATGGCGAAATAAAAATTGTCCAAACTTTTCCGCAAAAAATGTCCTTTGTTATATACCGTGTTATATCCTCCTTTGATTATCCCCTTATTTTGGCCAACTCTGCCTACGTCCCCGTCGGCTAAGTATCAGGCGATATTCCGCAGGATAATTATTAAATATTTGAAGGATACTTAATATTTGACCAAGGTCTAAGAAAATTTGGCTGGTAAATGTCATATGTATTTCAAATGCTTTCTCGACACTGGTTACCGTAGACAACCTTTTACTATTCGGTTGGTCAGATTACCTTAGTCTTAAGCCCAAATGAACTTTGTCTGGATAACCAGTGCTAATTGTTCTATTTATCCTTTAAATAGAATCAAATGTTTAGGTTTTTGCCTCACCTGTCCTTGTAATATCCATTTAGAGTGATTGTTGTGTTTACAAGGTTTCTGTTACAAAAGAAATGCATATATAATTAAAAAAAAAAAAACATTGAAACCCCAGGAAAACAGCCATAGGTGGCGCCGCGGTAAAAGCTTAATCCAGTCAGTTCCTTTCCACGAGGCTACTAAAATTATGTATTACTACAACTGAGCTGCTTTCTTGTAGAAGCTAGTATCATCAAACAGAATGGGAAGGAAGAGATGAAAGGAGGAGGAGGAAAGACAATCAATATTACCTGCTGATTGAGTAGGCGTTCCATGTTTTCTTTACTTGTGTAAAGTAGAATAACGTCTGGCCCAAGGTTTGTTATTTTCTCCAGTGCTTCACGGACTGATGCTTCCTGATCTTCATTTGTTTGGTCTTTCTCGGTAAGCTGCACAAAATTTATGGTGAACTTTGCACTTTGGGATATGGTATAGAAATACCCGGCTTCATACAGACGTCCCTCTGAAAGAGATTGAAGAAAACCTTTGGTTTTGAACATAAATGTATTTAACTTAAGAAGTCGTTTAAAAATTCTCGTGGAGGCTTTATTTATTTTTAAATATTATGTGGAGACTGATCGACACTATGCTTGTCTGTGTTTGCCGTTTGAATGGGTGACATACTTCACTTCAAAAACTCATTAATAATTCATGAACCAATTGACCTATCAAATGGTCGATAAAACATCACGTGCAGTGGTTTTATATCCGATGAAACCTCCCCCTTATTAGTATGCGGTCTTTAATGTTTTTCTCGTCTGCTAATTTCCAACGTTCAGAAAAGCATCATTGTTATGAACTCTCTTAACACACACTTTTCCAACAATATTTTTGAAGCCGTTCAAAAGACTCGCAGCATGTGTTTTGTCGGGTCCAAAGCCACTCGGCTGCGCCTCGTGGTTTTAAATCCCAATAAAACACTGCTGCTCGTGTTTTAAACATTACTTAAAAAAACTTGAAACTGTTTAGTTAACCATCAAATGATTTAGTAAACTCACAAACGCTCAGGTATGAGTTCTCAAAACTTATCTCATTTGTGGTTTAGTGTTAGAGTAGCTTACATAAACATCTCTTTAACAGACATTAAACATTAGTAGTTAAGGAAGTTGTACCATCAAAAACAAGTGCTATCTTGTTCCACTGGAATGTGTTGAGTATATCAAGTGTAGCATGCGCGTAGTCCCTGTAACCCGCTGACATCTCAATCGCATTTTCACACTGATCGAATGGCCTGTCGTTTCCATAGAGACGTATGAGGGGAATGCCGGTTACTGTGGAGAGTGCACATGTGGGGTACTTTGTGTGGCTTCCCTCGATAAGTGCAACGACGTTTTGTTGAAGCAACACTGAAGCTGAAACCAAAAACCTCAAATCAATAGTTGGTAAATGGTGGGATTAAGCAAAGGACTAACGTATTGTTTATGTATAAATCACAGGCTCCTTATTGCCTCATTTGCACAAATGAAACAACTATAAACAACAGCTATCAGCTAAAGTTTCAGCCATTTCTGATCTACCACCTTAGATTTTAGCCCGGCATTTCTCAGCTATCAATTAACTAAGTCGAAACTCAGTTAACCATCAACTACACACGGTTTCTTGACGCTCCTCACGTTTCAATTATTGGATACAACTCAATATATAATCTAATGCCCATTTAATACAACTACAATACAGAGTGCAATAATTATTGAATACAACTACTCAATACACAATCCAATCCAATAACTGTTGGATACAACTACTCAATATGCAATCCAATCCAATAATTATTGGATATAACTACTCAATATACAATCCAATTATTGTTGGATAAAACTCCTAAATACACAATCCAATAACAATTGAATTGGATACAACTACTCAATATATAATCCAATAATTATTGGATACAACGATAAACTGCCTTTTCTCAGGTAATAGTTAAGATTTGCACCCTCTGATAAGTTAAATATTCTCTGAGAAATTCAATACCTTCAAAAGCTTTGAAATTTACAAAGAGTGTATAAGGTCGTTGCAAAAATCTTGGTACTTGTTTCTCAAAAACTATTAAACATGTCACACTCAATTTTCAGGGGCTTGAAAGTTTGCCAAGGTCTTTCAATTTGTCGCTAGTTTTTTTCTTTATGTTAATTTATACTCAGTAATGCTTGCTTAAATAAGGCAGTTGAACATGTAAACCGTTTACACGGAGATCCTCGTATTAAGTCATGTCCCATATGCCCCTTAACCCATGGAATTCTGCTGTTGCTACTTGAAAAACGTGAAAAATATACACACGCAAATATGTTACCTTGATTGAATAGGCTGGTGTTCTCTATCGTGTTGATGGATTTGAAGACAACTGAAACATTGCTGAAAGCATTTGTCTTGTTGGCGGCGAAGAGCATCGCATCATACACTACTGAATTTTCGTGAATAACACCTATAAAGGATGGGCGGTAGTGATATAGTTTTGTTCATTTAATGCGTAACCACCCCTCCCTCCACCAAAAGAGGTTCCAACCCCTACTCCCCCAACCCACGACTTATTTATTTACGTCTTGTAGCTTTCACATTAAAGCATTATTTTTCTTTGAAATCAATCAGTATATTTCACTTACCGAATGTATATTTTCTGTTTTTCGTTTGAACCTTTTGAATGGACGAGACACATATTATGAACGTGATGTAAATGATTCTTCTTTCCATCTTTAATAACTAAATAGGTAAGTAAGGAAGAGAAATCAGTATGCTTAGGAATAGTAACTAAATTCCACAAAAACGTTCGATGCAAGCAAGTTAGATTATTAATAAACGTTAAGCATCTTTAGATTAAGAATACCAAAGACAACAGTCACAAGCTAGTACGGGATGTACATTTTCAGTTCATCGATGAAATTATCTGATACGATTTTTTTTTAAGTGAAATGGCAACTTGTGAATCAATGAAGAAGCGTTCTCAAGTCAAAGTAAACTTTGAAGGAAATTCTATGTCCTCGTAGAGGAAGTAGTTGCCTGGAAGTTTAAAGGTTCGACTCCCCTCTTAGAGGACTGTAAAATTTTCCCTTTGTTCACTGATTGACATGATTGTGTTAGGGAAATCAAAATACTGATATACGTGTTTTGTTTTTCGAGTTACAGTAGAACCTCCATTTAACGAACCTCTATATCACGAAGTCCTCGGTTGATATGAACGACATTCCTTTAAAAATGCATGGAACAGAACCTCGATAAAACTAACCCTCAATATAACGAACCAATTTCCCTTGGCGCTTCGTTAAATTAAGGTTTTACTGTATGAACGTGTGCGTGACCGGATTATTTAAAATGTTTATTAACTTACAAATGACTTTTAAAAGAAGTGGTACTTAACGTTGTTAATATTTCATAGGTATAAAAAAGATTAAGGCAAAACAATTTCTCCAAACAGCAGGAAAATTTTCCACTGCATTATTGTTGTTGGTGTCATTGTCTGAGAAACGAAGGCACAAAGAAACACAATGTTTAACTGGAGTCATTTGTGAGCGAAAATCCAAGGGTTCATAAATTGTGCGGGTTTCTCCATTAAAACGTTATTTCTTGCGTTTCGTCTTCATTTAATTGAAGAGTTTAAGAGACAACTATCAATAAAATTTTGCAGAAGATAAGTAGTGATGCACACTTCATGTACGTAACTTACAAATGACTTTTAAAAGAAGTGGTGCTTAACGTTGTCAATATTTCAAAATCTTTCTTTATACCTATGAGTCATAGGTATAAAGAAAGATTTTGGCACAACAATTTCTCCAAACAGCAGGAAAAATTTCCACTGCATTATTGTTTTTGGTGTCATTGTCTGAGAAACGAAGGCACAAAGAAACACAATCTTTAAAAACGTTATTTCTTGCATTTCGTCTTCATTGAATTAAAGAGTTTAATAGGCAACCATTAATAAATTTTTGCACACTTCAAGTACGTCACGAGCATAGGTCAGAGTGTAAAGAAATTAATTGGACCACCAGATTCTGCTGGGCCAAGAAATGAAAAATGAAGTTGCTAACAATAATCTGTAAATAATTTTGGTAGCTTCAGCATGGTATTTATTTTTCATTTCGAATTGTTGAATTTAAAACTTTAACTAAATTAATTCTTGTTAGCGATCTTAGAGAAAAATAATTAAGCAACATAAAAGTTATCAACAGACAGAAATTAAACAGGTGTCTGCATGTGAAACTACAGCTATTTTAAACATTGTATTACAAGCAAGGCATTCTGACAACGCACATTGGAAATTAAAGTTTTGTATAATTCTCGTTAGGTGTCAGTAGTCGTGCACTTTTTAAACTTTGGTTTGTTTTTTTGCTTTTTTGCTGAAACCATGTCCTGTAGTTTAATGTGAGCTGCTTTCAATAACTTTAGCATTATTTACTCAGAGCGATAATGTTCGTGCACTTTTTTAACTTTGGTTTGTTTTTTGCTTTTTTTCTGAAACTAGGTCCTGTAGTTTGTTGCGTTAAATGTGAGCTACATTCATTAAATTTAGCATTATTTACTCAGAGCGTTAACCCGAAATTTCAAGTGAAAAAAAGTCGGACAAAGTGCCAAAAATAAGCCAAAAGTTTTTTTTTTGGTCTTAAGTGCAATTTCCGAATTATCCAAACATTTTTGTTCTTAAAATTACGATCTTCCTCATACTGTATTTCAAATTTTCTTGGCTCAATTAATTTTGTTATTGTCATTGCTGTCGTATTAGGTCCTGGTAAAGTTACACAACTAAACAAAGAATGGCTTATAACTTCCTCCTTGGCAAAAGTTTCGACAATGCATCAGTTTTCTTTCATTGAATCTTGACAGCTCATTCTTAGGAGCATTTTGAAAACAAATTTAATTAAACTCAGTTACGGAAAAATTTCTCAGCTGAAATTGATGAATTACTATCCCTAACTTTTCTGTGTAAATTAGAAAGGAACTTAGTAGAATAACAGTCCTCTCCTTAATTTTAACCTTTTGTCTTTCTGACGGATATTTTCAATTATAGCAGGTGATGTTTTTCGACAAGGGATACCACTTACTCTGACATCTCCACAATGCAGTCTTTCCTTGCTTTTGTTTTAAGCTCCTCGTGGTTTCAGTTTCTCATTTTAAAAATATCCAAAATTTGTTGGTGATTGTAAAAAATAATATACAACAAAAGTGTGTGTTTTCGCGAATGAAACATGCTTATCTTTGATATGACTATGGTATATATCAATATGTCCTCTAATTCACCTCGAATTCTGTTTTATCTGCGCTTTGCGAAATTTTAAGTCTTCAAGAATATCCCTAAATATTAACCAATTTTTAAAAAAAAAAAAAATTGTCACGGAAGGCTCCTGTTTAGTGCACCTATTAAATTCTGGCGCCAACGAATGTATAAGTCAGCTCTTTGCTAAAAAAAAAGTTAATTTGAATGTAGCTACTTAAAGTTAAATTAATTCAGAGATTTGAGTTCTATTTTAGCTTAGCAATCGTTAAACATAGGCTATGCTTATGGAACTTACCTCTGTATCGATTCCCCTCGGATTGATGCAAATGAAGAGTCTTGTTGCGAGTCTGCAAATTATCAATGCACCGTAGCAAAGGCGCCACCTGCCAAACTATTGATTGTCGCGGGATGCAAAGTTCATTCTTTTGGCAATAAATTCGTCACGTACCCATCAAATATCTTTATTAAATCAATAAACAACGCATTTGGTATTATTTTCAGTGCAAAATGAAGAACTTTTCCTGAGACAAGTTTAACTTGAGTTAATGAAACACTTAGGTTTCAAAATTCTGCAAGAGGTTGGAAAAATATGGAACTTGTTATTGAATAGTCGTTTTTAACAAAAAAGCAATTATTTGTAGAGGCTGATGAAAGAAAATGCTGGTGGATGTGTTTAATATTTAATAGTAGTTTACATTTTAGCTAATTTATATGAAAATATTGGAGTTATGTGCTAATCATAGAGTGACAGGTCTGATTTCCAACCGCGGTCACTTCAGGCTTCCGGCTTGTGATCATTTGGGCTTAACAAGTCTGCTGTCTACCCCCGCTTCTCCTTGTGAAGGCGTAGCGTAACGGTAACCGCGTTGGAATTTCGCTTGGTCGATCTGAGGGTCGGTGGTTCGAGGCTGGCTTGGTCTCCTAGTTGCTGTGTTGCTTCCTTAGACAAGAAACTTTGCTCCACATATGTATGTAAAAAAACGAGCAATTTACGCAAAACTAAAGTCCTGATTAAGGCCACTAGGACTAACAGTTCGATATTTGAAAATCAAACGCATCTTCTGCTTCTTCCGGTATGCTTTGTTGGCTAGGCCTGCTTCATAACCGCAACCTTCAGATCTTCGAGTGTATGATTGTCTTGGTTGAAATGGGCGAGCACAGGAAGGTCATTTCTCCCGTTGATGACATCTCTACGGTGCTCCCTGAACCAGTCCGCCAACCTACGACCAGTGTCCCCGATGTAAACTGTCGATGGACATTTGGTGCATGTTAAGCAGTAAACCACGTTGTCCGTGATGCAGGAATAATGTCCTGTGACATTAATCTGCCCTTTGGGTGTTGTTATTGTGGGAGACACATTGACGTGGGGACATGTATGGCAAACGATCCTGTTACAACGGAACATTCCTGGTGGTTGGTTCGAAGGGTTTTGAGTTAGGCTGCTTCTGACTAGCAAATCCTTCAGATTCTTTGCACGCCTGAAAGCCTTCAGTGGTGGTTTATTGAAGATATTGGCGGTCGTGCTGTCTTCATGAAGGATCCGGAAGTTCCTTGGAATGATTTTAACGGCAACCAGGTTTCTTGGCTGGAAAGTGGTGACAAATGTAACTCTATCAATAGCGGTGTTGTTTGCGACGACACTCTTCACAATTTCAACCCTTGATTTAGTTGATGCTCGTTCTCTTTCCTTTCTAATGACGTCATCTGGATACCCGCGTGATGTAGAAAAGGTCTCCATTCTTGCTGCCTTGATGTCAAAATCAGCGTAATCACTGCAAATCTTATGCAGTCTGAGAAACTGACCATAAAGTATGGATGACTTGCAACAGTTAGGATGGGATGAACTGCAGTTGAGGTAAAAGTGGCTTCAGATAGAATCTACGAGCTTGCCAGTATTCTTGCATGGAACAGTTGCAGAGGTGGAAAACATTATTTCTAACTAGCCAGGGGCCCGTTTCTCGAAAGTCCCGATAATTAACGGGCCCTGAAAGCTGTTGTTGTTTACATTGACTTTGAGGTTTCAATAGTTTTGCAGATAATATGACAAAACTATCAGTTCAAAAAAGAACAAAATGGCCTGGTTTGTTAGCTAGAACCCGCGCTTTTATTCTTTAGATTTTAATTTGAATATTTGATTTCGGGCCCGAAAAGTTACCGGGACTTTCGAGAAACGGACCCCAGTTTCCAAAATTCTTTATTTAACCTCACCTCGAGTAACTTAAAGGGGCAGTGCCCCCTAGTTTTAGTGTCACTTTGAACAGCCAAAAAAATATGGGAATGATGTATTATTCAGCGAACGCCACACGCGTACACTGAAAAAGGAAATCCGAATCCTCCTATTAGCAGCCCTAGACTGACCATTTGAGTTTATAGGCATTATTGTATCCTCTGTTTTTTCTTGTTTTTTTTTTTTTGTTTTTTGTGAGAAAATGGGGTCCAAGAACCCTGGGTCCATGTTTTGTCCTCGCGGCCATAAACGACAGTTGATATGAACGATGTTAATTTCTTGATAGCTCCGAGGAAATAACACCCGACAAGCTAAGCAGTTCGTTTCTTTTAAAAAAACTTGTCAGTTATACCAAATACTTTTTCGTAATGTAATTTGTAACTTTATTATCAACTGAATTAGTGGTTTACTCTTTGCTATCGTTTACACGATGTCAACAAGTTGTTATGGCATTTTCCTGGACATGTACGATTCACCTGAGTGCCCGTAGCTTGTTTTCGATCGTCTAAACGTTTATCCGTGAAAGTCTGTTTCGATCAAAAGGTAGTCATAAATTTAATCTCTACGTGTCAAGTCTCGATACTTCTGTTGCGGTTTTTAGTGCATTATATTGTCACATGACCTCAGCAACTCGACAGGCAGGGCATGTCATCACCCAGTTTGTGAGACAGTTGTCAATAGCTGCGCAATCATCAGTGTCTATTGTCAGTGGTTTGACATGAGCAAGAGTGCTAGTTACCAAACCCTCACAGACAAAAACAGACTTATCCATCACTTTGCTCTCTAATGTGAAGAAAACCTCTGTCGAGCACTAATTCTTGTCGCATCAACATAGGCTCTAAGGGCCTCCACCGACTGGAAGTAAAGATTCCGTCATCATCATCATCATCATCATCATCATCATCATCATCATCATCATCATCATCTGTGGATTATTTTTCTCAGCAGCTGATCATATGTATCACACCATAACCGATATCAATGATAACTGCACTAACAACCCCATTCTCAGACCTGAAAGTATGTTTTACACTATATGTATGCCTGTATATTTTTATGGTTTATGGCAAATAAATTGAGACAAATTGATCACGCTTATCGAGCGAGGAGGGCCTAACGCATAGATGTCTGGGCTGCACTCGAATGCATGAGGTATCTTGAGCATGTCTTAATGATCAGCTCAACGGGTGAAGTCACATTCGATTGCGCTCGAAAAGGTTGAATGGAGAAGACTCTGCAACAGTGTTTCGACTACAGTTAAAGTGAATGCATGAACGAAGTTGAACGTATGATATTACTCTATTTTTCTTTGCGAATTGAAAGAAGACACAGAACATTGATGGCACAAGTCATAGGTTTATTTCTACTACACTAGTCGCATACATATTTTACATTTGACTGAACTACGTACCCGGTCACCTTGAAGCCGCTTCCACCGCAGTGAAAAGCGGAACGAGAAATCCCGAAATGCATTAAATTTTAATTGGTCAGGCTCAACATATTTGCACAAATTTCGTCACCTAGCTCACGTCTTGTCACGCAATGTGTTTTGGAAAATGTTTACACTTTTCTATGTCTGGCGGTGGATATTTGAACATTATTCCACAAGGGCGCGTTACATGTCAATATATAGATAGCTTACTCGACAAAAAACTGCCTCGTTCGCTATAATCATCTGATGTCCAACAAGCGCGAGTGGAATAATTGTTCTATTGAAAACAATCAAGAAATATTGCTGATTTCATTTTAAGAAGAACAACCACAGAAAACAATGAAATAGCTGCTACTTTTTGGTATGTAAGCCAATCAAAACTCTGGATCTTTCCAATGATCCAGTTTCAAATAATATAAAACTGATTCAACCAAATTTATCCAAAGAACTGCATAATCGCCATGACACTGCCCCTTTAACGCTTATGCTGTATTAAAATTTAAAGAAAGTCTCTGTTCCATCGCTTATTTTAACTTTAGTTTGAAGCAGCCAAAGTCAAAAGGTAGCACTAAACGAATTTACAGGAGCCTGTATCGTTAAGCTAAAGACCATAATTCAAAACTGCTACTGATCCCAGTTTATACCATCTCCGGATGTTTTATGATTTGAGCAGCTTTGATCACCGTAAAGTTGACAGATACGCATCATCTGTGGTTAGCATCAGAACTGTTAATTGAGAAGTCATAGTTGTTATTGTAGAATATGATCATTCACGTTTGTGGCTTTTTCCAGGCAATGTGGTTGTGACCAATCAGTTACTCAGCTTGTGGGTGGACTTGCATAGAACGGATGTTTGGGCTACAGACATGAACGAAAAAAAGTAGCACAACTGCTTCAATGCTCCGTACACTAAAAGCATGGGTTTTCCATCAGTAAGTTGACATAACAATCTTCCTTTTATTAAAACTTTTTCTCACAACGAATGCAAAAAATGAGATATTACTCCCGGTTTTCTCCTTCCCCCCCCCCCCCCCCGCCTCCCCCTCCCTCCCTCTCAAATCACTCGGAGAATTGATAGAGCATACATTGTTTGTAATGCGTAGAAGCGCGACGCGTTCGAAACATCATTAAAGGACTGTGTTTCCTGATACAGAGATATTTTTTAGCAGTTTATGGCTTTTCGAGAAAAGCTGATCCTATTAAGTGCTATGGAATCCAAAAAGAAAATCGTGGGGTAATTAATCATTTTTAAGAGATAATTAAGCAACAGTTATTCTAAAAATCAGAAGCTTTTTCTCCAAATTGAATGTTAAATATCGTCTGGAAAAAACGTAATTTCCCCCCTCACTTTTCTCTTTGGTTTTTTAATAGCCTTTCTTAAGATATTCTTTTCCCCTTATAGTCATAAATCAGAACGCATCATTTCTCCCACCATCTCGTGATGCACAGAACATATTTAGCAAAAAGAGCCACCGTTCCTAACAGCGTTTGCTTGAAAACTTTCTAAATCCTGAAAGTCGTAGATGCTATTTGTCTTTCAAAATATACAGCTGTTTCGACAAAGGTTGTCCAAAAAAGCGTAAAAGCGAACGCGAGAATGACGAAAGGTAGTCTGGGAAATACTCAATTAATTTCAATAAAAGCTCAGAATTCACATTGCCCGCCATCTTAAGTCCTCGCTGTACTGTAGAAGCATAGTGGATTTCGAGCTTTTATTGAACTTTTTTGGGTTTTCGCAGACTACCTTTCGGCATTGTTGCTTACGCTTTTACGCTTTTTTTGTGTTTGGACAACCTTTGTCGAAACAGCTGTATATCACGCGTATAGACCTACTTGTAGTAAAAAGAAAACATGAAAAACAATGTTATGTCTTCTAAAAGAAGTTTTACCCATGGACCCATTTGTTCACAGAGGGCCCAGCTGCTAAGGTACAAAAGTTACTGTACATCTTATGCACTATATAGCGCCTTATCCACTAGTTAAAGTTATCCGCTCTTTAAACAAATGGGAACAGGTTGCTCAACCTGGGTAGGAGAGATACCACACTGACTTGTCCAACAAAAAAGCAAACAAAATAAGAAAACAAGCAAAAGATAACATGATGAAGATTCCGGCCTTAAAACCAACCTTTTAATTTTGTTGAGTATTTTCAACTTCTCTCGTCGATTCCAGAAGATTTCTCCAATCAGCGTAAAGAACGCTACAAGCAAACCAGTACCCATGACCACATAAACACCCAGCATGCTCTTCAGATCGATTCTCTTTCGTGACAATGCTAAGGGGAAAGAAGCAAATGCTCTTGTCAGCAAAATCATTCTCCACGGCTCAAACATGCCGAATAATGAAAAGAAGTTTTGTAAAGAAAGAGGGATTGTACCCTTCATTCGTTATTGCAAGTTTTCAGCTATGAATCTAATGCCAATATATAGCTAGCTGGGCGAGTGTTTCTCTGTGAATAATAAAATCGCTAGCGTTTTCAAAAGACAGCCAGATTGTAACAAAGGAGGCAAAACCATGTAAATATCAACGCAAAATATAACAACTTTTCTCACAAAATGTGCTTTTAACCTGAAATAATGTACCATGTTTATCTGTTCCCCGAGATCTCCACAGAAACGTTAGCAAATGTTTCTGTCTGCCAACGTTTTCAAGACCAAAATATATCCTCCATAAGAATTTACGGCTGTACATAAAAAGGGATTGACTCACTTGTTTCCTGTTCTTTAGGACACATATTGGTGCTTTCCCACCAAGCTCGTCTCCTTCCCTCAAGAAAACCGTTCTCGTGCAGGTTCAAGATTGCCAATGAAAACTCCTTCATGATGGGATCGTTTGCTTGGAAAGCGAATCCCATCCCTTTGGCCACGCTCAATCCTGGAACTGAAAACAATTTGACTATTTAGTCAATAAGGTTAAGGGCCTCTTTATATCAACCTGGTTCACCAAGCTGGCCCGATATTCGCGACTATTCCCTTTGGAAAGAGTTTGATTGGTTCCACCGTTTTATCTCGGTTAACCAGCCTGGAATTTCTCATGTGAACAGAAAACAGAATTCATCCCACGAATCGTGTCGGTCTGGTTACTTGGCTCATATTATTAGGTCCTATGTGCACTACAGGATGTAACCACCTTCCCACAGTCACAAATATTCTCTGAGGATAACTGGTCATTTTGATGGCCAGCATTTAATCAATTGGGCTACCACTTGTCCTTTATTTGTGCCAATCGGCCGGCAGAACTGTGTCCATTTCCCAATGATAGAGCAACGTGTTGCAATGTGTCTCTCATTAAATTTTTTCTCTGGTGTCTCTTTATAGAACTATGCCAAGGTTGGGATCGCCGTGCAGCGTGAACGAGTTAGGCAAGTCTGGTACATGAACTTCTGTAGTTGCGTTTTTAAATTAAGCTAATTAATATCTGTTGTTTTCTATTCAAGAGCTAACTTGCAACCTTCCTCCCAGCAGGGGCTTGAAGCATTTTGTTCATGATCAAAAATAATAACTCATTAGTGTTAGACCAATTGTGTCGAAAAATCATGCAGCAGATTACCCTTGACATAACCCAATTTATAGCGTCTGCATACGTTCATTTACGATACTTATTTCGATGCGGATCATCATCTACACACTAAGCCAAGTGACTGAGGTCCAACCAATTTGCTTTGTAAGTGTGAACTTTCAAGTTCGACTTAAGGCATTTGAGATTATTGAGAGGAATTTATGAGGCCATTTGACGTGAGCATGGATGACGGCCATATAGGATCTGTCATTTTGGATTTCTGGATTTCCCCAAAATACCACCAAATTTAACCAAAAAGTAATCAAAACAAAAACGTTTTACCTGTCATAAGGTCGCAGGGCTGATGGTTAGCAGCATACCTGACAACCGGACCATCATAAATAAACACAGACTCTTCTGTTTCTCGTAACCACTGAATTGCTTCTTTGGTGGTTTTGACCCAAGATTGATCAGCTTTAATTCTGTTCCATATCTTCTTGTGTGTTTCATACTGGCTCGTCTTGAAGAACTCGTAGGTGCTCCCTGATTCTATTATTGCAACTTTGTAGGATGATTTAAGGATGTCTTCAAGGTTATTGATTGGAGAGGCGGCGTTTTTGACCGTGAAGAAGGCTGCCAGGTTGGCGGTGTATGTTGAGACCCAGATAAGAATGCAGAACCAATAACATCCGGTCAGGATACGAGCTAAAGTAAATAAATCTTTAATTGGCCATTTACGAGTTCCTGTGAAACTTACTATGAAAGCGAGGCTAAGTGCAAAACTTTTCATATGAAAATTAGTTTTGTTTGCATATGAATGAAAACTAATTTTCATAACAAAAACGTTGCACTTAGCCTCGCTTTCATAACGAGGTTCAAAGCAACTCGAAAATGGTCTATTTCTCTATGCTATTCAAGTTACCATCGACACATGAGAGGCAGAAACCCGGCAATTTTGCTCCTGGGGGTCCTCTCACTAATGTGGCCCGAGTTTGATTCCCGGGCTTACCTCCAAATTTGGGCTGAATTTGTTATTGGTTCTCGTCCTAAGGTCTTCCGTTTTCCCCTCTCCACGGAAGACCAACCATGCAAAATTTCAAATCGACCTGACACGCAATGACACCTTTAAGGACGGTGCCTACTATTGTTACTGCGCATACGTTCTGCGCATCGCGAGATACTCGGGTTTCCTATGGGTGGTACCTATTAATACAGGGATATTTTTGCGCGGTTTAAAACTATGCGAAGAAAGCAGAACTTAGCAAATGCTTTTGGTATCTCAAAAGAAAATTGGGGGTAACCATGCATTTTCCAAAGATAATTAAGCTTCAATTTAGGAAAAAATCCCATACATTGCTATATATTTTGGCGTTTTTTAGAGATATTACTGTTTAATTATGTCTGAAAAATGCGTGGTTACCCCCAATTTTCTTTTTGGATTCCAATAGGCCTTGCTAAGATCTGCTTTTCCCGCATAGTCATAAACCGCACAAAAATACTTCGGTATTAGTAGGCACCGTCCTTAAGGCAAGCCCATAGAGGCTCACTGGTTCTCTGTCGGTAAAGAGGTTCGATTTCCAAGGAAGTGACAGCAACCATTAACCACCTTAGTCGACACCACCGGTGGAAGCACACAATTATTTTTATTGCGAAAGGCAACTTGTACGCGTAAAAACCAGAATGTTCTCTTCCAACATCAATCTGAATTAAAATAGTTCTGACCGTTCACTCTCCCACACCCTTCTCCGATAAAAAAATTACCATAAACCACAACAACAACGACAACAACAACTGCAATAGTCGCAATAATGATCATAACAACAACTACAGAAACAACTACAACAACAATAACAACAACAACGAAAGCAAAAACGCTGCCCTGGCTGGGGCTTTAGTACTCTTGGAAAATCTCAAAATTGATGAACTATCCGATCATTGTAAGATTGAATACCTTTACATGCCGCTACTATACCTGATAGACTCTTAGGCTGGTTGTCAGCTCCTTGCTGCAACATACAAGCCAGTGTAAACCACACGCTGTTACAAAAGCTGAACTCCTCCGACGTTCCACGACCATTCGCGTCTTTGTACCCATAAGGACTGAAGTAGTTTATAGCAAACACTGCAATAGAGATGACCACCATACTGGCAAGTGTAGCAAACCAGACGCTGTTGTGAAAAGGATTCATAAACTGCAGATAATCAATTCTTTTGCTGTCGGACGGCGCTTTCTTGAGTAGCATTTCGTCAGTGTAATACATAATCGGTAAACTGAAGTCTACTACTTTCTCTCGTCTTTCCGTTATGGTCAATGCAGCTACAGCAATATCTGCGTCCTTAACAGGAAGTAAGAATATGTGACTCTACTATAGTACTGTACAAAAGTAACTTCATTGAATTTCACTCAGTTATGCTGACAAAATTTCAACGAAATGCTAACAGGCTTTGGCCCGTCTCAAAAGAAAATAAGACATTATTTTAAATTTTGATGAAACTTTTCACATCACAAGCAGAAAATTCTGTCGAAATCGACGACAAATGACCTCAATTTCGCTTCGAGAAAGTTTCGCTTTTTTTAGACAAAACACTTTATAACTAATTTAAATTTAGTATTAAGGAAACAAAGCCAACCCAGCGCACTGGAATCACCAGCAAGTGCAAAATAACATAAAAATTTAACTGTTAATTCTCCTTTGTTATGTTGTTTGAGTCGCCGATCATCAAGAAAGCTTAGTAGCTAGGTATGTGATCAGTGGGTACTCTTGAAGTGCGCGCTTCCCTGCATAATTAGGAGTCCTGCTATTTGGGTAGCCTGGCCTATTCGTTTGTATTATTTCTAGGCTGAAATTAACACGTTTTGTATTTAGCTCCAGCTGAAATTCTTTAATCCGAAGATCAGTTTTCAAATTGTCAATAAGTCATGGAGAGGAAACAAAGAAAATCACTTTCAAGAGGTTTGGAAAACACGAGAAGAGTGTCTCATCCTATTTTCAAACATCTCGAAGATGGTTAAGAAATACACACTTCTCGGTGTTTGGAAATCGGATGAAACACTCTTCCTCGTGTTCGATATAACAATTCACAAACCTTATTTATTAACTCTTTAATCATCCCATTCCACGTTCCATTTTCCGTTTCAGCGCCGTACAGCCCGTCAGGGGAGGGATAGATGTCATACGTAAAATGAAGTTTCTTAGCAAGTTCCTTCAACAGATCGATGCAATATCCTTCATATGTAACTGTCGCGTCATTTTTCTTCTTCATCATTAGGAACGGATCATCCTTTTTGGGTATAAAAAAAATTATAATGGATGTAATCATGGCGCAGTGCTAATAACAACATGTGAATAGATTAATTTACATGATAAATGCTCGAAAGTTTCGTGCATTTTCTATGCGCTAGATCAATCTACAACGCAATCTTTTCCCCGTCTAATTCCAAAAGAAAAAGAAAAAATCAAACAAACATGTAAACCAGAAAATGTTCACACATGGGAATATTCTCTATTAAAAAATGGGCCGACAGAGGCTCTCCATTTTATCCGAAACTGACTTATCAACTCATTTATCTTTCAGTTACCATAGCAACAACGACTCTAAGGTTCCTTCCTTCCACTTTTCCTTCAGTGGTTTGGTTATTCATGTTGGGTCGGATGTTTTCATGAAACACGGCATGTTCAGTTGCATTCCATGATCCTATCTAATAAAAAAAAAATGAAATGTGTTTTATTAACATAGCACAACCGAAATAAAAGGGGGACATGCAGAAGGTTTTAAAAAATTGAGCTTCTCTTATTCAGTGCTGATGCGGATGAACAACTGAGAAGGGGGCGTGAGAGATCAATGGGCACATAGAAGAATTTTGGGGATGGATGGGTGGGAATCGATTTCACTCTTGCTCCGTTGCTTCCTATCTGCGGATATGAGATCAGTTGGTTTGTTCTGAGTTCGTTGATTTAGACTGTAATGAATATAAAACGTATGGAATGCTTCGCTCCCTCTGAGAAAAATGAACGCCCGGCAGCAAACATCGTATGTTGCAGGGGGAGAGAAGTCCATAAAAGATTCAAGACAAGCTTAAGCAGACCATTGATTTGACGGAAAGTTTTGCATGGAAATTCTACCAATCAAATAAGTTCATCTTTTCAGTCATCTTTGCATGATCATCATATAATAACTAATATGAAGATGTTGTCCCGTTGTCTCAACAACTTAGAGCAATTTAGATTTGCAAAGTGTGCTGGTTTAAAAAACCCAAACAAGCAAAATTGACAACAACAGGAAGCCTGCAGATCTGAAAGGAATATCTTCTTGCCTAAGTAATTTAAATATGATAGAAACCAGCATAAACAAATGGAAGTAAAAAATTAATGATTACGCGTAACCATCCCAGTTGATCGTCGGATGGGGAGTTTTAACAAGTATTCGAAACTGTCGATTTGAACACAAGTAGCAAAGGATAATACAATCTACCATTTATTGGTGAAGTCACTCAACGACCACAAAAACAACCAATAAAGAAAAAGACTTTTAAAGAACAAAAGATGCCAGTATGGTATTTTGCTTCTTACCTTCTTAAAGGAATTGTTTCGAAGATTCAAAATTTCCAGCTCAATCCCCTTTCGTTTTCCATTTTCGTCAAACTTGATAGGTCCGGTTAAACCATCCATGTTGACCTGTAGAGAGTGATCAGACCACCTTAAATTGTAAAATGCACAGGGAGAACCAACCTCGAGATAAATAAAATAGAAAAGACTCGGAAAGTGATTTTCTCATTCGGAAATACTGTTTGGTACCGGTAATAGCTGTAAATTAAAACAGTTTCAACTGTTCCGATTTCTTTGATTTGAATTTACCAAGAGACAGAATTGCAAGGTGTTATTTCCTTCCCTTCAATCCCTTATCCATTGAAAAAGTTTTAGATGACATGTCTTTGAAAATAAAGGAATGAATAAGTACCTCCACTGACATTCAAGTTTTGTACGTTTCTCTTTGACTTGCACCATTGTGTGCACGTTATCGGCCCTATTTGACAAATCTACAATACTAGTAAGTACCTTACCTTTCTTATGCAGGTCAACACTGCGTCTCTTTCTCTTGAAGTGATAGCAGACCCATTAATCGATGAACATGGTTCTTTGTTTAAAGCCTGTTTGATGACTGGCACGGAATCATAAGCTAGTGCAACGAAGTGCTACGAAATTATTAAACATTGATCAGTGAGAGCGTTCATGGTGGAAATTAACAATAACAATAATAATAATAACAATAATAACAATAGCTAATGAGCAGCCAAGCCACCTAATCAGATTACAGCATTCGTTGTCGAGCGTTAATATTATTTTAACAAATTTACATAAAGTGAATGTGGAAATTTCTTCTATTTCTTGAACAAAGACAGAAAAAAGTGTTTCATACCTTTTAATTATTACAGAGGAAAGGCAATGTTTTTTTAAAAATCTTCAGTTATCTTTACCTCATGTTATGTACACGCACATACCACCCTACCTTGTCACTGGTATCGTATTTCTCTCCCACTGCCTTTTCTAGTTTTATGGAAGGTTTAATGTTAAGCCTCAATGCTAACACCACATTGCTTGAGAGACTAGTTAAGTTCCCCGAGACCTGGAGTAGAAGTTAAATGTTAATACTCTTCCTGATAAGTAAAACCTACAGTGTTGATAATTGGTTTGCGCTAGAACGCTTTTGATACTTTGATAAAACTATTATTATTGAGGTACTAATAACTTTTTGATTAGTATTTTAATTGTGAAGAGCTTCAACCTCCATGAAGAAGTACAGCCATCTATTTAAATGTTATTATTCAACACATTGTGACACTGCCCAAATATGGTCATAGTGCACTCAATATTCGTCGTCCGTACACAACAGATATCCTGCGATATCACGTAATTTCGCGTGTCGGGGAGAAGAATGGCGAAATAAAAATTGCCAAGCCTTTCCTCAAAAAATGTGCTTTGTTGTATACGCTGTTATATCCTCCTTTGATTATGTCCTAATTTTGGCCAACTCTGCCTACGCCCAGAATATCAGGCGATATTCCGGAGGATAATTGTTAAATTTTTGAAGGATACTTATTATTTGACCAAGGTCTAAGAAATTTGGCTGGTAAATGTCACGTGTATGTCAAAGCTTTCTCGATACTGGTTACCGTAGAC